>NW_005871107.1:3237707-3324100 GCF_000147115.1 Myotis lucifugus | reverse complement strand
TATTGAGTGCTGCTGTATGGGAAGTGCTGTTCCATGTTCAGAATATCTAGTAAATTAAAGCAGACAAATACCACACCCAAGTAGAAAGAGCGATAGAAAAAAAAAGATAAGTTTAATAAATAACAAAAAACATATAGTACATTTAGAATGTGATGAGTACAATGGAATTCAAGAGTGGGAAGATGGGTTGGTTGTAATGTTAAACAGGATGTCAAGAAAGGGCTCACTGAGAAGAAGGCAAAGGAATTAGAAGCATGAGTGTAGGGTAGAACATCCTTGGAAGAGGGACTAGCTGGAACAACAGCCCGGACTGGTTGAGCCTGAAATACCCATAGAACAGTATGTGTCTAGAGGGGAGTGAGGGTCAGAATAGTGTGGAATAATGCCCTCCCACCCAAGAGGTCCATGTCCTAATGCCTGGGACCTTCGAATATGCTGTTACATGGCAAAGCAGAATGCAGGTTACAGATGAAATTAAGTTGTTACTCAGATGACCTTGAGATGGAGAGAATACACGGATTATCCAGTAGGCCCAATGTATCACAAGAGTTCTTTAAAATGGAAGAAGATTAAAGTTCAGTGATGTGAGAAGGACTCAATGTAGCCTTGCTTGATTTAAAGATCGAGGAAGGGGCCACAAAGAGAGGCTGAAAAAGTAAGGAAATGGATTCCCCTATTGACTCTCCAGAAGAAAAACCGTTCTGCCAATACCTTGACTTTAATCAGGTGAGACCTGCATCCGATGTCTGACCTAAAGACCTCCTATAATTCTTATAGTATCTATGTTTTTGGTTGTTTGTTTCAGAAGCAAATAGATAATGAAAAATAATGTGAGGGAAAAATAACAAGAGGACTTAATCTTAAGAGGAAAAATAAGAGGACAAAATCTGAAGGTTTTGATTGGCATTGTAAGGACTGGGATTCTACACTAAGTGAAGAAGGGAGTCACTGCAGACTTTGAGCAGAGGAATGATGTGACCTGACAGGTTTTAAAAGGATCCTAGTGGCTGCTGTGTTGATACTAGATTCAGGAGGGCAAGGGTAAAAGCAGGGAGATCTGTTTGGGTTACTACAATGATCCAAAAAAGATATGAAGGTGAATCATACCAGGAGGGTAATTTGGGAGGTAGTGGGAAGCACTTGGTTTCTGAGTTTATCCAGAAGGTGGAGTCAATGTGTTTCCTGACAGATTGGGTGTGGGAGGGGAAAGAGAAAAGTCAAGGATGATTTCCAAGTGTTTGGTTTGAGCAATCACAAGGAAAGAGATACCACTTAGTGAGATGGGAAGAGCTTCAAGTGGAGAAGTTCTAGGAGAGTGATCAGGATTTCAACTTAGGGCATGTTGAGTTTGAGATACTTACTAGGTACTCAGATGGCAATGATGAATATGCAATTATACATGTATATTTAGAGTTAAGGAGAGGGTTTGCGCTAGATATGTAAATGTGAGAGTTATAGCTTTGTAGATGGATAGATGGTCCCCAATTTATAATGTCTCAACTTATGATTGTTCAACTTTATAATGGTGTGAAAGCAATACGCATTCAGTAGAAACCATGCTTAGAATTTTAAATTTTGATTTTTTTCCCCCAGGCTAGAGATATGCAGTATAATCTCTCACAATGCTGGGTGTGGCAGCACGATTATTTTGCCCAACTATAGGCAAAAGTTCTGAGCACTTTTAAGAAGCTATGGTATTTGGTAGGTTATGTGTATTAAATGAATTTTAAATTACAATATAGTCAACTTACCTTGAGTTTATCAAAACATGACTGCATTGTAAATTGAAGAACATCTGTATTTAAATTTAAGAGACCAGGTGATATCACCAACGTATTGATGTAGATAGAAAAGAGGACCGAAGATTAAACCTTTTGATGTCTATTCTTAGGGTTATAAATTTCCAGCATCTCACATGGGAAATTATCATGATGAATAATTATTTTTTATTTTATTCACTCTGTACAGGAGTCTAGTCACTTGAATTTATGTCAATTAATCAGCTTGGTAGGTGGCAGATATGAAGCGACAAGAAAAAACTCATATACACTTTACTAACAAGTACTCATTTTTTTAGACAGAGAGTTCAAAAACCCCCCACTTTCAAAACTGATAAAGATATGGAGGCTGAGTTTTAGGCCTTTGAAAGAAGCACTGTTTGCAAACAACCAGTCTCAAATAATTACTGCAGGTTTCTGCCCTTTTCCTTTCTCCTATCACTTTACCTGAACACGCTGGTGACTCTTGATTTATAGTGATTTGTGCATAGCTCTCACCATATCCTGAAAACTGACATTAGTCCATCTCAGTGATGCCTATGTATGAGAAGCTTCCTGGAGAAAAATTGCTAGGGATGGACAAATTTCCAGTTTATAGCAATTAATTTCAGAATCTTATCTTAATCATAACATTTTAGTGTTTGATAGGGAATTAAAATTAACTCTAACCTTTTCTAAAACCCCTGACAAAGAGAATACAGTTTTTTGATTGAGGACCTGGTTATTATTTTAGTTGTTTGAAATGTTAAAGATAGATGGAAAGTATTTTTTCTGATATTTTCCTATTATATCCTTTATACAGTTTAATGATTTTAAAAATATAATTTGAGTTCTTTTTCTTTTTAGTAGTTACATTTATAGTTATTAAATGAACAAAACTCAATTTATAAGATGAAATTTTAAGTTATATATGTAAAGAACTGAGGATTTTCACTTAGAATATGCTCTAAAATAAATCAATAATTTGATTAAACATAAATTCTGGAATTACAAATTATTATGATTATACCAACAAAGCTTTAATGTTTTTAAGAAGTAGGTCTTAGGAAAAAATTTCTCTGTGTATACAGTTACTTTGATGGGCAAGTGAAGTTTATTGTGATAAAATGTGATAGTGGTACTGGTTTTAAAAGCATTTCCAAAAAAAATTTTTTTGAAGCACAAGTGTAGCTTAATGAGGGACTCATCAAATATGTTGTACAAAACAAAGAATGCTCTACAGTCATTAAGATAGCTCTGTTGGGGGGGGGGGGATTGGGGAGTGGAGAGATTGAACAAACAAGAAAAAAAAGAGAGCGAGAACTCACAGACATGGACACCACTTTGGTGACTGTGGGTGAGAAAGGGGTAAAGGGAGGGTGGAGGTAAAAGAAGGTACAAATGGTGTTGGATAAAAATAAAATAAATAAGAGTAAAGTAGAAAAATATTTAATGGCAAAATGTGGAATTGTGTTTCAACAAAACTTTATTTATGGATACTTTATTTGTATTTCATATAATTGTGACTATATTTCAACCATTTAAACATATAAAAACCATTCTTAGATCACTAGCCCTACAAAACAGGTGGATTTGACTTGTGGGCCTGATTTTGCCATCCTTTGTTTTAAACATTAAAACTTAGGACTTGGACAAATATCCTATTTTGTTTTGGTTGTTATTTGTTTTTTTTTAATTTTTATTGAATTTATTGGGTTGACATCCTATATAATAAGAGCCTAATATGCAAATTGTCCCCTTGGGCGGTCATTCAACCAGGAGTTCAACCGCTCTCTATGATGTGCACTGACCACCAGAGGGTGGTGCGGAACATGGTAGGCAAAAGCAATGTGGTGCCGGCTGTGGGTGGCAGTGGAGGTGCTGCCGGCCCCTTGGGCCCCGACGAGAGTGGGACTGTGGCGGATGGTGGAGCAGGTGAGTGGGCAGCACCAGGCCAATGTGGGGTGCCAGTTGGGTCTGTGGGGCTGCAAGGCTGGGGGTGCAGGCTGGGGGCACAAGCTGGGGCTGTGAGGCTAGGGGCGCGAGCAGGGCCCGATCTCCACAGGCCACCCCGAGGGACCCCACCTGTGCATGAATTCATGCACTGGGCCTCTAGTTGGTTAATAAAATTATATAGGGTTCAGGTGTACAATTCTATAATACATCATCTATATATTGGTACTATGTATTAAATACACAAAATCAAATGTCCTATTTGTAAATCCTTTGCCAATTCCTTTTCCAGCCACAGTCTGGGCCCCAGAATGAACCTAAACTAGGCTGGCCCATTCCTGGCAAGCCAGCACCAATATGCATTGTCACAAGCATTGTCCCTTTCTAAAGAGGAATTCCTTAATATGGGCAGACATATTAGAAGGCTAAGCAAAATGAAAAGAAAAAAAAAAAGTAATGTTCTCAGCTTGCCTGTCACTGAAGACTTATACTAAAAGCAGCTACTAGTTTTTAAACTCCAAGTTAATTTAATTATTTGCTTTATGGTTGATTTTGAAAATTTAGTTCAATGTTAAATTTCCTTTTTTGTTTGGGTTAGATATCATTTTAACTCATTATTTCTATCCACTGTGTTCTTCCCAATTTGATTTTGCCATTTAACATGTTAACCACCCCCCCTCCTAATTCTTCTGTTTCTAGGTATATTCTTTATGACACATTTGCCTTCAGTTAAGTTGTTGATGAAATAGTAAATACACAGAGCTAAAGAGAGTTACTTGAACCTTCTCATCAAGACCATGATCAATTCCACAGTTTATTTACATATGTCTAATGTATTCATGAGGGAATTTGCCTCATGCTTCAAATTACACTGTATATTTAGTATTTTTAAAAGGAAATAAAGTTAATTTGGTAATAAGACTTTCTCTTAGAAAAATCATGTTTCTTGTGAACCCCTTTTACCAATATTCACTAACCATCTCTGCCTAATAAACAGTTGTAGAATTTTTCTGAGAATTTATGGAAAACCTACATTATTTCCAACCAAATTCATTATCTTTCTAAATTTTAAAATTGAAAGTTTGCTCATCTCCTATATTCTGCCACTTCTTCCTTGATCCACAACTGCATATAATTAATAGCATTGAATTTATATTCACCTCTTAAAATATTTCCAGTACCTTGGAATGAAATTGATCAAAGTTTGGAATCTGGAACTCCTTTAAAGCATCTAGACATATTTTTGTTTTTAATAAAACCAGCTGACACAACCTGAATTTATTGCTGATTGGCCTCTTACTCTCAATGTTTCTTCTTAGTTTTTAGTTGGACTGTCTCTTCCCTTTCCAATTTCTGGAAAACAGCCTCCTCCCTTTCCCAGAGTGATCTCGAAATTTAAATTTTTCAAGAGATCATAAGTACTGGTGAAAGTATGGAGAAAAGGAAACCCTTGTGCACTGTTTGTGAGAGTGTAAATTGGTACAGCCATTATGAAAAACAGAATGGAGTATTCTCAAAAAATTAAAAAAATAGAATATTATATGATCCAGCAATTCCACTTTTTATCCAAAGGAAATGAAATCAGTATCTCAAAGAGATATGTGCCCCCCCCCCCCCGCCAATCCTGTGTTCATTGCAGCAGTATTCACAACAGCCAAGATATGGAAACAACTTAAGTGTATAGCAACAGAAGAATGGATAAAGAAAATATGAGATACACACACGCACACACATGTGCACACACACAAAATGGAATTTTATTCAGCCACAAAAAAGAAGGAAATCTTGCCATTGTGACAGCATGGATGAACCTCAATGACATTATGCTAAGTAAATTAAGCCAGAGAAAGACAAATACTGCGTGATCTCACTTAAACATGGACTCTAAAAAAACTGAGCTCACAATTCCCAAAAGCAAAATGGTGATTGCCAGGTGCTGGGAGTTTGGAAATATGGGAAGATGTTAGTCAAACAATAGTTACAAAATTTTAGTTATGCAACATGAATAAATTCTGGAAACCTATGTACAGAATGGTGATTATCTTATATAATAAAAGCCCAATGTGCTAAGTATCCAGTCATCTGGTCGCCGTTCAATCAATCAAAGTGTAATATGCTAATGATATGCTATTGCCATTCAACTGCTCACTATGACATGCACTGACCACCAGGGGACAGACAGTTGACCAGTTGCTATGATGTGCACTGGCCACCAGGGGGCAGATGCTCTGACTGGTTGGTTAGCTTGCTGCTGGAGTCTGGCTGATCAGGACTGAGCGAGATGGGCCGGACATGCCCTGGAGCCCTCCCACGGTCCCTCCTTGGCTGGCCAACCAACTGTAGCCCTGATGGTGCACTGGTGGGGTCCCTTGGCCTGCTCCCCCCCCCAAGTGCATGAATTTTGTGCACAGAGTCTCTAGTCCAGGGGTGGGCAACCTTTTTGTGAGTGCGTGCCAAAACCAGCAAAATCTCTGACTCAAAATTCTTCTGCGTGCCAACCCTAATTTTTTGAGAACATGTTACGCCTACTTGATATCTCTTAAGGTGTACGTATGTGAAGAACCTTGAAAAAATAATAAAATTCATTTGTGACAAAAACACAGTATATGATGATGAAAAATACATTTATTTTTTAATGTATACATGCTATGTAAAATTATTTATTTATCTAAGATGCACCTACACTGAATTTATCTGAAAAATAAAAAAGTCGATATTAAGGAAAAAATTGTAAATGGAAGATTATAAGAGAGGGTTTCACGTGCCAGCAAAAGTTACTGGCGTGCCATGTTTGGCATGTGTGCCAGGGGTTGCCCACCCCTGCTCTAGTCTATAATAATAAAAGTGTAATATGCTAATTAGACTGGACGACCTTCCAGATGAAGCCGGGGCTGCGAGGGAAGCCCGGGTCCCAGGTGCTAGAGGGAAGCCAGTGACAGCAGCTGGGGGAAGGAAAGCCTACTCTTGCATGAATTTTGTGCATCGGGCCTCTAATAGTTAATAATACTGTGGTGTATATAACCCTTGAACAACATGGGTTTGAACTGTGTGAGTTCACTTGATTGGATTTTTTCAATAAATACAGTCAGCCCCCTGAATCTGCAGATTTAGTGTCCAAAGATTCATCCAACTGAATGGGAACCTGCAGTTGTGGAGGGCCAACTGTATGCATTGTTCTATGCCATTTTATATAAGGGACTTGAGTATTCAGATTTTGGTATACATGGGGATTATGGAACCAATCCCAGGTGGTTACCAAGGCCAAGTGTAGTTAACTTTGGGGGAAGTCAAGAGTAATATGTGGATTTTTTACTGCAAGTTGGTTGGTTTCCCTAACCCCCGAATTGTTCAAGAATCAACTGTACTTGAAATCTGCTGAGAGAGTAGAGCTTAAATGTTCTCACCTCACACACACACACAAAAAATGATAAATATGTCAGATGATGGATGTATTAATTAACTGGATCATGATAATCATTTCACTATGCATATATACTAAATCATTACATTGAGTACCCTAAAAATAATTTTAAAATAAAGTTTATTTTTCCCTTTATATGCTGTATCAAATATAAAACAGAAGCAATAAAAAATGTAATTTTAATAGAATTGTAATATAATTTTATTAAAAATTGGGCTTTGACAAGGTGAACACAGGGTAGATGGATCTTTGCTTCATCTTTGGGGACTCTGCTGAATCCCACAGTATGAAAGCATCACTCTTGGTAAATTTTAAGCTCAAAATGTTAACCTGTACGGCCTCCTGAAACAGCAGCCTTTCTGTTTCTGGGCTGCTGTGAGCATCTGAAGTTCCTGACCTGGCTCCTGACAGATTGTGGCTCAAGGAAGCAACCAAAATAGAAACAGGGAAACTTCATAAATTTAGACTAACCTCAATCAGCACAGTCTCATAAAGATTTGTGATATTTAAGTCCAAAATATAGGTATTTAAACCCATATTTTTTGGAAAAGGATCTACTTAATAAATTAATATGATGCGTAAACAATATGAAGGGAAACCTATGTCAATGACTTAAAACCAACCCTAGGAGCATTCTATGGGCACTCATTGAATTAGAAAAATGTTAATGTTCTAATTATAAATAATACTTTTATTTAATAAGGTAGTTCAGGTTAGTTTCACTTGATATATGCATTTAAAGGTAATGAACTATATATTTTTCTTTATTCATTAAGGTATTACATATGTGTCCTTATCCCTCCATTGCCCCCCCCCCCCCCTCATGCCCTCGTCCCCCTATGTCTGTGTCCATTGGTTAGGCTTATATGCTTGCATACAAGTCCTTTGGTTGATCTCTTCCTCTTACCCCCACTCTCCCCCACCTTCCCTCTGAGGTTTGACAGTCTGATCGATGCTTCTCTGTCTCTGGATCTGTTTTTGTTTATCAGTTTATGTTGCTCATTATATTCCACAAATGAGTGAGATCATGTGAAATATAAATAAATAAATAAGCTGAAATTAATTTTATACATTTTTAATAGGGACTTAGGTTTGATCTATTTTTTTCTTTTATACTTGACTGTTCTGAATCAAAAGGCAATTCTCTTTTACAATAGAGACACATAAAATAATCTCATTAAATATTCTTCTAATAAATATTTAATTTATAAATTACAAATATGTTGAAAATAAATGTATATATCAAAACATAAAGCTTAAATATTAACAATAAATTGAAGCATTTTTGTTTCAAGATTATCAGAGAATTCAATATTTCCCCATTACATTTAAGATATTATTTACTTATAAAAATTAATCTCATATAAATATTGAACTATTTGCTTAATACTTAACAGTAAAACACAAAATATATGTAGTACAGAAATTCCCCAAGCATTCATTCCATGAATATTTATTTAATGATTGCTGAGTGCCATGTAGCCAGATACAGCAGGGAATCAAAGAGGCCAACTACATTTTTGTAGACTATCTGTGCCCCTGTTCTTCTGGTGCTTATATTCTAGCAGCAATTAGCAATAATAATAAAATCAGTAGATTGGCAAACATATGTCTGTACCGTCTATTATTTATTCAGTTATGCATAGTCAATGGGAACAGACTTCTCAATCAGATCACCCATAATATTATCATGCAGATATCATCTATGCTACATTTTATTAAAATGACTCACGACGCTCCATACCCCTGCACACATACCTTGCCCTACACATCGTCACACCTTGCCCTGCACATCACTTGGTCAGTTCTCCTTCTTGAGCAGCCAATTAAGTTCACAACCCAAACACTCCCCTTATAGGCCTCTCACACATCAGAACTCTGTACCTTTATTCTAACCACCCAGAGCCAGGTACAAAAAACCCAGGGACAGGGCCTGTGCTGCGGCACCAGCTGAACTTATCAATGATAAACCTGTTTAATGGCCTCACCCTTTCCTTCCCACAGGAACTGCCTGGTAAGTGACCCCCATGCTTTCCCCAAGCAGCCCTGCCTGGTGTGCTGTGTTCTCCCCAGGGATCTGTAACAAAACCAGAACTTTCTGGTTTTGCCCTCATGATCTGCATCTCACCTTACCCTACCTCCTCAAGGTTATATGGTTAAAATACTACCCCATGTCACATTTATATGTTGCATGGAAAGTCCTTTGCCTCTGTTCTCTATGGCCCAGATGCAGTCCATATTCTAATAACAGCTTGAAGGTTACTAGCATCTCATGTAATTGGACTTAACAATTAGTTCACAAAGAGTTGTAACTTAAAAGAACTGTTACTTGTGTTTTAAAATTTTTTTAATTTAATTTTTGTCTCACAAAATAAAAGGAATTGGTTTAATGAAAATAAGAGCTCAGGGCCATAAAACAGCAAAGTATTTTGAGAAGAAAACAGTAAAACCAACAAATTCCATGAAACTTCCGCAAAGATGTGAATAGAGAGAATAACTTCCTATATATCATTGCTGATAACCAGTGACCCCCCCCCCCGCTCCTTCCAGCCTCATGCTCCTGACTTTCAGCACCCCAAGTTTACTTTGAAAGGTTGGAGATTCTGCCTCTTTTGATAGTTTATCTGCACTTACCATTTAGCCTTGTTCACCTTCTATAAATTATCTCTTAATATTGTGTACCAAGACAACAATTGTATGATTGGCGTTGTTTAAAAATGTATATTATTCAAATGCTGAAAACTAACTTTCCATATGTCTGATTCCCAGCCTTCACTTCATTTTTAAGTGTTTCTTTTAATATTTTTCTTATATTCAGTTATCCATCTGCAGAATCTCTTTGAGGATTATATTTAGAAACACCAAAAATTCAGGGAATGGTAATCCAAGTCTGTATTGTTCTGATTGAGGAGTTCTAAATCTCTCTATATATCTGTCTCAGTAAGTGGAAAATCAGGGTCAAGACTTGACATTAAACACAGATCAGCGTTGAAACAAATTTAGTTGGATTCATGTTTACATTTATGAAATACCTAGCTGAGAATCATCATTCTAGGTGGTGGCTGACCATAAAAAGCTCACAAAGCCAGTCAGAGAAAGATGAGTATCACATGATCTCACTCATATGTGGAATCTAATGAACAAAATAAACTGATGAACAAAATCCAGAGACATAGAAGCAGGGAACAGACTGATGAACCTCAGAGGGAAGGCGGGGGTGGGTGGGTGGGTGGGAAGTGATTAACTGGGGAACTTATATGCACATATGCATAGCCCATGGATACAGACAATAGAGTGGACACAGACAATAGAGTGGACACAGACAATAGAGTGGACACAGTCAATAGAGTGGTGAAGGCCTGAGAAGTGCGGGTGTGGAGTGGAGGGGTCAAAGGGGAAAAAAACAACAAAGAAGGGGACATCTGTAATACTTTCAACAACAAAGAGAAAAAAATAAAATAAAGAGAATAAAGGTTTTAAAAAAAGAACTCACAGAATGGATCGAGTAGGAATTCAGTCACGTCCCCCAAAACTCCCCTTATTTTGATTCTTACACACTTTATTTTGCTTCTGGAAAACTCATCATGAATTTGGACATAGATGGTCCATGGTGATGATGTTGGCCACTTCAAGGGCAGCTTGCAATATACTAATTGACCTTTAGAGAACTGAAATGTAGTGCTTATGCTATGCAAGAGATACCCAGATTTCCTCTGGCTACTAAGTGGACATCATTATTTTCTGATGTGTCAGCTGGTTGAATGAAGGGCAGGAATCCTGAATTTCTTCTAAAATGAGAATTCTCTGTCCTGTTGAACTCTTCATAAGGGATTTGAAGGACTTTCTCTAGATCAGTTCTGCTCAATATTATATTAGGAGCCATCTAGTAAATAGTTTGTAACTTTTCCAACATAGGTAAAAAATGTTATGTCACATATATTTTATCAACAAGTCAAAACAAGTCAATCACTAGAGTTGCAGAGGTAATTCCTTTTTTTCTGTTGTAAAATTATTTGTGTAAGAACCATTCATTATATTTTTCTATAATGTCTCTTTTTCCATCATGTTCCTAAATATGATTTACATGCATTAGTTTTCAGTATGCATTTGTTGAATAAATCATAGCTTCAGAAAATACAGTTGAAGCCTTTCACTTGTGGCATTTTAAGATATTGACGTTGTGCTTTGGATTAAAAATTGTTCAGTTTTTCAACAATTAGTTCTCCTCCTTTCTGAAGTCAAAAGGAAAAAAAGACTATTTTGCAATCAATTCCAATTTTCCATCTTTTACCACAATTTAACATGTGAATTTTAGTTGACAGTTGGTTCATGTTTTATATCCTCTTCATCGCAACCTCTTTAAAAGGTGATATCCAAAAATACAAAACTCAATAAAAGATGTGTGAAAAATAAATGCCATTTGATTTCAGTATTTACTTTGTGATGGAATTCTCACTGCATATTTCTTGGAGCAGATTCCACTTTCCTAAATGTTGCATTCCCAAAATAAACATGTAAACATGAAATGAAGATGACAGATATACAGGCGGAGAGTGGGAGAAACCTGAAAAAATAGATGCTACAATTTAGACATGAAAGACTGCGTTTGAGCTCATAGAAGTATGTGGTACTTCAAGGCCTAAGTTTCTAATTCAAGTGTCGTCTGACTTACAGATTTGCACACATGGATTCTCTCAAAGTGCAAGCTAGTCACAAGTATAGTAAAATAAATTGGAAATTTGAATGTCTGCAGCTAAAAACACAAAACAAAACCTGTTGGTCATTTAAGACATATAGACAATGTAGAAAAACTGCATGTGCACACACAGTCTGTGTTTTTACCAGGAAAGAAAAAAAATAATATTTCTGGAATGCATGAGGACAAGCCTATGCAAAAATATATGCATTTTGATCCCTCTATCTCATATTCTGGCCACTTTCTCTTCTGTCCTCTGGCTAAATAGAGTGCCAGCTTGAATATTTTACCCTAATACTACTTTCTTAGAGTCACCCTGTACATCAAAATCATTGACCCATTCCAAACTTGAAATATTTAAAAAGAACATGCAAAGGTTTGGCTAGGATATGGATAAAAGTGGGAATAGGGATTGAGGCAACTAGTGGGCAAATCACCCTCATATATATTTCAGTCTTTGATAATTTTCTAGAGCCCTCACTTCAGACCCCCAAATTTTCCACACTTCAACTAAGCAGGTGAACAAAAACATATTTGCAACAGCACCTAGAACAAGTGACTGCTACATAGTAGACAATAAATATTTGTTAAATGAGTAAATATTTGTAAAACAGACAAGTGAATAAAAAGCATATGTGAATGGAAATGGAAAGTGCTTTTCTTTGGGTCACCCAGAACGATGGTTTTGGCAGAAATAATGAAGTTACAATTCTCAAGTTCTGGGACATTTCCATATCCATTTCAAATGTATCTGTCTTTTAGATGCAAATTTTTTTCTGGGATTTGTGACAGATGTCACTAACATTTCATGTGAACATATTAAATGCTTTCCTCCTTTGTAAAAAGCTTAGTATTCCAGAATTTGGGAGCTTTAAAGAACTTTATAAATCATGCTGCTCAAATTCCCCATTACACATAATGCAATTAAGACCTAAGGTGTCAGTGCATAGTGCTGGAATCAATACTAGCATGCAGATCTTCCAAGTAGCAGTCTTGAAAAATTTTAATGCTACCTTAGGTCAACCTGAAACTGCAGAGACCACAACTGGAAGATATATTTAAAGGAATAAGAACACAAAAGTGGGATTCTGGAGCTTATCAAAGACATTTATCACTGACTAACTTTTATTCAAGATTGGCAGTAAAAATGCAAGTGCAGGTTTTGATTGGCAGTTGATCCAGGTTAGCAAAATTGGTAGTAAATTAATGCAATAGTGATTTTATATCTGTGAATAACCAGCAGAGAAGAAAAGATGTTAATACAAATTTTACTGCATGGTCACCACTAAATGATCTACTCATAAGGTTAGTCTTACACATTCAGCAGTTATAAACACTAAAGCTTACGTTTTCTAATCTGTTCAAATACTCCTTTCACACTGGGTGCTGACGTGCCACTTTATCCTCTCCTTTATAAGGAATAAAGCCATCAGAACTTAAGGTAAACAGAGTTCTAGCCAAGGGTCATATTCTCTCACTAGAGGCCTGGTACACGAATTGGTGCATGGGTGGGGTCCAGCTGGTCTGCCCCATAGGAGCTGATTGGGCTGGGCTGGCCATGAGAGGGGTCACGGGTGGTTGGCCAGCCGGCCCTGCCCCCTGGTCAAACTCCCAGTCAAACTCCCAGTTGAGGGGACAATTTGCATATTAACCTTTTATTATTTAGGATTCCTCTATAACAGCGGTTCTCAACCTGTGGGTCGCGACCCCTTTGGTGGTCGAACGACCCTTTCACAGGGGTCGCCTAAGACCATCCTGCATATCAGATATTTACATTACGATTCATAACCAGAAGGTTGAGAACCAGTACTCTATAACATTCTTCCCACTATCAGGCTCATAAGAAATGCCCAAAAATAGTAGGGAGAATGAAAATGGAATGCAATGTAAAAGCCATAAGGATGATTATTGAAAGCTTCCCCCTGCTAATCAGAACATTAATATTCTATCAGCCAATTTGGAGTAGATAGGAGTCAGCTCTCTAATCATAAGTCTGAGAGCTCAGGTTATACCAACTATGGACTTCCACCCCTGGCTTTCTGAGAAAATGAATACGTGGCCTCCCTACAATTTGATAACAGCAAAAAACACCAGTGAAAGAATACAAAAGGGATAAATACCTTCTACACTGCACACACCTGCTAGCGCAGTGTTTTCAAGGTGCCAGTAGCCCATCAGGGCACAACCTGGTTTTATCTGTTTTTAATATTGAGTTTCCAAGTGAGCATTTATTTAAACAATGATTCTGTATCAAAATGTAAACACAAAAATAAAAAGTATTGCTAGAGCTTCTTACCACTAATAGTCAACAAAGAGAAAAGATATAAATGTGATAAAAAATGGAAACCACCCTTCACATGCCTCCTTATAAATGCGATCTTGACTGCTGCCAAGAAGGATATTGATAGCCAGATTGCTTCAGGGAAGAGCCTTCCTGAGTCATGTTTGTCCCAGCAAAGCAAAACATTTTATTTAAGTAACCGTTTTCATAAATAGATAATATACGGCATCATATGTTTTTGATTGGAGCCCATAAATACTCATATGTTACATTTTTACAAATCTGTGCCTACATTAAAGTTACAATTAATTAGTGAAAAATTCTCTCAGTTACAATTCAGTGAAGATAAAATCCTGACTTGTAAAAAAATCATATCACGTATAGAAATCAATGGTTACTGCCATTTTTGACTAGCACTCGGCATCTTTGTGATTACAGTTCTATTGGTTTTAAGAAAAGAAAAGAAGTAATAAAAAGATGCTATAAAATTGAGAAAAGGATTGTGTAAAGCTATAAAAATGGATAATGTAGAGACTTCTAAGGAAATGTCATGCCAAAATTATCATCAACATACATCATCACAAATACTTTACTATGAATCAGAAAGCTATCTCACTGGGAACTCTAGGAAGTAAGGAAAAAAAAAAAGCAAAGTATGTAAAAGCAAAGACCAAATCTTCCTATCATTTAAAAGTAAACTTTAAAAATAAATGAGTCAGGTCTTTCACTTCTAGACAAAATAAAAAGGACCAGGATAACCCGCCCCTCTGAAATGATCGTAGCACCAGCCAAAATATCTAAAAAACAGTTTTCAAGATTCTAGACATTAAACTACAAAGAACATTGATCCCTGAGAAATGGGAAACAAATGAAGTGAGCCCTGTAATTCCCTTCGCTCACTTCCTTGAGAAAGTTTTCAGGATGCAGTGAAGGGAGGGTTAACCCAAGTGGAACTTGACAGACTGAGTTGAAGTGATGGAGCTGAGCGTCCAGGGAGACAGCACAACTGAAGTATGCAGCAGCACTGGAAAGGAAAGAACTGCACAGACAGAACTCTGGAGACCTGCAGAAGTTCCTTCTCCCTTCCTCTCTGAAATCAATAAATATATTTTTAAAAAAACTACTTAAGGTTGGGAAAAGAACTATCTGAAAGAATAAGAGAGAACAGTAGCTGGTGCTTACACATGGGTGAGAAAATTGTCCATTCTCACCAACAAACTTAAAAACTTCATCATTGCCTGGCTAGTTGAGTGTCAACCTATGAACCAGGAGGTGATGGTTCAATTCCCGATCACGGCACATGCCAGGTTGCCGGCTTGATCCCCAGTAGGGGGGTGTGCAGGAGGCACTGGACCAACATCTTTAAAACAGTGGGAAAAAAGTATCCATACAAAATTTTTTGGCATCAAAAGTTGATTTAAAAACAAAGATGAAGACATAACAAACCTGAAAGAATGCATCACCAGAAAATTATCACTAATGAAAATGGTACAGGAAGTACTCACAGGCAGAAGGAAAAGTATACTAAAAACCTGAATCTGCACAAAAAAGAAGACTACCATACTGGGCAAACAGGTAGGACATTTTTCCTTATTATTTAAATAACTTTAAGAGACACCTCACTAATTAATAAAAAGAACAGTGTCTTGTGGTGTTTATAATTTATGTATTAAAATATATAACAACAATATCATAAAAGCTATCTATGAAATATGAGAAATGGACATAAAGATCTTATGCTATATGTGAAATGATGGACTGTGATAAGTTAAAGCTATGTACTGTAAACCCTAAAGCAACAAATAAAATGACAAATAATTATAACTAATAAGTCAACGAAAGAGATATAAAGGAATCAGTAAAAAAAAGAAAGAGAAGGCAGAAATAGAGAAAAAGTGAACAAAGTACCAATGGGACAAATAGAAAATAAATAGCAAGATGATAGATGAACAAGAAACCAAATAAATAATCACAGTAAATATAAGTGGTCAAAACATCACAATTAGAAGGCAGAGATGGTCAGAATGGATTACTAGTAAAAGAAAGCAAGAGTCAACTGCATGGATTCTCATACACAGTAGTAAAAAAATATAAGTGGTAAAACAAGTTTAGAAAACATTTTGGCAGTTTCTTAAAAACCAATCTGATATACAACCTGATCTTATATACACAGGACATACTATCAGGCCATTCTACTTCTAGGTATTCATCCAAGAGAAATGGAAGCATATATTCATACTAGGACTTGAAGTTGTACTCAAATGTTTATAGCAGATTTATCTGTAATGGCCATTAATTGGAAATACTTCACATAGCCATCACCTGTTGAATGTAAAAATAAATGTTTATGTCCATACAATGGACTACTTGCAGCAATTGAAAAATAATGAACTATTGATACATTTAATAACATGGCTATATCTCAATATAATTATGGTGGATAAAATAAACCAGGGAAAAAGAATACACAGTGTATAATTTTACTTATATAAAACTCCAAAAAAATATTAACTAAGCTGTATTGACACAAAGTAAATCAACACTTACATGGGGAAAGATAGAATGTATTAATAATGACTCGACATTGTACTTTCTCATTGCCGTTTTGTAAGGCTGACTAACATTTAAGGTTGCACAATTGGTTATATGTAAGATCAGGGAGGTGTAGGCAAGCATGGCAGACCTGACCAGGAACTCCCTTAGGAAGAAAAATAAACATGCCAATTGAGAATAAAACCTGATGCCTGGAGCTGACCATTTCCCTACCATAAGCACACTACCACCACCACCAAGGCTAGGTTAGCAATGGCCACATTCTCCCAAGTTTTAGTGAAAAAGAAGGAACTCATTTTAACACCAGAAGGTCATCTTAAAGGCACTGCATCATGGAAAATACTAAATTATCTTTTCTGCTTAGCCCCTATCTGGTTGCAGGAGACACCAGTCTTTACACCTTGACGTATCAGCTTGTGGTCTCATTCTCTCCCATTCCTCTGGGTATTACCACCAGGCTTGTGGTACAAGTCCTTCATTATCTGTCCCTTGCCTACTTCTTCAGTCCCATCCCAATCCATATGTTATCTATCTCAAAGTATTTCAGTTCTCCCAAAGAATCATATTTGCTCACAATTCCATGACTTCATACAAAGCCCTTTACAGATGCTAAATAAGTTGGGTTTCAGTTTGAAGGTAATGAAAATCTTTGAAGCATGTTAAGCTAGGCAGTGATATAGTTCATTTCCATTTTTAAAAGATGAGTCTAGGCTTGAGAGGAGGATGTTTAGAAAAGAGGAGCTATGTCTTCTAGGGCATGCATATAAGAATATTTTATAGATTGCCTGTGGCCACCTCTATGGTGGAAAATGGTGATAAATAAACCAAAGCATCCCTTACAAGAAGAAGGAAAGGATAGTTAGTTTGAGGAGTATATTTTGACAGGTGAAGTGAAGGACCTCCTGCTCAGTGGGCTTGGAATTGTCCTGTGGCAGCAAAGTGTTAGGATTAAGTTTCAATGAGGATTTTGGAAATTTGAAATGATTCTGAAAAATTATGAGAAGGTAAAGAGTTATTTAAGATTTCCAGGCTGAAATAGGGCTGGTGATTATAAAGTTTGATTGAAAACAAACCACAGAGCGCGCATATTTCATTAAATTAATTAACAGCTTGGTTGCAAAAACCAAAATAAAGACTGAGATTGTATTGATTTAGCCTTAGGGACTCGCTGGGTAAGTATAAAGGAACTGCCAGAATTTATATGCATATGGAGATGACACCATAAATTTATGGATAAGTTTAAAGGAGCAAAGTGGGGGAGGGAGTAGAGTGGGGAATGGATAAGACTAATGAACTGAGTTTGGGCACAAAGTTCCACACAGTTGGTGATAGACCCACACACTGGCTGACACTACTTCACCCCCCTCTGGTTTTCTCCCAGAGTCACTGCAATCTGGCTTCTCCCTTACACCAAGCAACTGTTTTACAAGTTAACTGATACCCTCTTCATTGTAAGAAACCCCTATCTTCTCAATCCTTATCTTTCCTGACCTCAAGTAACCCAGATCCCTCTTTCATGCCTGAGAACCACATACAAAATTTTATGAAGAGTGTTTCATCTTGGATATTTGAGAGGTACCTAAATTTCTCCAAAACTTTGCCTGCCAAAGCTGACCATTTCCCTGGGATTTTCATCTCAGGAAATAGAACCACCATTAATCTGGGCACGCAAGCCAGAGATTTAGGAAATTTTTCCTCACCCTGCATATTCAGCCAGTTTCTAATTCTTGTCAGTTATAATTCCTAAATACCCTCAATCTTGTTCTGGTCACTCTTAAATTGGTCTGCATCTATTTAGCAGTGGACACTACTGACCATTCTCCTTAAAGGGTAAATTATTCTTGACTTCCATAACAAAATACTCTTGATTTTCCTCTTTCCTTCCTGACCACTCTTTCTCAGACCCTTTTTGAGAATTGCTTAAATAATGATTTCTTATTCTCCACTACATCTCCTATAGGATGTGGCATATGGTAGGATATAAAGACACTCATTGCATTTTGTAGAATAAATAAGTGTCTGAATGCTGACCACCTTAATACACAATAAGAGTTCATATTGAGATAATCCTAGATGAACCAGGCAGATGGCATATCTCTTTATCTCTGCTCAAAATTAAATCTCCCCTAAATTGTCAATAGAGGAATCTGCAATGAATTGAAAATGGAAAGGAAAACATAAGCAGATGAGAGGCTTCAACCCATTTTTAGAAGATGCAATTCAGGCAGAAGAAAGGTAAGGATAGAAAACCAGAGAAGTTTGGACTTAATGCATAGAGAAGAGACAACAACCGGAAAGCAGAGCTGCTCCCAGACTTCACAGTCTCAGAAGTCCCTCAGGTGTCAGGACTGTAGAAGGCAGGGATAATCTGGGAGCTGGAAACAAGAAAATCAGCTGCAATTCTATTCAAGAAACAGACCACGAGGCCCTTACCACTGCCCCAAACACATTTCTGCCTAAACCCCACACATCTGAAGATTGATAGCTTATGTCTGGAGAAATTGAACCAGGGAGATGCTAGACTCAGGAACAGTAGAAGAACACAGAATACTTGTGGATCAACAAATAGAGGAATTACGGTATAATAGGTGAAAGCGTCTCTTTCTTCCCTATCTCTACTTGGCTCCCTCAACACTTTCAACAGAAAGTGGTGGCAGGTGAGCACTTCTCTGGAGAAGCTGAATGGCCCCACACCTACAGTTATGAGATTTGGGGTTCTGCCAGGAAAACGCAGTCTTTCCTCTGACTATGCTACAGTGAAGCCCAACAACCAACAAGCCATGGCATGCACATGGGGCTTCCACTTCTGGTGCCTCTTTCCAGAGGGATGAAAGCCAACAATCCGGGCCTTGAGGAAAGCCAGACATCAACACATGCAAACTAGGGAAGCAAAAATAATTCACTTTATACAGAAGCAATGGAAGCAGTCATGACATTGTTACCACTTTGAGGCTAAGAAAGATCATTATGTCCATGAAACAAGAAGGAGATGCTACAAAAAGAGAACAAGGAAATCACAGGAAGCCTCTAGAAGACTGAATCATTTAGGATACGCAAAATTTGCCATGGTGACAACAAAGACAAACTCAGGTTTTAACAGAGTGAAGGTTTACTTACAAAGTCTTTTGTTGGTTCTGGTGACTCCAGCGCAGCTCTCCCTTGTAGGAGGCATGGTGACGTGCTAGGCTGCTCTAAACTTGTGAAACACCTATTTTAATGAGGCTCTGGTGCACTACAGGGAAAGAGAATGTGGGAAATCACATAGCAGGAATTCCTACCTCAATATCTCCATATCTCATTGCCTAAAGCAAATCATAGGGCTCCTCTGGAGTACAAAGGCACAAGGCATTGTAATCATTTCACATGTTTAGCAAGGAGGAGAACCACACATTTTTATGAACTCTAATAATATGTAGCTAAGAAATGTGATGAGGGCAACTCCCAGAAAGTAGAACAAAGAGATGAAGAGATGGGGTAGAAGAGAAAATGCAAGAAAATCTTAGGAGAATCTAAAAGGTTCAGTGCCAGGGTCCTCCAGAGAAGCAGAACCAATATTATATATGTGAGGCTGATTCATTAGGAGGAATTGACTCACATGATTGTGGAGGCTAAGAATCTCACCGTCTGCTGTCTCTAAACTGGTGGTGTAATTCTAGTTGAGTCTGAAGGCCTGATAAGCAGGGAAACCAATGACGTAAATTCCAATCTGAGGGCAGGAAAAGATGAGAAGGGATGTCTCGGCTCAATCAGTGAGGCATAAAGAGGTGGGTGGCTCCACCGCCGCCTCCTTCTGCCGCTCCTGGTGCTGCTTGTGTGCCCCTTTGGTGCGGACCTCGTACCCCTTCTGTGAAGTGGCAGCTGAGGAGACTCTGGCGCTCTCCATGGCCAAGGAAAAACCCAAGGAAGGGGTCAAGGCTGAGAGCAATGATCAGATTAATTTGAAGGTGGTGGGGCAGGATAGCTCTGTGGTGCAGTTTAAGATTAAGAGGCACACACCACTTCGTAAACTAATTGAAGCCTATTGTGAATGACAGGGTTTGTCAATGAGGTAGATCAGATTCTGATTTGACGGGCAGCCAATCAATGAAGCAGACACACCTGCACAGTAGAAAATGGAGGAGGAAGATACCATTGGTGTGTTCCAGCAGCAGACAGGGGGTGTCTACTGAAAAGGGAACCTGCCACTTTACTCCAGCACAGCCTCCAGACCAAGAAGGCCTTCTCAGTTAGAAAACTGCAGTTCGGTTCCAACACATCTGACTGCTACAGTATGGTGTTCTCTATTCTTTCATTTCCCCCCTTCCATTTCTTTATTACACATAAAGTAACTGATGTATGTGCACAAGCATTTGCATTTTTTTTAACTAAATGGCCAATGGTATGTTTTGATGGACATCAAATGGAGATGGATGGGGAAAAATACTGGTTCTGTGAAAACACCCCCTTTCCCCATTAGTGGCATGCTCATTCAGCTCTTATCTTTATATTCCAAGTTATTTTGCTCTCAATGTTTAACAAAAAAAGAACAACATAAAAATTCTTGCATACCTTGTTTGATTGGAGAATTTTAATGTTTTTCATTTATCATTGTAAAACCAAGGACAATTTTATAACTTCTTTTGTATGTAGCTGTTACATATAGGGCAATTGTCTTTAAGTAGGGATAAATTGCTCTAAAGAAAAATTAATCCTAGATAGTTTTCCCCTTGAGTCAAGTGTCTTGTTTAAATAAACTTCTTGTTTAAAATGAAAAAAAAAAAAAACAGAGGGGGAGGGGGAGGGCAAATCCTTCTGTTATAGTAATAAGTTTAGTTAGTATAAGATAGCATAATCAAATTTCATTTTTTTATTAGAGTGAATTTTAAACTTTACTTAGAAGAGGAACTTAATTTGTGTGTGTGTGTGTGTGTGTGAGACTCTGATAAGTAACTTGTAACTCCCTGCGTGTAAACAACTTGTAACGTCCTGCGTGTTAACTCCTGACAAATAACTTGTAACTTCCTGCGTGTGTATCCGATAAGCCCAGAAAGCCACCGGAGCACACTGATATGAGACACTGAAGAAGCCCACCCATGGGGCATAAAAGAAGGACTCTCACAGCAGCAGTCAGACGCTTGTCTGCCCTCCACAGACAGGACGTTCTCCTTCCCCCTGGAAACTGCCGTTCCTGCTCTGCTTCTGAGCCCAGACTGTTAGAGGCCTCTCTTCGAGTCAAGAGACCGAGCTCCTGCCGCGGCGTATTTGACGACCTCCATGTGTCTCTGTCAGCGAGTGTCTCCGGGTGGCCTGCCAAGGACTGAAACCCATCAGCTCTCTGGTAAATAAACCTGTGTGATTTCTTGCATTGTTTGTCCCCTGTGTCTTCTCTCTTCTTAGTTTTTGGTTAAGCTTGGCCATATTAATCAATAGTAAGTACCCTTTGACGTCTGTATTGGTATATCCAAATGAGGCGCTCTGGGTCACCTGTGCATACGTTCCCGTAGAAGTGGAACACCTTCCTTCCTGCATTGTTTTGTTCTATTCAGGACTTCAACAGACTGGATGATACCCAGCCACATTGGGGGGGGGGGGGAGGGGCAGTTTACTAAATTCAGCAATTCAAATGCTAATCTTATCCAGACACACCCAGAAACAATGTTAATCCAAGCACCCCATGGCCATCACAGTGTCCAATTAAAAGGACACCTACAAAACAGAAACAGAGACATTATCAAGAAATAATAATGCAAAACATTTTATGAACCTGAAAGCTGTGATATCAATGGATTAATATTGCCCACCAAAGCCAAGCATGATAAATGAAAAAGAGGAACAGAGAGAGAGAGGAAGGAAGGAAGGAAGGAAGGAAGGAAGGAAGGAAGGAAGGAAGGAAAGAAAGAAGAAAAAGAAATAATTTCACAACACCAAGGATATAGGGACATTCTCAAAATTTTCTGGCATAGAACAACATATATTACATTAAAAAGAGTAAAAATGAAAATGACATCAGTTTTCAACACCCACATTGAGAAGCAGGCAATAGACCAATGCTTTCAAAATTCCGTGTGTAGTATTTTTACCCTAGATTACTGTACACAATCAGACTTAAACAATACAGAGGTTGAGAGTGAGGAAAGTAATGTAATGTGCCTCAGGGAAGGGGGAGGGGGAAGGGAAAGGACAGGGGGGAAAGAGAAGGAAAGAGCAGATAAGTGCTTCCTGGGTCCTTGGTCCTAAGGGTTTTAAGAATAGAGATTTTAGGAGAGATGGGGGGTGGGGGGAAGATCTCAACAGAATATTCAGCAGCTTTCCAGGTGTGCTTTCAGGGTCTAGGTCTCCATAGATTAATTGATTAAAGCCAGGACAGGGGTCATTATTCAATGCAGCTGGTCCTGAGGTCAATGTTCATGTCATTTGTCTGGTTTTGCTGCTTTTCTGGGCCTGGAGCTGAAATACAAGGGAAGCCTACATGTTATCTCTAGGGAGGAAAGATCAAGGCATCCAAACTGCTTGACCAGCGATATGCTAGGGGAGGAAAGATCTCTCTGGGGGAGAGGTCCCACCCTACCATTGTTCTTTGCTAGGTGCCTGGGGCTTTCCACCTGGTGACCTGAACCTTGCTCTGCTCCTGCTTGTCTAACTGCCTACCACTTCTCCACACAGAATAGGAGGCAAAGGGAATGAATGAATGCCCTGGAGGATGGTGTGGGAGAGTCCCAGGATGACAGTGAGGAGCAGCTGGGAGAGCCACTAATCCACACTGAAGTGCAAAGCAGACTTCCAGAAGCAAAGTCTCTCTCAAAAACAGTAAAAATAAGCCATTTTACTCCATGGCAAATTACACTGAGCAGTTGTGAGAAAGATGTGAAAAGAATTAATGATCACAACAAAGAAAACTAACAGAATAAGAAAACAAGATAATATGAACTTTAGAATTCACAAAAATTTGCCCAAGAAAAGAGATTATAATGTAACACTTGTCTGAGTAAAATCAATGTCTACATAATCATCAGTCAAACACAGGATATTGATTGATCCTTATAAGGAAAGTGGCAATGCGGGAAAGAAGCTGTTAAAAATGTAAATCCTCAAATAAATAGGCGATAGCTAAACTTCACTAGTAAATAAAGAGAATACTAAGAATACTAATGGAAATATGAAGGTAAATTCCAGAGAAGCAGCTATAGAGTTGAATGTGGTTGCTTGTGAGGACCAAAACTAGGAGATAAGGCAAAGGTGGAACACTAGACTGCCATTGAAGCTGTATGTAGGTATTACTTTGGCAAACATTTAAAAAGATATCTTGAAAGTTTGGAAGTTATTTTAAAAAGAGTGGGGGGAAAAGTGTGATACTTTGCATTAACCATAGAAACGAGAATGAATTCTTGTGACATAGCCCTTAATAATCCACAACCTCACATGGGAATTTCCATTGGGGTTTTCCATTTGCTTTGACAGACTCCAATGTCTTATTCCGGACAGAGCCTTTACTGAACCCTCTGAACTTACATGTGTGAATTGCAAGGGTCTTCCAGATTCTGAGAGGAAAAAGGACAATGGGAACTTCCCAGAAGAGGGGGCACTGGGAAACCTATAGCTCAAGGAAATAAGAAATGGCATTAAAAATTCATCGACTGATTTAAACCTCTTCATGTCACCTGCTTTAATAAGATCACCCCAAGAAGATCGGCCCTCTGACTGGGAGTTATGTGTGTGAGAGAAGGAGCGGAAAGAGAGGAGAGGAGGGAAAGGGACAAAAGAAGGAAGAGGCAGTTTCCTGGGGGCAGAGATCTGTTCTCAGACGAGCCACCTCTTTTTGGCCACACTCACTTATTTCTCTTTCTTCCATGTCAATTATGGAATGCACACAGGCGCTCAGAGCAACAGTGTCAGGGCAGGGCTTCCAGCCAGCGGGGTTCACAGGCACCTCACTGAAAAGCATGCCCCAATTCCAACGGTGTGGCAAGCGAGAAACTGGGGCTCGAAACAAACGATGTTGCTTCCTAAGCGAACAGGGGGGAGAGAGGATAACTTACATGAGATGATGGTAAAGCAGGTCCCGGAATCAAGGGCACAGTGAGGAGCTCCTGCCCCTGGATAACTGCTATTTCAGGATCCCTTTAGAGATGGGAATTAAACATTTTGAGCCTTTTGCTTTTATATTAAAAAAAGAAGAAGAAGAAGATTCTTTTAGAGTTGCCTGTCTGAAAAGGAAGCCTTACGGAGAAGACACTGCTGCAGCAAGTTCTGAGTCACTCCAGGAAGGTAACTGAAAGGCGCCTTTGCCTGGCTCAGGAACCACGGGGAGGCCGTAGGCTTGGTTCAGATCCCTGCCATTGCTGTACAACCACAGCACACTCGCTTCCCTTTCTACTGATGCTTCAATTTGAAGTGCTACGTGAACCTATCACATCCAAGTGTTAGTGACAAACTTTGTTGTCATCTTGCTCAGGGATAGGAAGTTAATTTAGAACAAGAGAGGGGCCCAAAGATGATTGGGTTTCCTGCCCTGACTTATGGGACGGTTGTTTGGGTCAGAAAGTCCTACTCAGTTCCCATCAAGTCTAAGAATTTTATAGTCTAACAATACATACAGGATTCTAACAATACATACATATATGATTCTAACATTTACTACTGTGGTGCTTGTCTAGGAGGCATTTAAAGAATTTTTTAAAATTTAAATTTAGTGGAAATAGTTACCTTTAAAAAATTAAGAAGAGTGCTTAATCAACTCAGACAGGATTTCTTCAAGAATCAAGTTTAGACACAGTACAACTTACTGAAGACAAATCTAGGCATAGAGAATATTCTGAGCAAAATTCAGAAGCAGGACAGGTGACCCATGTAATACAACCGCTATAGATATAATACCCAGGGCCAGCATTTTACAGCTTCAGAGAGGATGTCATAAATACTGATGATTTGGCAGCAAGAGCAGCCTCAGGTGGCCTTTTCAAGGTCTATGCAACCTCAGCTCTCCCTCGATTGTCACTTTCTGCCTCACCCATTCAATTTATAGGCAGCAATAAGTCACTCACCCCTTCCCATCCCTAAGTGAGTGGCCTGATGACCTTCCTAGGGGTAAAAATCTAAATGAGACAGATGAATTTTAAAAAATAACAGAATTAAGTGCATTTTTAGTTAACTGTCAGGTTGATAGCTTTATGCACTTTAAATAGATTTACAGTCCTGCAAATAGATCATGGCAATTGCCCCAAAATAAACTCAGAAAGACCCAAGAAAGTCTATTCTTTAGCATAAACTGAAAACAAAATAGACTTTGTAATTGTACCTTAAAGACTATGCAATAAAAATAAATAATTTGCTCATCCTACAATTGGCATTGAGATAGGATCTTCTTTAATGTCTGGATATGGAATTCAATGAAGAGAACCATAAAATGAAGACGACAGATCAGTGTGGAATTCAATGTGCAATGTATGTCTTTGTCACTGGCAAACTCTCCAGTCACCTTTAGAACTAAAATTAGGAATTAGGGAAAAATAAAATGGAAAGAAAATAGAATTTATATTTTCTATCTAAAGATAGTACGACAAGCTCTTAGTGCCCAACTCACTGTTGCAATCTGTTCTACCTCTTAGACAAAACCCGTGCGTGACCTGCCTCCTTCCTTCTGCAGTGGCAGTGCTATGGATAAAAAGACTCAGTCCACAAAAGCAGCCAGCTCCTTGAAAATATCCCCTTTTTCAAAAAGGACACACACAAGGACTGTTTTATAGTTTCATATATTTTTATAACAGCAAGATATTTAAACCTAACCCATTTTTCCTGATATAATAAATTGTCAGGAATAGCTAGGCTAGTAGAGACCATTAATTTTATTACTTGGATAAGAAAAAAAAATAACACTAATGAATTGCTCTTTTGCTTTCTTTTTGCATTTCAACAACTTCAGGAGTTCACCGGTTGGCAGTGTATTAGGTCTGTTGCACAAAATTGGACATATAAAATACATATAAATTTACCATTTTTGAAGTCAGATTTATATTGGCCCCAAAGTACAGAAGTTTTCTATTTCCTTAAAGGAGAAAAGGGAAAAGTGTGACTATAGCAGGAAGAGCATTTAATCAACTTCATAATACCTAAATTGAGAATCTTACAACAGTGCTAACCAAACCCCATGTTTCGCCAATAAGGAAACTGAAAATCCAGGCAGATTAAATGTGAGAGATGGAGGTAGAAAGCTGCCTCTCAATTCAGTTCTTCTGTCCATGAAGAGCTCTATTTCCTGGACCAGTCTGTGACCTTCCTTAGATACCTGGTTGTGAATGGAGGTGTGGAGAGATTGGATTCCGATGCTACCAGGGACTAAGACACAGCAATTTCCACATTGTGCAATATACAAAGCTGTATAAGAAATTGAGGAGAAATGCCCAATTTAAAGGGAATTGAATTCAAATCAAAGCAATTCCAATATCAACAATAAACCTATGTGTTGACATTCTTTCAAACTTGTCCCCTCTGCTCAGTGAGCATCCACAGGTCCTACTTCCTCCTGAAGCTGCAGTGCCTCAGCTACATAATCCAAGGCACCTTCGAGTCCTACTCATATGGCTGTTATGAAAAACAGCCCGTTATGAAAAAATTCTAGTTATGAAAAATGCTATGATGATATCCTATAAAAACACCTCTCTCTGGTTTACATTGTCCCACATCATTCTTTCGTGTTTCCCATCTTTTTCATTGGAAAGTAACAGATAAACAAAAGAGCAGACAACTCATCATTATGCTGTTAAAAGCGAAAACTAGGTAAACAAGCCTTTACTGACCTTTTCCTCAATGGCAGATATTGTACAAAACATGTTTTTGTACAATATGGTCTCAATAAATTCTCACAACAGCTGTGTGAATTTGGCTCTTCATTTTGTTTAATAGATGAGAAACTAAATCTCAGAATGGTAAAGTGACTTCCTCAAATTCACCTACCTCAGAAATGAAAAGGTTCCGTTCCAAACCCAGATCTTCTGTTTTTGTTTTTTAGCTCAATACTTTCCCACTAAATCATAAATTTTTTCTACTAAGAGCAGAACTCATTTCATACAATGAAGTAAATTGACTACTTTTGTTTGCTTCCCTGGACATAATTAATCTAAGACTTAAATGGAGAGATCTAAAGTACTAGTATTTGTATGTTTTTCATCATGCCTTGCTTAAAAATACAAGTTAGTATTTTATTACTTGGCAGAAGAAATACTCTTTTATAAGTGATTTTAGTAATTTTAGTGATTTTAGAATTATAATTCTATTTCCTTCCTAATTGTTGACTTGAGGGATTCTGCCTAGGGATTTTGGGAAGGCTTCACTCAGGGGGTGGAGTTTAAATTGGGATTCAAAGAATGTGCAATTGTTTGTGTTTTTAAATCAATTACATTTTCTGACCCCTTCTGCAGGTAAAGCTCTGTAAACCAGAATTTTACACATGCACACACTTAAAACATGTTATTTGAAATATCAATATTTTAAATATTTCTTTCATATTTGAAACAATTATTCTAATTTTCTGTCCTGAAAATATGAATCCTTGCATGTTTGCTCTTCTTAAGAAAGTGGGGGTA
This sequence comes from Myotis lucifugus, assembly GCF_000147115.1. Taxonomy (NCBI): domain Eukaryota; kingdom Metazoa; phylum Chordata; class Mammalia; order Chiroptera; family Vespertilionidae; genus Myotis; species Myotis lucifugus. The sequence goes on along the minus strand of NW_005871107.1, from coordinate 3,295,881 downwards.
TATCTGTATAATTGGAGACTGTGAATATAAATAGAACATTCACATAAGAAACAAGACACTGAGTTCTGTATCAAAACTATACACCAACTATGAAGGTGGCCTCCTTGTAATTACTTATTTTGTTTTATTTTTTAAATTATTGTACTGTTGACACTATCACAGTAAACCCCATTTCCCCTCCTTTGCCTTCATCCACCCAGCCCGCCCCCTTCCTCCCCCACAAACCTTCATCATACTGTTGTCTGTGTCCATGGGCTATGCATGGACACAGCCTATATATTCTTTGGCTAATCTCTTCAAGACCTTTTCTCCCCCCGGCCCCCCATACTTCTCTCCTCTGAGATCTGTCAGTCTGTTCCATGTATCCATACCTCTGGTCCTATTTTGTTCACCAGTTTATTTTGTACATTAGATTCCACATATAAGTGAGATCATATTGTAGTTGTCTTTCTCTGACTAGCTTATTTTGCTTATTTATCTATTTCTGTGCTTATTTATTTTTGTCCTCAATTCATGGCTTAATTGGATCCTTAATAAAAACTGGTCTGATCACATGGATTGTAGCCTGCAATAATAATAATAATAATAATAATAATAATAATAAGCTGAAAGTAAACAGAGAAGACAATGTTAGATTCTACCAACTTTAAAGCCCCTAAGACAGGGGTGGGCAAACTTTTTGACTCAGGGCCACAATGGGTTCTTAAACTGGACCGGAGGCCGGAACAAAAGCATGGATGGAGTGTTTGTGTGAACTAATATAAATTCAAAGTAAACATCATTACATAAAAGGGTACGGTCTTTTTTTTTTTTTTTTAGTTTTATTCATTTCAAACCAACCGGATCCGGCCGGCGGGCTGTAGTTTGTCCACGGCTGCCCTAAGAGGTCCTTTCCTGATGGTCATCTAATTCTCTGGCCCATCCTGTTTCAATAAGTGCTGAACCAAATTACCTCTGTCTCCCACTCTGATCTCAGGCTTATGCTAATTTTCTTTCTTTCACTCCCAGGTCTCGCTGTCTTGATGTTTCTGAACCCAGGCTTGTAGCAAACTGATTCTGATTCCTAGTTACATCCTTTACCTGACAATTTGATTTGAGGAATCTTAATCTTGGCCTGTGCCTAAATTCATTACCTCAATTCCAGTGATTCAACAGAAAAAAATATTTTCTTTCCCTGATTGTTCCAATTCAGTTAGCTATCATATTTCTAATCCTACAAGCAGTTAAGCTTTTCACATTTTCTTCATTGGCTGACATATGTATTTGGTTATGAATATGATATAAAGCATGATAGATATTTGATAAGAACTGGTTAGTATAGTTACTATTTAGGCATTCGATTAAAGTATTATCTAAACATGTTTATTTAATAACACCTCGGGGGGCATTTTTAAAATTTTTCATTAAACACCAAAGAGAAGGGCAGATACAGATATAAAGTACATAGGATGTGAACTCTAACTTTAAAACATTTAGAGTTTGGTGATGGTAATAGTTGTGAAAACAAATCAGTAACAATTCAAAATTAAATTAAAAAGGATAAAAGAAGTGGAATCCGGGTGTCATGAGTAGGCAAATGAAAATGTAAATTTAAGGGTTTATGAAAATTTTAATTAAGGAAGTGGCATTTGAGTTCAAACTTAAAGAATGAAAATAATCGAACAGGAAGGCATGAAGATGTTGAAATACAATGTGTATCAGATCTGGTGAGGAACCGTTGGGACTTGAGCAGAGGCTTTGGGCACAGTAGCAAGAACTGTGTCAGAATTGAATGTCACCTCAGCACTGATTCTTGCGGACACAAAGCAACCAGAATGAATGGCTTGTTTCGTGGGGAATATAGCACCCCAGGGAGTATCTGTTACATTGACCCAAGCTCTCTCCTTTTTCCAGCACACCATAAATTGCAAGCACTTGTTGATTGGGGTTGTAACCCAGGCGCTCCTTTGGGGCCACTTGCTTCCTTTTCAGAAGTGCAGGCTTTCCTAACCGACAAGGTAATCAGAAGTTTGTTCTCAGTTCTTGGGTTAGGATCTCCCTGGAACATCTTTGCCAGGGTGGTAGGTCCTCCTGTGCGTGCTTTCTCCTGTGGATACTCTCCAGCATGGCCTGTCAATCCCTATCTGGAGCCGTGGTACACTTGCTAATGGAATCGCCAGCCCACCCCTAGAACAGAAGCAGCCCAGGAAGGAAGGGTCCCAAAGTACCCCCCTTATCACCATATCCATTTGGTCTCCATTAGATTAATACCCTAGCCTGCACAATCACGTACAAATATCTTCACTAATGAGGTAGAGGAATTTTAAAGAGAAATGTTAATATAAGGACAGGATAAGATAAAAGTTCTAGTTACTGCAAACTTTCCCTTAAATCTCAAATTCTAAGCCATTCTGAATAAGGGCAAGCCAAATGAGAGGGTTTCAAGAGAACTCTTTGGAGAGCCTGGGAAATGTGTTTACAAAATGGGGAGAATGGTATCTTATTCCTTTGCTTAATGGCAACCTCTGTGTTTGATACCCAGAAAGGCTTATCTCAGTAATAATCAAAACATAAAATAATATTCACCAGAAAATAAACGCAGACTGTGAAAAAATTTATTGTGCTTCACATACATAATCATGCCAGTAAAAAATAAAATAAAATAAATGTTATAGTATAAAAAAATACAATGAATTAGCAGATTTAATTACATTAATATATTAAAAAACATATATCTACATATTGGTCTGTCACAGTAATAATTAACATTACTATTTCACACAATTAAATAACATAAGAAGAAAAGCAATTAAAAAATAAATTTCAATTTTAAAGGTAAAATATTTTATGTGTGAACTAAAATGTGCACTTACCAAACAAAAATATTACCCTTTACAAATTGTACCTGCTTCCCTCTTTTACATTTTAGATACAAATAAAAACTCCAAATGGTCACACTGAAGGACAGAATTGAAGTAAGCTACTCTGTTTCTTTGCCATTATGCCCGTGTGCTATCATTATTTATTTTTTAATCTACTCTTTAAATGTAGAAATACCACAAGGATTAGAGACACAAACCATACTTGAAGTGAGATTAGACTTTTCCTAACTACTCTGAAGTTACTCTCAAAATCCATCAATGTAGCTGAATCTATGTGGCAGAAGGCAGCTGCATAAATAGGAATTCACCAAATGAATGTCCTTGTAGACTATGTTTGTTAAAGGATAAGTAATAACTATGTGTTAGTTTGATGACTATCTCTATTACTAATACTCAGAATGAACTGCAGCAATTATTTAGAACTTAGACCAACAAAATGTATTTTTCACGAGGAAAATTTTATCACTGACATTGTTTAGAATTGTCAGAGCTACAGAAATGTGAATGTTCTCCTGAGTAGAATGGAGCACAAGGTATATTGAGAGAACTTGAGACATGTACCCAGGAGTAATAAAGATGGATAGATAGATAGAGACTGGAGCCTGCTTTTCACGTAGGTGTATGGGTTTTCTGGGGTTCAAGTGGATGCCACAGTTATGTCATCTGAAATGACTTCACCCAGGAAAGCGTTTTGTGGTGGGAAGAGGACTACAAGAGAAAAAGTCAAGATGTGCTGCTGGAGGCAGGAGATCAGGCAATCTGTTAGAGAGAACATCACCCACACTGGAGAAGAATGCAGTGTTGAGGTTCCCAGAAGGGATCTCTAGAGAAATGCCCTATGAAAGAGCCCATATTTATTTACCTGCCATGACTGGCCAGCCCCAAAGAATCACAAGCTGCATTGGCTAAAATTAAAATTATATGTATGATCTTTTTTTCTTCCTGGCCCTCTACTCTCAAACTTGAAGAAGTCAGAGAAGCAGCATAGACCATGGGAGAGAATGAAGTGAAGGATGAAGGGTGAAATTGTAACCCACCCCCATCCCCTCTTGTTCGTTGCACTTCCCCAATCCAACGATCAAGCTTGAGCACTAAGGAGGGAATAATTTTAGAACGGATTTAAACTAAGCTGGAATTTTATTAAAAATTGGTCTGTATTTTCAGACCTGAAAAGAAAGTATCAGCCAAGTGCCCAGAGATCCCATGGAACCGGCGTTAAGGCAATGGTCGGGAAAAATGGAGAGTGCACTGTTGAGCTCAGCCTTCCAATAAACTGGTGAAGGCAAAATCCTGTCCCTACACTACAGCAGTCTGTTGATGATACAGGAGGCTGACAAGCCTTCTTTGCTAACCTGAGACCATTGTACGTCTTTGACTTTATCCATAACACCTGTAGATAAGTTAGATCTATATCTTTTTTGCTTCAAGCCCCTTGTGCTCCACCAACACAACCTCTTATCTCTTTATTTGATGCTTAACTTCCAGCCCTCATGCCATCAGAGAGCTCTGCAGTTTTCTAGCTCTGTGATTCCTTCCTTAATGACTCTGAAAACCTCAGATCCCAGGCCTTTGTAGAGGGAAAAGGGGTTACAGTTCTTTTCTCTCTCCTTTCTCTTCCGATGACATCCTCCTTTCCCAATCCATCCTACTCACGACTCCTTGTGGGGAAGACAGTCACTGAAGTTCCTTCTAAGACCAGTTCTCCCCAGGAGTCCACAGATTCTTCTCTAGGGGTTCTGCTCAGTGCCAGGCTTAGCTCCCCCAGGCACTGCTGCTGAGCGATCAGCCCCCTTTTCCCTCCCTGCTTGCTAATGCTTTGCTTAAGCTCCTCTGTTCTGCCTTTGCAACACCTGGAGTGTTTTCAATTATCTCAAGGAGCATCATGTAATTCTCAAAAAATTCTCTAGGCCAAATCAAATTTCAAATCACTTTACTTTAAATAACAAATCTATGCTTTATGGCATTTTAATGAAGGTAGTATACTGCCAAAACAGTTTGAGGGGTGTTATGACACAAGTGTGGCTACTGATGTGTTTATATTGTTATTTCTTCCAATTAGAAGGGCGGGGGGGGGAGCTCAAATAATTTGATGAGTATGTTCAAGTGTTGCAGCACTGGGAGGTGTTCTCAGCACTGCAGAAATGAGTGATCTAGCGCAGTGAGTGTAGACGGGGCCAGAAAGGCGACAGGGGGATAAATAAGACAATTGTGAAATCACAGGAACTGTTTCAAGTTTAGACAGTAATTTGCTGCCCCATAATTTTTAAAATTTAGTACGTTATGCTTGTGAAGGGTTGTTATAAGGACTTCGCGTACATTCTTTTATTTAATATGTTTGACAGCCTTATGATGCTTCCACAATTATTATCCTTACTTTACAGATGAGGAAACAAGTGTATAATGCTCATCAAGAAACAGTTTTCAGGATGCAAACAATTCTGAATCCTTCTCCTTCATACTGAGAACTTACCCAGAAATCTTTCCATAATATGTCATTCTCTTTTTTTAGCAAAGTAAAAATATTTCTGGTGCACCTATTTTTCTTCGTGGGGAGATTGTGTAGTATAACCAGCCTTTATTATTAAAACAAGTTGACCTATGTAATTTCGAAGCATCTGAACTGTTCTGTGGTTAAGCAAAATTGTCCTGGAGTCAGCTGGTACCAGCTTGTGAGAGTCATTGTTAAATTTTCAGGACATTTTTTTGAGCCAGTTATTAATATTATTATTTAAACAGAATATATAAAATTATTAAAAATAAATTGTAATAAAAACAAAGGCGATGCATATTTAAAACCTGTGACTTCCTAATAACTTTAGTACATTTTACCATAAATTATACTCTTGAGGTTACTTATGTTTTTTGTGTCCATGCGGTGGAAACACAGTGATGATGTGCTACTGTGCTTCTCTTCCAGCTCCGCATTCAGTGACATCACATCGGTAGCCGCAGATTGGCCACAGTGGGAGTATTTACACGATGGAAATCAGCCAATGCTCCAAATCAGGCTTGAATCGCTATTTGTTGATTGTTTAGATGAAAGAGAGTGATGACATTAATGTAGATTAAATGTAAAAGTGTTCAAATCTTCATAAAATAGGATACATTTCTTGCTTCTTGGTGTATTTTCAAACTGGCCTGGGCATTTTGGGCTGTTATATTTTTAAGCCCACAGCTCTGTCATCTTTCTGCTGCTACAGGCTTCCTTTAACCTAATCTTCACTGAAGCAGCAACAGCAGGCCATTGACCGCAGCTACTACTTAGCAGTGACCAAACCTCAATTGTTATTCCAAAGTCTCTATGTGACTTTCCTATTACTCCTCAGTTTCAAGAGAAAGAGAACATTGAAAAAAATCACAGACTGTGCTAACCTGTTCTCAAACTGTGATGACCATTAAAAATAAGCACTTTGTAGATGTGGAAAACTCCCATTAAAAATTGTATGTATGTAAAATATTGCATGCATATAAGAGTATGAAAATCTATATGTATAGTTTAAAAGAACAAACACCTATGGACTTTATATCTTCTATTCATGAACAAGATGGAGGAAAGGAACCAGATTTGTATCACTAAAAAAAGGACAAAATATTTTTAAAAACTGGACAGGAAACTAGACATAGAATAATGACAGATTGGGATCCATAAGAGACAAAGAAATAAATGAGGTAAGCTTAAGCTTGTTCTATTTTACTATGTTGCGAGAGGCAGAAGGCAGGATATTCCAGACCCGTGGTCCGCAAACTGCGGCTCGTGAGCCACATGCGGCTCTTTGGCCCCTTGGGTGTGGCTCTTCCTAAGACTTAGAAGTACCCTAATTAAGTTAATAACAATGTACCTACCTATATAGTTTAAGTTTAAAAAATTTGACTCTCAAAAGAAATTTCAATCGTTGTACTGTTGATATTTGGCTCTGTTGACTAATGAGTTTGCCGACCACTGATCTAGATGAGTCTCAACTAGGCTGACTGGGCACTTCAAGTCCCTGCCAGGTATCTGTTCCATGCCAGTAGGCTACCTCAGGAATGTCCTCGTGGAGATGACAGAAACACAAGAAACAGCAATGCCTCTCAAGTTGTAGACTTAGAAGCACCATACTTGCACTTCTGCTTCATTCTATTACCCAAAGCCAGGCACATGGTCAAGTCCAGAGACAGAGGAAGAGGACACTTCAAAGTTAAATGCCCAAGGGGGTGGATGCAGAGAGGGTAAAAGATCATTCAACCCATCAGCAAGACCTATCATTTCTACCTTAGAAATACTTTCCACACCTGTCCAATACTTCTTCTATGTTATTGCTACCACCACTTCAGTTCACCATGACCTCTCTTACCTATCACCACCTGACCGCTCTGTCCAAATCTTTCTTGTCCATTCCTTCTCAGACCATTCTCAATGCAGCAAAGAGAATAAACTTAAAAAGAAAACCTGCTCTGACCACTCATTTAATTAAGCCTGCCAAATGGTTTCCTATTGTTCTCAGGATAAAGGTGAAAATCCAGACTAAGGCCTGAATTGTTTTCAATTTTCAATTGAGGGGTTATTTTAAAGCAAATAGGTGAACCTGGTGAAAGGGAGAAAGAGAGTGAGGAGGGAGTGTGGGAAAGAGAGGCTTTGTAATGACTTCCATGTGAGGACAGCCTGGGAGCCCTTTCTCCAACCTCATCTCCTTTCATCCTTTCTTTCACTTTATGGTTGGAACACATCATAATTCCCCAACTTGCACACTATTTCAAGCCTCTGGGGTCTTACTTGGACTGCTCTGTGTCCAAAAGAGTTCTTTTTCCCTCCTTTTGGTACGGATTCAAAACCCTCTGCCTTTCTCCTTTCTTTCTTGCAGTGGTTCTCAACCTGTGGGTCGCAACCCTTTCACAGGAGTCCCCCTAAGACCATCGGAAAACACATATATAATTACATATTGTTTTGTGATTAATCACTATGCTTTAATTATGTTCAATTTGTAACAATGAAATTGGGGGTCACCACAACATGAGGAACTGTATTAAAGGGTCATTACAAAGCCTCTCTTTCCCACACTCCCTCCTCACTCTCTTTCTCCCTTTCACCAGGTTCATCTATTTGCTTTAAAATAACCCCTGAATTGAAAATTGATTTTGAGGTTGTTTTATCTTCCTTCTAAAGAGCCATGACTGGTTTGGCACAGTGGATTGAACGTCGGCCTGCGGACTGAAGACTGAAGGGTCTGAGGTTCGGTTCCAGAGAGAGAGAGAGAGAGAGAGAGAAAGAGAGAGAGAGAGAGAGAGGAAAATGAAGGGGGGGATCAAAGAAGAGAGCACCCGAGCATATTGCAGATGAATAAACAAACAATCAAGACCCACAAACTTTTAAAAATGATTCCATTGTCAATGGAATTAAAACATCAAATAACTAGGACTAAATTGAAAGAAAAATGTATACTTAATAATTCACTTTAAACTAATATGTACTATTGAGAAAATTTGAAGACCCAAATAAATGAACATATATACCACATTAGCTAATTAGCTCAATATAATTAAGATGTCAAGGCCACTTCACTGTCACCAAAATGGCTGAAAAAGAAAAACGAAAGATTGACACTTTCAAGTGTTGGTGGAGCAAAGAAAACTCATGTACCACTGGTGAGATACAAATTACTCAACAACTTTGGGAAAATGTTTGGCAATATCTGCTAAAGCTGACCAGGCAATGCCTATTACCTAGCAATTACACTTTTAGGTATTCATTGAACTAAAATGCATACATATGTTCACCAGAGATGTGTATTGAAATGTTCTGGGAACTATTCATTATTCATAAAACTCAAAACTACACAAATGCCTATCAACAGTAGAACATGCAAATAAATCAGAGTATACTTCCACAACAAAATGCTGTACCACTGCAAGAATGAATAATCTAAAACTCATGCAAAAATCTAGATGAAACCTAAACACAAAAGTTTGAGAGGCAGATGGATGACATAAAAGAAAATATAGTGAAATATGATTTCACTTCTTTACATACCTATACATGAAATTAGTCTACAGTTACCTTGGGTGTAAGTGACTAATAAAAGGCTTCTGGTGATGTTCTGTTTCTTTATCTGGGTGCCAGTTACCTGGGTGCTTTCAGTTTGTGAAAATTCATGGAGCTGAACACTTTCAATATACAGAGGCAGGGCAAAGTGGGTTTACTGTTGTAATACATGAAACAGTTTATTCTTGTATTATTATTTATTAATTATAGTATGATTTTTCATACAAACAACTATACAACTATTTTTGCCCCACCCTTTACACATGTCTCTGTCCTTATATTATAGTTTAATAAAAAGTTTAAAAAACATTTGGCATCCAAAGTATCAGCTTCATACCATTGTAGAAAGTGCTACATAACACTTAAAATTAGAAAGTGTTTCATAACTAGAGAACAAAAATAAAGCTAGCATAGTCTTCTAAATAGCATATTTTAAATGATCTGCTGTGATTGTTGATGCATCGACAAATACAATTTCACAAACCTACTTCAGTTTTTTGACAGCCTGTTTTCTCTTTTCAAAATTGCTCCTTTTCTAATTATAATCTAATAAAATACTGTAGAGAATTCCAAAAAAATGTAGAAAGGTAAACAGAATATTATAGACAAAACTTGTGAAAAATATAATATTTCAGCATACACTATATCATTTTAAATATCTCTATACTAGAGGCCTGTTGCAGGAAAATTCGTGCAAGAATAGGCCTTCCTTCCCCCGGCTGTCGGCACTGGCTTCCCTCTAGCACCTGGGACCCGGGCTGCTTCCCTTGGGCCACCTGAAGGCCCCTGGGACCTGGCTGGCTTCGTCATGAAGGACGTCAAGAATGACATCCGGAAGACGTCTGGTCTAATTAGCATATTAGCCTTTTATTATCTCTCTATATAAAACACTAATATGCAAATAGACCAAAGGCAGAACAACTGAACAACTGAACAACTGGTCACTATGACATGTGCTGACCACCAGGGGGTGCATGTGGAACATAGTGGGCGTCGGCCGTGGCAGAATGGTGGAGCGGATGAGTGGGGGCACCAGACCAAGGCAGGGCATCTGTCACTGTCATCAGGGTGAGCCTCTGGTGGTTACTGAAAATTCTTTGCTTCCATGTGCCATGATTCCACCTGGCGCTCACACCCGCTGCTGGTACCGGCCTCACTCATACACACAGCCAGCACCAGAGCTGCTGCTCGCACCTGCTGGTGCAAGTGGCAGGTGCCAGCCCCGATTGCCCCTAAGGGCACCAGCCCCGCTTGTACCCACTGCTGGCACTGGCCTCAATCGCTCCGTGTCATCAGCAGGTGCAAGCAGGGCCAGTGTCATAAACGGTGGGAGCGGTGGCGGTGGGAGTGGGCCTGCAGGCAAACAGGGGACTGGGGCCATGGTGGGAGGGGCCTGGAAGGGGTGCAGAGGATGGGCCGAGACCCACCCCTGTGCCCATCGCAGCCTCACAGCCCACAGTTCCTTTCAAGGTGCACAAATTTGTGCACTGGGGCCCTAGTTACAGATAATTGTTTATGTATATATATATATAGTTAATATATATATATATATATACATATATATATATATATATATATAGTTCTGGGTTTTTTTTCTTCAAATATTAGATGCATGGTCTATATTCCATTTTATGTGCTGCTCTTTTATGCTAATAATTATGGTGTGAATATTTAAATGTAATTTAAACACTTTCCTAAACACAATTTTAATGGACATGTGGTAATCTATCATACAAATATACTAAATTTTAGTTCTCCATTTTATTATTTAGGAGCATTCATTCCCTTCTAAATGTTTGTTATTATATAAAGAACATTGTAGTGAACACCTCTGCACGTACATCTTTTTAAATACTGTCTACTTAGAAAAAATCCATCAAAGACAAATCATAAAGTTAAAATACATGGTTTTCCCAAGACTCTTCACTTAATATATATTGTAAAATTATTTCTGAGATTTTGGACCAGTACACATTCTTTGTAACTGTGTATAAGAATGGCCACTTCCCTGAACCCTTGCCAAAAATGAGCTTTTTCTGTTTTCAGTGCTTTTGATATTTGCAAAATAACTATTCCGTAGGTCAGTGGTCGGCAAACTCATTAGTCAACAGAGCCAAATATCAACAGTACAACGACTGAAATTTCTTTTGAGAGCCAAATTTTTTAAACGTAAACTATATAGGTAGGTACATTGTTATTAACTTAATTAGGGTACTCCTAAGGCTTAGGAAGAGCCACACTCAAGGGGCCAAAGAGCCGCATGTGGCTTGCGAGCCGCAGTTTGCCGACCACGGCCCTAGGTGAAAGAGTAGCTTCTCTTAAGCATTGTATATTAAGATGGGTGAAAATTGCTGTCCTGAGCAAAGTGGTTACCGTGTGAAGGCTGAAATAAACAGAGGCCTTTTTGTCACCCTTCCCATCAGGTGTGCAGTTGGCAGGTGGACAGCCCTCACATGGTGATTGAGAGACCCAGGCTCCTTTTCTCTCCTGGCTCTGCCACCTCCTAAAGCCTCACTGTTGAGGCTGGGCCATGCCACACAGGCTCCAGCAGGCAGAGTGGGGAGGAGAGTGCCAAACAGGGAGCAGGCACACCCACTCTCTGGAAAACCCAGCCTAGAAGTGGCATATCATTCCTGCCCCAGGTCCACAGGCAAGAACTGAGATATGTGGCCCTGAGTGAGTTTTGGAGCAGGCTAGCCATGAGCCAGACTACACTCTGTCACTATGGAAGAGAGGATGGATTTTGTTAGACAGCTGGCTGTCTCTGCCATGATGTCCTCTGAGATCTAGTGAGTTCCCCCCACTAAACCTTTATATGTGAACTATAAAAAAATCTGCTGCATGTGTTACAAACATGCCTTCAAATTTTAATAATAAACCCTTTATTTTACTTCTTATAATAAAAACTAGAGGCCTGATGCACAAAATTTGTGCAAGCAGCTTGGCCCTCACAGCCCCAGCTTCATCCAGAAGGTCATCTGGACAGTCGTTCTGCTGTTGTGGTCTAATTAGCATATTAGCACTTTATTATATGGGATAAGAATTATTTCCTTTGAGTGTTCTTGCATTGCTTTTACATGTAGAATTTAATTTCCCACCTCAAGATTAGTAAAATAATCTTCCCAAATGTCTTCCTTTTTTTTTAAATTTTCATTTCTTGCATTTAACTTTTTAATACCACTGGAATTATTTTTGATGAAATACTGGTGAGGTGGAATCTTTTAACAATATACATATTTAGCCAGTATAGCTTATTGAATAATTGAATAACCCTTCCAAGTCTTTCTTTATGAGGCTATATCATACACTAGAGTCCTATATGTGCCTGGGGTTTTCCAAAGTTAATAATTTTTTAGTCTTCATCTCACCCAATCATTCCCTTAATTTTAATAAGCAAGTGCTGATTTTCCCTTTTTTTTATAAACCTTGTAAATCATGGTAGAGAAAATAAAAACCAATATCTGCGAAGAGTGTGAAGCACTATAAAAAAAATAAAATAAAAGGAAATACCAAAGCAGAAGAATCCAGAGCCTCTGGCTGCATTGCCCCGCCCCCAGCTGAGAAGGCACTTCCAGTTGCCCACCTGCACTGAAGCTGGCTCACAGGGAAACACTTGTACTGCTGCAGCTTTGCATCTGAAACCTGGGCAGAAAATACGGGATTAGGTAAAGTCTCAGCAAACTGAGTTGCCTCCTTTTTGAAATGTCCTCATCATGAGCTTTTTTTCAGAGAATGTACTGATAGAAATCGGTTATTTCCATAAGTTGTCTCTAAAACGTTGCTTACAGATTCAGAAAACTATAATTTAATTCAAAAAGGCTAGCCTTGTTACGGCCAGTGTTATTAAAATTAGCACCTCTGTAGCCAAAAATGAATAAAAATCTCCACATTTTAAAAGAGGTGGTATTATTCACAGCTTTTATTTATAATCATTTTTCAAAAAAAATTTTTTTAACCTAAAATAGAAATCTTTTTCAAGAAACTCACATAATTGCCCAATTTCTTAGATTATTATTATAGTGACGAAAGGGTGGGTCCTGTGCCTTATTGGTCTCTGATCTCAGCACCTTCTCTGGACCTGGAGCCCACTGAGTGGGTGCTCAGTAAACTGTAAGGGAACTCTCATAAGCCCAGCTAGTCTCAGTCTCCCAATCTAGAGATTTCCCTTACAGTTTAAAGTTAACTCTAAATACCAGGGAATAAGGAAGCATTTTAAACTTGGTTTCATGTAAGTGATTTAAAATTTTTAACAGTCATACTAGAATTCTAGTCTAAATGATCATTTTTGGACTTTAGTATAATGCCTTGTCAATCTAGTAATACCTGTATGATGACAAAAGTTCTGTAAATAATATATTCTCCAGAGTCTATGACATTAATATAGTCTTTTTAGCCTCTATCAGTACATTTAGCATTTCCTCCAGGGAAACGATGTAGATATTTTCCTCTTTCTACTCTGTCTCCCTAAGAACATGCCAGTGCATAATAATGATGATGTTAGTACTTGTGATACAGCCATAGCTCTAAAGGGATTAGCAGCCAGGGAAAAGGGGGCTCTAAATGAGTTGTAATGAAGATCACAAACAATAAATTAAACTAAAGGAAAGCAAACAAACAAATATTGTCTATGATAATACCCAGAGGTGGGAAAGTACAGTGAACAAACTTTAATCGATTTTTCTCATTAAATGTTTAGACTTGGAAGAGAGTAATCCAAAATGACTTCCTCTCTGAAGTCAATACAAATATATATATATATATGATATGATGAAGTTCATGAGGTTGCAGTGGCACAGCCTCTGTTCAGCCAGACTTCAGCGACTTCATCTTCATTTGCCATCACTCATTCCTAAAACTTCTATCCTCTGCCTCTCACAACATTTCATTTCCTCTTAGCCACTCACATCAGATCCTAACTGCATCCCTTTCAACAAGCCACTGCTTTGTTATGGAACATATATAACACTTGCCCACTCTTTATTTCTCTGCATGGCCTTCGAATGTTTCTGGATTTGTCCTGACATGCCTCCTGGTCACCAGGGTGACACACAGGCGAACCAAGAAGGATGAAGACAATATTTAACGACTAAAGTATTTTGTATATAACCACATGGAAAAAATAACAAAATCCTCTTCATTTCTTTTTAATGTCATTTTCTTTCCTTTGTATTTTATGAGGTTAATTTATGTATCAAATATCTGTAACTGAATCGTGTTATGTGCCAAGTGAGATTTTACCCTACTTGTCAGGCAACAAGTTAGCTCGCCACAATTTCAGGGCTACTGGCAAAAGACATGAGACTCCAGGGTCAAAGAAGTTACTCACAGCAATAGCAGTAGCCAGAATATTAGTATTTATGCCAGTTTCCTGAGCCCCAATTCCCACCGTATGATGTGGAAAAGACTAGGTGATGCTTGCCCATGTAGTGGGTTATGTTACAGAAGAGAACCCCAAGGTTAGGAAACTTCAAACTTTTTTTTTAATCCTCACCTGAGAATATGTTTTTTATTGATTCTAAAGAGAGAGGAAGGGAGAGGGAGAGAGAGAGAAACATTGACGTGAGAGAGAAACATCTATTGGCTGCCTCATACATGGGCCCTGCCCCAGGATCTAACCCAACACCTAGGTATGTGCCCTGACTGGGAATTGAACCTGAGACCCTTAAGTGCAGAGGATGACAATCTAACCACTGGGAAACACCAGCCAGGGCAGAACTTCAAACTTTTATAATTGAAAATAAGCCCTTTGCCCCTGGAGGGGGAAACTAATTATAGTATACTGCACAGTGAACAAATCTGCCCTTGGATCCTGAGGAAGACACTACCTGTATCCTCCAAGACTGTCCTCAATGCAAACATTCTTGGGAAGATAGTCTACAGTGCCTCAGTTCACAAAACAATCGGAAAATATTTGTCTTCTAACAGTGGGGTGTCAGGAACAGGACAGATGGCAGAGGCCTGAAATCATTAAATAAAGGTAGCCAGCAAGTCTAAGTAGCGTCAATGATAAAATTTTTTTTCCTGAAACAAAACAAAACTCTTGTTGCCTTAATTTTACACTTGCTGCAATTACAGTTGAATGTTGAGTTTTAATAATAAATGTGTAATATTCGAGTTAGCACATATTATCATTTATCTTTAAGTAAAAATTGCATATACATCAAAGTTAATTTGGGGAACTCTGGTTAGACAGTCAATCTCCCAACATACAGGGACTCGGTCACATGAGGTTATTTAAAGAGTAATTTGCAACAGTTCAGAATAATTCAAGCTCATTTTGGGTGTAGTTTGCATTTTCAACCCATTTCTGTTCATTTCAGTATTTAAACAGTAACTAGCACAATGATGGGTAAAGATGAAGAAATAAAACTTGAATTACTTCAGTTCTACCATTCAATTTGATTACTTAGGGTTTTTAATTGTGTTTAAATTTTTTTCTACTGCAGAGATAGTTGAAAACTGCTAGAATCAATCTTGGGAGGGGGGAGATTTGAAGTTTCTGGAATATATTGTGAAATGAGATTTTATGAATCACTGTCAATGTATCCTTATGTTTAAGCCTTTTCCTAAGAAAGTATCTGATGCTTTATGAAAAAGAAGTTTTTTGAAATTAAAATGAATAAAAAGTGTTTTTTAATAAACTATAAGTGAAGAGTGATTGACAAATTTACCTGAGTTTAAAATAAATATGAATTTTAAAAATTCTATTGTTACAAAGTTATTGAAAGATTTGTAAAAGATAAGTCTTGAAACCAAAACTGTAATTTAATTATTCACTACTATAATAGGCTATTATATATGTACAAATTTCCCCCATTAAAATAATCATTATTGTAATTAAATAATATTAAAGCATTAATTTTTTTCTTTTTTTTACATTTACAGTTATTTTAATTTAAAAATTGTATTGGCATGATTATATTCATGAAGTTAAATTTTAAAATGTTACTGTCTGCATTTCTTTTCTGGACTTTCATATTATTTGTGTCATTTTATGATTATGACTGAACAATTTTATTATACAGAGGAGAGAAATGGTTACAATTAAAGGGGTGCAAAGTTCCAACTCCCTTGCCTTAATTGGTATATTATATATGTTAATATATATAATAAATGGTATATATATCTATATCTTCTATAATGTCAAATGACTTGTGGCCATCAATAATAAGCCAGAGCAGATTATGACCAACCACTTCTCAAAATAAATAAAACTGAGTTTAAGTCTTAAAGAACAAAATCATAGGATTGGGTGAGTCTGCTGTTAGGAGAGCCACTCTGCAGAGGGAAAGTGGAATTTTCCAGCACACAGATGGTTTTGGAATAATAAAACTGTTTTTCAACAAGTCAAGGCTCCTCATTATATCAGTTACATTATATCAGTTACATTTTATTTCCTGTTCCAGCTGTCATTTAGGAATCCTTGAAACAATCTTTTTCTGTAGCCTAAAATTCTATCAAGTACCAAGCCCTTATGGTGTTGCATAGATTTTATTAGCACATGCCTTATTTCATATAATTGTCACAACGATCTCAAGATGCAGCAATTACACCCATTTTACAGTCCAAGTCATTTTACCTAGCATGTTCCTCTTGAGTTGAGCCAGAAGTGAAACTGTTCTAAAAAGCCCCAGAAAGATGTACTATAGCTTCCAATCACACATTTAAAAAGCTGAGGCAGAATTTGCTAAAGTATTGACTAAATGCTGTAAAATAATAAATGGTATATATACCTGGAATATTGTCTGGCTTCACTGGACCTACATTTGTTGCTAGAAAAATATACATTACAGAGGAAGTGAAATTGTACTTATTATACAGATAAAGTTTACTTATTGTTATATTGTGTAGATTGAATTTAGAGAACAAAATCAAGACCACGCATAGACTAGATTTCCTCTTCAGTCAATGTTCCTAAGTATGATGCTATTTCATGCAAGCTTTAGCTTATAGATATTTTTACTATTTCTTTTGTCTCAGACACATTCATGAAATGTTATATATCACCAATTACCAACTAAGTTTTCATTAAAATGACAGATTTTAAATCTTAGTAAATAAATTTAGTAATTATTCTATATCAAATTTAATAAAACATCATAATTATCATTTCTTTATGGTAGCATGAAATTTAGTCCAATATGTTGGGACTGAAAAGGTGAGTTGATTTTTTTTTTTTGGCCTCCTTCAATCCCTTTTTAATTAAAATAAAGATACAGGTGTATTTCTTTAAGTGACTGAAAATTATAAAGTGTAAAATACCTGCAAATATGAGAACATTAACAATTCAATATGTATTCCCAATGGACAGAAAACAAACAAATAAGGAAATAATGATTACAAGTATTAGTCTACCAGATTTCCCTTATATTTTATTTTTCATTGCATCCGTTAAAATAGAAACAACAGTAAAAATAGGCCAGGTTTTAGGGACTTAATATTTCAAGTGCTTTGAGCCAAATGTTCCTTTCCATGTCTCAGATTCCCAGCTCATTCCAATCAGGGTCTTGGCTTTGGTGTAATAGAATTGTTGAAGTTGACAATACAGCATCTTGTTGATCATTACTACTCTTATAATTAAGTTTCAGACCTGATCTCTCTAAGCTATTTTCTGCTTTCAGACTGCAATTGATGAAAATCTTTGTATAGGCTGTCAAGAGACCCTTTGGCTTTCACACTTTGCATTAAATCAATGATTAATCATACTTACCCTTTTACTGCTTTCTTCAATACATTCATTGAAGAAATAGATATTTCTAGCAATATCTATTGCTAGAGGCAATAGATATTTAATTCCATAGTCCTTATAGTTGCTAGTTTTCCGTTATCTCTCAAACATTTAAGAGGTTTCTTTCCATTGGTATCGTGTCTCAGTTCAACACTGAAGAAATTTTTATCTGCATCCCAGGGGCCATTTATATGTCATCATGAGTGATGAGACCTTCATTGCCAGTCAGACTGCTGGTTATCCAATTCCCAAATCTGCTTCCTAGGATAACACCTGATACGAACTGATGTTCTTCAAGCCCCAAGGAGACTGACTCTGAGACTGAGATATTTATTCAGGAGGTGCTAATTGGGAGTGTTCTATGAAGCTCTATTTGGAGGGAGCAATGGAAACAGAATTGAGCAAGAAAAGAATTTGGGCTGTGATGAAGTTGCAACACAGTCACCGTTGATCCCACATGAAGCTTGAATATGGAACAACTATTGGCAGATGTCCCAATTAAGGCAAGGGAGTTGGAACTTTGTACCCCTGTATTCATCAGTCACTGGATGTGGGGTTTCTGTAGAGCAGTGGTTCTCAACCTTGGCTGCACATTAGAATCACCTGGGAATCTTTTTAAAATCCTGGTTTCTGGGCCTCATCCTCCGGAAATTCTGTTTCTTTGTTATGGGGTGGGGCCACAACATTAGTAACAAAGAAACAGAATTTCTGGAGGATGAGGCCCAGAAATCAGGATTTTAAAAAGATTCCCAGGTGATTCTAATGTGTAGCCAAGATTGAGAACCACTGAGCTAGAGGAATTAGTTTCTCAGTCCTTTAAAAAATCCAGGGTTTAACACAGCATTCACAGTAGTGAATTTCTCATATTCACTATCGTACCTCTAATAAGAATAAAGGCCATTATGGTAGAAAGACCCAAATAAAAGTCCCTAGAAATACCCCTCTCCACCAGTATATTAAACCAAAAATATTCACATCCCTGGGGAATGGTAGATTAGTGCCATCATCAAAGACCTGGAAAATGCAAGAGTAGTGATGCCTGTCACATTTTCATTTTAACTCTCCTGATTTGCCCATGCAGAAGGTGGATGACGTTTGGAGAGTGACTGTGGATTATCATAATACTAATTAATTATCATAATATTAACCCAATTGTAGCTGGTGTTTCAGAGGTAATATCTTTCTCAGAGCAAATCTACACAGACTCTGGCATCTATTACGCAGATATGACCTAGAAAACATTTTTTCCCTCTGTACAGATTTTCAAGGAAGACCAGAAGCAGCTTGCTTTTACCTGGCAAGGACAAAAATAAGCCTTCACAGTCTTACTGGTACATCAGGATGGAGTCAGTCCATGTACTGTGACATAATATAGTCTGAAGAAATCTTAACATTTCAATAGCCCCTCCCATAAGGAAACTGTTCCAATTAGACCTTAATAGCTGATGTCACACATGTTTTATTTATTTTTTATTTTTTTAAAAATATATTTTATTGATTTTTTACAGAGAAGAAGGGAGAGGGATAAAGAGTCAGAAACATCAATGAGAGAGATAGATCAGCTGCCTCCTGCACACCCCCTACTGGGGATGTGCCCGCAACCAAGGTACATGCCCTTGACCGGAATCGAACCTGGGACCCTTCAGTCCGCAGGCCGACGCTCTATCCACTGAGCCAAACTGGTTCGGCTGTCACACATATTTTAAATATCATAGCATCACATATCTGAGTGAGAGTGTTAGAGATAAACCATAAAAAAATTTAGGTGTGGACCACCTCAATGAAGCGGTCTAGAGCATGTTGAGACATCTTTTTTAATGCAAAAGACAAGTTGCAGCATCTTACATGACCTACCTCAAAAAGGAAGCACAATGCTTCATGTGCTTTTAGAATTTGGAAGTCAACATATTCCATGTTCAAATGTGCCAACAGCCATCACGTAACCCATAAGTCTTCCAATTTGAAATGAAAAACAGAGCAAGAGAAACTGCCTAATAAGTCTAAATTGAAGTGCTAGCAGTGTACCTGGGTCTAAGAATGTTGCAGATCCAACGATATTCAAAATTTCTATGGCAAATAGGGTGCTTTATAAACCTTCAGGCAAGCAGCCAGAAAAGAATCAGACCTCCTGGGTTTTGGATCAAATCATTGTTCTCTTCGGCCTATAACCTTTCTCTTATTGAGAAACAGCTTCTACCTTACCATTTGGTTCTGGTAGAGATTGAATACCTCCTCACGTGTCATCAGTTAACAATCATACACTGAATACTACCTGACCCATCAAGCCTAATGTTGGCCATATACAGCTGCAATAGACCAACAAATGGAAATGATATGTAAGTGATCAAGCTTGAGCAGGTCCAGAAGACACAAGTACTTTGCATAAATAGAATCTTTGGCATCGACTCCCGTTGCATTGAGTCTCCTCCCCCAATTCCCATTTATGTCCATTTGGGGGAGTTTCTTATGACTATTTAATGGAGGAGGAAAAATAATGGGCCTGGTTTCCAGGTGGTTCTGCTTGAAATGCTGGCATCAAATAAGAATGGATGTCTAGATCATTAAAACTCCACTTATAGATACCTGTGGGAGACCAGTGAAGGGAAATTTCTCAGGGGGAAGATCTTTGAGTGGTATATTTGGTTTTTCACTCTGTTTGGAAATGAGTGGTCAGAAGTGCATATCCGCATTGATTTATAGGTGGTAACTAATGATTTGGCTGGATGGTCAGGAATCTGGAAAGAACAGCATTGAAAGCATGGTGAGGAAGTAATCTGGGAAAGAGGTATGCAGATGGATATCTCAAAATACTCACAGAATGTGAGGATTTTTATGTTCCATGTGCATACTCACACAGGACATCTACAACAGAGAAAGCCTTCAACAATAAAATAGGCAAATAGCATATCTCGTGTCAGTCAATTTTCCCTAACTATGCAATACTTGCCCAAAGGGCTCATGTATAAAGTTGACACTCACTAAGTCTGACCTGGCTACCATTGCTGCAGAGTGTGCCCTACCAATCAAGAGCAAAAAATGAACACTGAGAACCTAATATGGCACCATGTCCCATGGTACCAGGCAGCTGGCCACTTGATGGCAGGTTGATGACACTGGACTTCTTCCATCATGGAGGGGGACATGGTCCTCACTGAAATAGCTATGCATTCTAGATGTGGTCCTGCCTTCCCTATTCTTCAGGAAGATTTCAGCCCAGCAATCCTAGGTTTACTGAATGACTTATTTACCCTTATGGCATTCCATATGATATTGCTTCTGATCAAGAAACCAGTACAGCTGCCTGGAGCCCCTGAATCAAAGGTCTGGGTCTCAACTTCTAAAGGTCACTCCCTCAGCTCAGAGAGGTCAGCATCAAGCAAGCAGTCACTCCTGCTCACAGGTACAGGTTAGCTTTGTGCGATCTCTACACATTTCTAAGGTTTAGTTTTACTAATCTTTACCCTTGTTCTTTCAGTCCTAGAGGTGGTAGTTGCTCCCTGCAGTTGCAACTATCTTGGTACTTAAAATTCTGCTTTTCCCTTTTTCAGGTACCTAGTTAATGAGTGGATACCTAGTTAATAATTCTTTATATTAAACTCTCTCTGATCACATAACTAATGTGATTTCTGTCTTCTCACTGGGCTCTGGTTGAATTTACACAGTCAATATTTGTTGAATAGGTCAGTAAAATGTATTCCTGCTGAGACTCTGCCAAAAACTTTTCAAGAAAAATATTCACAGGACTCTAGGTTTGAAAATTCTTATCATCTAGAATATGAATTTCATCTTTTGATCTAGCTTAAGTGACCATAATTTTATAGTTCCATTTGCTCATTGATCATTTTTATTGCCTCTATCTTGAATAAAAGTATTATGTTATCCCTTACTATAATTGCTCACCCCAATTAAGTGGGAGTTTCTGTTCCATATGAAATCAGCATACTGAATCTAGGACTAATAACATAAGTATATTTCTCATTCTTATGACACCATTGCTACACAGGTAAGCCACTTATAGTCTCAATAACATTCTCTATAACAGTGTCCACAAATATAGAATACATTTTATTACTTAGTGGTAATCAAATAGCCTGCTGATAAATAAATTAACTGAGAGAATTAGCGCTTAAGATGGTCAGAACCCTCAGCACACCGAAAGCATTAGTTCTCCATTTTATGTAATCCTCCATTAAGTGTGATGTTGAGAGTAATCTAAAACCAATTTTGAACATAGAAGTTAATATTATCCAACTGATTTCACTTGTGTTCAAGGAAAATAAAAGCTTCCTAACAATTTGATAACATATTGTTGAATTAAATGTGGCATCTCCCTGGCATATTTACCAGATTTTAAGTCACAAAACAGAACAAACCAGGATTTAAGGCAACACAATACAAATTAAGAGAGAGCCCCATACCCTTCTGATTTTTAACCTGTAAAAATAAATTAAATAGATGTTTGCATTTATGTAAAGCTTAATTGAACTTTTAATTTGTTTTCTAGATATCAAAATGTAGCCTTTGATATGTAATATCTGAGAAGGAGGATCAGAGTTAATGCTTCTTAATCCAGTGCAAATCGTTCTCAAAGGTACTGAGGTAGAGAAGTCCTCTGCAGATAAAAATACCCCACCTCCTTCTTTGGAGGTGCAGAATTTCTTCAAGATAAATGTACCCAGTCATCTTAAAGACCTAAGACATTGATGGTGAACCTATGACACACGTGTCAGAGGTGACACGCGAATTCATTTTTTTGGTTGATTTTTCTTTGTTAAATGGCATTTAAATATATAAAGTAAATATCAAAAATATAAATCTTTGTTTTACTATGGTTGCAAATATCAAAATATTTCTATATGTGATACGGCACCAAAGTTAAGTTAGGGTTTTTCAAAATGCTGACACGCCAAGCTCAAAAGGTTCTCCATCACTGACCTAAGACATCTTCCTGTTTATTTTTTACATAAACAAATATTTTCCTTCATCTTATAATGTATTTGGCACTAATCTTGATTTAAGAACAAATTTCTCAATATTTTTGATATTTCTTTGATCTGATCTAATGACCAATGTGAAATCAGAAAGGAAGCAAATAAATAATAGATGGTTTTAAATTGGGAACCCAGCTCATACTACTATCATTCCCTCTGAGTGGTCCTTACTTTGTTCAATCTTCCATGCTCTAATCCCTGGTGATAAATCTTGCTGTATTTGTAAATGACACTCAAGTGATATGAAGAAGGTGAACCAATTAAATGAGATAACTTCTCATAAAAGAGGATGCTCATCTAGAAACAGACAAGACTTTGATTACCATCTTATCAGACGATTATTTTTATGCCTTTTGACTCTCTTCTTGCCCATTCCTGGGTTTAACCACTCCCTGTGGGTTTATACCACTATCTCAGTGGCTGTACATTCATGTTTTCTAACCTCAGCTCTGAAATTGAAGGACAATCTTGTCTCAGGACGTAACCTAGGTCATCCATTCACAGCTGCAATACCAAGCCAACCCACCGGTGGGCTCTAGTCTTAATATCTCTCAGCCCCAGGAGAATTGCAACATTATTTCTCTTGGCTTTTTAAAATTTCCCATAGAATGAGAGGGATGATATTGGTTAAACAAGTCACTCAAAGCATGTCTCTAGTGAAAAAGGATATATTTTTGCAGCCCCATTTCAAAGTTAATGATACACAAAGCAAGAAATGTGCAAAAATAACAGTGAAGTTTGGGTTCTGCTCAATAAAAACAAGCTAAATCTAAATTTAGGTTCTTGCCACGTCATTAGCCAAGCTCCAGTTGTTCCTAGGTACCGCGGCACATATGGTCTGTGAGATCACCCACAGTCTCCGGGCCCCCTATTAGATGACCAGATGGACTGACTGAAATCCTAGGGAGCAAGAAGGCTATGCAGACATCCCATTGCCTAACATTGCAAAAGCATCTTTGCTTCGTGATTTTACCAACGTGCATTTTCCCTAATTATAGTTTTTTTAACCTATAATTGGGTGTATTATTTTGAGACATTTTAATTTCTAAAATACATTTAAACTCTTTCTCTGGACTGGACCCAATGCCATTTCCTTGAATGGCAACAATAATGGCAATATGTTATCAACTAACACTAAATTGTTTTATCATTTTAATAATATTAATTTTATTTTTAGGATGGATCAAATGTTATTGTTTCTCCTCATTTAGGTATTCAGTTAAGTCTTCTTTGGAAGAATTTCTTTTTATATTATTTGTATATATTAAAATATTCAATGCAAAAATTACTCAAATATTTTATTTTTATCCTTTATAGCTTTATAATACCAATGAAATTATATATTTTTATAAAGAACAGATAAATGTATGTATGCAAATGTGTGTGAATATATATAGATATATGCTGAACTTATAGAGAAATAAACAAATAAAATGATTTAAGCATCCACTATGTGCCAGGCCTATGTTTTGCACTTTTAATATATTATCTCATTTAACCCCTGCAAGACAGGAGAATTAAACAGAACAATAAGGACTCAAAAGTTTAGCTTTTATTTCAATTTGCTAGGTTTTTATTTGCTCTTTCATTCTTCAAGTAATACATGAGGTTACAAATAATGTATGAGGCTCTATAGTAGATTATGAATTTTACAGTGGTCAAATTGATCTTCAGACACAATTATGAGGAAAGAGCCAAGAGTAAAAAAAAATAGCAACCTTTAAGTCAGATCTGACCTGAGTTCTAATCTTGTTGTGTGATCTTGAGCAAATTACTTAATCTTTCTCATCAATAAAATAGACATACTAATATGCATTTGATAGGGTTGTCTTAAAAATTACTTCAAATCATTTTTGAGAAGCTCTTTACCCATGAAAAGCAGTCACCCCAAAAATATGGGTCTTTTCCTTGAATCAGTTATAATATTTGGCAATTTACATGTCCTCTTGGAGAGTCATTTTCCCTCAAGATTGGGACAGTTAATTTCTACTCTCAGAGAGATTGTGAGAATTTAAAAAGGTTATATGTGTAAATTCATCTTAATACACAATAAATTGTTATTTCTGCCTCATTTAAGTCAGATCACATATAGGAAACAATATAAACAAATAAATAATATAAATCATATATAGAAAACAATAGAATGAGAATTTCTAATCAGGAACCTATGTTTTTTTATTAAAAGTTATTATTGATAATATTCTAGAATGAAAACAGTCATTACTTCCATATCCTGATCCTCAAAATAAATGTTTTCAATTCTGTTTATACTGTGACCTGGAATGACAAATCTCAGAGGGTTTAAGCTGGGCAAGTCTCTCCTATCAGTAACATTTTTTGATTAAAGAATTCCAGGTGTACTGCTCCAAATGACTATTAAAAGAGACCGTGCCCTGTACGAGTACTGCCTGATTGCTGACAAGTTGAAACAAGACCATTCTGCCCCCAGATTCCAGCAAACAACCGCTGCTCTCATAGTCGGGTTTGCAGAATTCAATTACAATTTGGATGTGCACACAAAAGGTAACATTTTTATCCATATATGATTAGATATTTTTCAGAAGTGCTCACCTATTGGTTGTCAAGTTTAGTCATATAATCTCAGGGGATCATGTGTCATATTCAGCTGCTTGCTGCTTGTGCTCATTCATGGCTGGTAGAATTCGTCACCGGTAGAATGGCTTAGTCAGAGCTGGGAGGAGCTGTCAGGCTGATTGGATCCCTTCTCAACTCACTGCGTGAACACAGTTGAGTCAGTACGCTTCCTCCATTTAGTGTCCTGGCCTGGTCATTTACCTTCAGCCTCTGTTGCTACAAAGGACCTGATGGCTGGCCCTGTACAGCTCAATTCAGCATCCATGTCCCATGGGCCCTCTGGGTAGCTTGGGAAGGCTAAAATGATGCAGGCCTTTAATTGCCTTCAAGTCAATATTGCCAAGACCCAGGCTGTCTAAGGGAGGCTAAAGAAGTATCACTGTCCAGACCTGAGAGCACAAGCAAGAGCCTCTCTGCACCCCACCACTTACCATCTTTTAGTGAGGAAAACCCATCGAAAGGAAAGCTGGGACATATAATACTGGTTAGCTCTCTCCTCATGCCTTTTCCACATGTGCCACAATCCCCAGGGACTGCGAAGAGCCTGAGTTTCCTTTGACTTCCCTATGTCAAATCTTTCTCCCGGCTCCAAAACCAACTGAAACCCTTGATATGCTAAATGGGGAGTAGAAGAAATTTGGAAAATCCTTTTCCAGAAAAAAAGCATGGCTTAAAATGATACTGTTTTACTTTGAGTGTCCAAAATTGCATATTACCCATATTTTCTTTTTATGTTCATCTTGTCTTAGTTTCTCCCATCTCCTTCCTCCAAAAGAGGGCTCTGGGCTAATTAGGGTGATAATCCTAGTCATGAAAGCAGAGTAGAAGAGACATATTAGCCCTAACTGGTTTGGCTCAGTGGATAGAGCATCAGCCTGCAGACTCAAGGGTCCCAGGTTCGATTCCAGTCAAGGGCATGTACCTTGGCTGCAGGCACATCCCCAGTAGGAGGTGTGCAGGAGGCAGCTGATCAATGTTTCTAACTCTCTATCCCTCTCCTTTCCTCTCTGTAAGAAATCAATAAAATATATATTTTTTAAAAAGAGACATATTAATAATCTATTTTAGATAAAATCCTTAGTGAACACTGTAGATCTTGACTTCATGAGGACACAGTCTGGAAGCCTTTTTCTTTATTATTCCTTTAATCTGCCAAACCTAGCAAGCTAGGGTTAATAGAAGAGACTACACAGAAATGTATTAACATGAGATTTCAGTACGTTTCCTATTACAAAATGAAATTCATCATTTTCTCTATAAACACTCTTGAGAGTCTACCATGTTCCTAGCATGGTATATGTCTTTTACCTGTTGGTATAAGACATATGCAAGATTCTTCCCTCATAGTCCAGGATATTGCAGTCTAGTAGGGAGGAGAGGCAACACTATGGTGATAAATGCAAGTACTCTTGTAGAATTCTTATGTCAGTGCCCTGTGAGCCCTGCTCAGGAAGCATACAGTACATTGTATTCCTTAACTTCTGTGGCCTCTGCTATACTGACTAAAGTGCCTTCAATTCAATGCTGTTAAATTCATTTGAATGCTCCCAAGTGTGACCAAGCCAAAAAGAAAATTTATTAGAGTTGAAGACCAGAGTACTAGTAACTTCTCTTCCCATTTCCAAGAGCTTGACGTTTTATCTAAGGGAAAATGAACAATACTTCCTTAGGTTTCCTCTTCATTGAATCATATTAATGAAATATCCCCTACTCTTCAAATAAATCACTTTCAAAAAGTAGATGATTCCTGAATAAGTTCATATCCACTTTCGAAAAATTTGGGACTGTGATGATAGCTTATCTGTTACTGAGCAAGCTTGAAGAAAAAGGGGGCTTTCAAGAAATATTTACCTCACATGAAACTTTAACCGAATCAAATGGGCCTCCGGAAACAGATTCAGAGCAAGAAACTACTTCTTAGCCAGCAAGTGGGAAACCTACTCTGTGATACCAATCACATACGCCCATTATGGAAACAAATAGAAAGCTATTGCTCCCAAGCTGTTTTGTATTAGAAAAAGTTTAACCAAACGAAGTCACGTTCTTGCAAATTTTCAGCCTCAGAGTCACAAGAATATTCCCAAATAAGAAATTTGCTTGGGAATCCATTTGTTTTCACACTTTCCTAATTAAAAACCTGTCCATGTACTGCTGCTAAATTTAGATGAAAAACACTAATCAGGGGTGTTTTAAAGTTTTAATTATCAGCTTGAGGCTTTTGAATTTTGGCCTTGCTATAGGGGGCAGTGTTTTTGGGGGGTAGGGGGAGCTTTACAACATACAATTTTAGAACCTTTTTTTCTTATATCAGAAAAGATAAAAACAATAGGCAGCAGCAGGTTCGTGTGCAGTAGCGAGTTATTGTTGCAAATCTTTTTACTCCAAAATCTTCTGGTACAGAGATTTCATAAGGAATAAAAATGAAGCAAAATTGGCAGAACATAAAGTACATAATCATGGAGCCCAGGCAGCTCCAGAGGCACATGGCGTTTCATGAACAAATGTAATGAGAGTTTTGGTATTTCACACAGTTGCTCCTCTGAAAAGAAAAATTAATAAGCTCAAGGGAATCAATTTGAGCCAAAACCAGGTGACAAACCTTTATACCTGACGATACCTAGTTATAAACAAATATGCTCTTTCCTAAGCTATTAAGGAAATTTGGAACCTGATAACTGGCAGTTTAAAGCAAGAAGAATAATTAACTTGTTACTGGACAGAATTCGCTTTGCTAGGGTTTTTATCTCTGTACCACAGACTCTGCAGTGAATTTTAATAATTTAACTTCTCAAACCTCTAGTCTGCCTCTTATACAGAAATATAAGAGTTAATGTTAAATTCCCTTTTAATACTTTATTGAATTGTTTTGATCATTAGGTATGGTCTTAAGTGTGACTGAATTTGTCCACAATTCTTCTCGCATAGAAATTTCTTTAAAGATTTCATTTTTTGGAATATTTTAATATAGTCCTTTTAGCAAAAGTAAATATGGGATATTAAAAATAGGAAAGCCAGGCTGGTATTGCTCAATGGTTGAGCATCGACCCATGAACCAGGAGGTAATGATTTGATTCCTGATCAGGGTACATGCTTGGGTTTTGGGCTTGGTCCCCCGTAGAGGGGGGTGTAGGAGGCAGCAAATCGATGATTCTCTCTCATCATTGATGTTTCTGTCTCTCTCTCCTTCTCCCTTCCTCTCTGAAATCAATAAAAATAGTAAAGAAAGCTATACCTCAAGAAGAGTCACATGTATGTACCTCTCTTAAAGGAATTGGATCAGTAAACTATTAATAAACCAACAAAGAAGGCAGAAACTGTTATTACTACATCTGGTTGATTAAATGTGGCAAGTCTATGAAATGACTGATTAAATCTCAAAATGATTTGATAAATCTAATTCATCATGACACATTTACTTGTTAGCTCAGATCTTTAAAGGACCTATTATTCCTTTTAGCAAGTCACTTTTGCATTCTCATTCTTGAATTACAAACAACAATATTGAGGCAGACAGATGCAGCAATTTGTCCAATCATCTAAAAACTGAGAAGGACATGGCATGTTTGGAATTCAAAATAGTTGCCTCTTCAGGCCACTCTAGCATTCATCTCTGTAACTGTCACTTCCTTTCATAGGCTATGTACCTGAAAGAATCCCTCCTGTTCTCAGCTTGTCTCTGGAGATGCCACAGTTTCTCTCCCCATCATCTCTGATGTCATCCCCAATGCCTCCAGGGTGTAAGAGAGGAATATGAGTCACCCAACAGGTTCCTGAATGGAAACCAAAGTCACAAAACCACAAGGAGAGGGAGGCAGCAGAACTGGGAGAGTACAGGTTGAGAGAAGTGTCAGGAGAAACATTCACAATTTTTGTCCAGAGATAGCTCATTCTCTCACCTCCTGATCTGCACAATATTAACTCTCCTTGGGCACTAGTACCATGGAAAGACTTAACCGAGTTGCATTTGGGTCTCAGCTCTGGCACTCGGGCCCAGTAAAATTCCTTGAGGCTTTCCCATCCTCTGTAGATTCACCTGGAGCTGGAAACATGAGATGGTTATGCCACACTTTTGAGCTCTTCTCTCCAGTTTTGATCAGCTGTTTCTCCTTCAGCTCATGTGATTGTTAAAGCCCATCTGAAGCCAAACTTTTCCTCTGAGCCTTTCCCTACACGTTCTATGTCACCCTAATTTGGCTCTTCCCTCAAATCCTGCAGGATATAGGAACATATCCTAATTTAGGCCATACTGATTGGACTTTGGCAAACAAATTGACCTTTCCCATTTTCTTTTTTCTTTTAGTGCAGTGATAAAAATTAGCATTTGCTTGACATCAACAGGTTTGTGTCCAGATACAATGAACTTACGTGGAAGTTCAAGTACTTCACAAAGTCCTGGTAGAGGTCCTTAACTTGAAAACTGAAGCCCATTACTAAGCAGGGCATTTTCCTCTACGAGGCAAGGCTGGTAAGAGGAACAAATTCAAGATCAGAGGATCACTCAATAAATGGTGAAAAGGATAGTCACAAAGTGTCTGAGAAATGATCCATGTGACTTAGAAAGGATGCTTTTATTTAACCCAAGAATGAGTAATGGATTTTTAGAATCAGAGCATTCTCTTCCTAACCAAATTCTTCTCCTCCTCCTCCTCCTCCTTCTTCTTCTTCTTCTTTTTCTTCTTCTTCTTCTTCTTCTTCTTCTTCTTCTTCTTATTATTATTATTATTATTATTATCATTACCTTTCTCTTTTGTAGCCTCCACAAATATCACTAACTTTCTGGTATCAAATTACCAATCAGATCTTCCGATTATTACCTACTTACCAGATATTTGATACACTAGCCATGTAGATACAGTTGTAGATAACAGTTTTATCATATTTGTTCAAGTGAAACCCTCTACCTGAAAATATCTTCTATTTTGTTAAATGGAGACATGGAAAAGATCACTACCATCTAGTGCAGTGGTTCTCAACCTTCCTAATGCCATGACCCTTTAATATAGTTCCTCATGTTGTGGTGACCCCCAACCATAAAATTATTTTTGTTGCTACTTCATAACTGTAATTTTGCTACTGTTATGAATTGTAATGTAAATATCTGATATGCAGATGTATTTTCATTGTTACAAATTAAACATAATTAAAGCATAGTGATTAATCACAAAAACAATATGTAATTATATATGTGTTTTCCAATGGTCTTAGGCAACCCCTGTGAAAGGGTCGTTCAACCCCCAAAGGGGTCGCGACCCACATGTTGAGAAACGCTGATTTAGTGGAAGAGTACCTTCTGCAAAAGGGTAACCTCATTCACTACTACCTCCAATTTCAGTCACCTTTTTCTGACCTTCTTTATTGTGACTACGTGTCCTGATTACTACAAGGGAAAGTTCTTCTAACTTGAAGTGTTAGAATGTTGAGAGTCGCATGATTTTGCCACTGCACAGGACAAAGAAATATATGACAGATGCTACTAATGAAGACCATGTGAATAAGACAAACCCCATAACTTTGACTGCAGAGAATGTAAAAGGCATAAGGTGCACATTAATTAGAAAGCTTCTGAATGTACTGGGAGTTAAGTCCTCTTGTAGATCAAAAGCCTGTGTGGCCACCTTAACAGCAGCATTCTGCGCACTGCCATGCAATTGGCAAATTAACTCACAATTCCCACCTGGTAACCCCTCTCCTCCAAGTCTCATCATTAGGGAAACTTCCTGGAATGTGGGAAGGGGCAGAAAGGAGAGGGAGGACTCAGGCCCAGTAAAATTCCTTGAGGCTGTCCCATCCTCTGTAGATTCACCTGGAGCTGGAAACATGAGATGGTTATGCCACACTTTTGAGCGCTTCTCTCCAGTTTTGATCAGCTGTTTCTCCTTCAGCTCATGTGATTGTGAAAGCCCATCTGAAGCCAAACTTTTCCTCTGAGCCTTTCCCTACACACTCTATGTCACCCTAATTTGGCTCTTCCTTCAAATCCTGCAGGATATAGGAATATATCCTAACTTAGGCCATACTTTCACAAATCATCTATATACATCCCTATCTAGAACAAAACAAATAAAAGCAACATAATCTAACCTGGGTACTATAATCAACTGTGGTACTATTGACATTGTGGGCTGAATAGTTCTTTGTTGTGGGGATGCCCTGTGCATTGTAGGGTGTTTGGCAGCATTCTTGGCCTCTACCCGCTAGACGCCAGTAGCATCCCCCAGTTGTGACATTCAAAAATGTCTCCGGACATTGCGAAATATGCCCTAGGGTGGGGAGATGCCCTGGGTTGAGAACCACTGACCTCTCTATCCTGATGTTGGAATACTTCTCATATATTTTAAATGTGACACCGCTTTCATCCACTCTGTCTGCCATGCTGAAAGAGTCGAGGCTGCTCTTTTTCACATATCTGCAGATGCCTACAGCCTTTGTGGTCCTTGAGTCTCTGAGAAGGACAGAGGGTTGACTCCGGGTTCTGGGAAGTGTTTGAATTCTTCCTTCAGATCATCTCCTGGTCAGAAGACTCTAACAGTAAGGAAGGCCATCCAGAGATGATAATTGCTTCCTGAAAATCCAGGCTGAGCAACTTGGCTAAAGCTGCTTTGGCTTAAAAGTCAGATGAAGCTTTAGGAACTGGTGGTGCCCCAAGCTGCCCTTCATGTTACCATGGCTGGTCCCAGGGAACTGTGCTCCTGCAGTGCTCCTGCTGCTGTTGTGCAGCAGCTACTTCCCCCACCCCTCCTTCAGAGTACAACCTCGGTCTTGGTCACCAGTGATACGTAATCTACTGGGACCTGGAGCATAGGACAAGGTAGCCCTCGGTCAGTGCTGCTGGCTGCAGCCCTCAGGTGGCTGAGCCCTCCAGTTATGCATTTTCCTAGAATTGAATCCCCATAAACCTCAATACTGACTTAAATGGTGTATCACTCACTGATGAGTTCGTTAATGGCTGAGCCCAGGAAATCTGTTAGCTTTTTTGTGGTGACCATACGTCTCTGGTCGAACATTAAGGTCAGTGTCGGCTGGCTATTTGCTTTAATCCCACTCAGGAGCTCAGGATTTCTTTCCAGATTCTATTCATAGTACCCTTCTGTCTGGACTCTTAAAACTAAAGACATATCTGTTCTTTCCTATTCCTGAACACCCTCAAGAAAGTAGGTCGGCTTGCTGTGTTTTAATTGGAAGGCATCTTGCGAGTCTTTGGGAAAGAAGCTAAGTAAATGCTTGTTGTTGTTAGGGTAATTATTTCCTAAAGAATGCACACAGTTTGGCTTTGCCAACCAAATCACTCTACAAGGCACGTAATTTGAATCTTCATTTTATATTATTTGTTGAAATTAAGTAACAGGAAGAGAGTTTATTTTAAAATAGGCTGGAAAAGGAAGCCCAGAGCTTTTACATGTAATTCCCACAAGTGAAAGTTTGCTTTATAATTATATTCATTTCAAATTA
The DNA here is from genome assembly GCF_000147115.1 of Myotis lucifugus. Taxonomy (NCBI): domain Eukaryota; kingdom Metazoa; phylum Chordata; class Mammalia; order Chiroptera; family Vespertilionidae; genus Myotis; species Myotis lucifugus. The sequence continues at coordinate 3,263,238 of NW_005871107.1, read as the reverse complement.
TTGTTGTCATATTAAAATAGATGCATACATGAATGTAGAATGCTGAGTGATAATATAGAGAGTACGCATGCTTCTTTTAAAGTGTGTCTCTCATTTATGTACTTTTTAATCATGCCATTGTCTTCTCATAATAGAAAAAAAAGATATCAAAACTAGACTCAAGGGAAAAATACTGCCTCGATTCTAGCTTACTCATATAGTGTCGCCGGTCATTTCTATGTGGTCATATACATCCAAGTCAGGAATCACACTGAGTGTTTCATTAGAATATCAGGTTTCCTCTCATGTGGCCTGTTTTAAGTGGACTGCTTCTGGCAGCAATATATCAGGTGATATATTTCATGACATTAGGAGTCTGCATAAAGGAACAGTGCAGGAGTGAGAAGGACAGAAAAAAGGAAGAATGTATTGACTAGCTCAACACAAATTATCTGGAGAAAGTTGTTGTCTGGACAGCAATCCACCAGCAGTTGGACTGTAATTGTAACCAGCAGTTGACAGCTTTTAATTTAGTGGAAATCTTTGGTCTTTCAGAAAGATGTGGTAAGAAAACAACTTTTAAAGTTAGCCATCAAGTTGTTGCTGTTGTTTTTTTTTTCTTCTAGAAGTCTCTTAAGGCTCTGCATAGCCCAGACTATAACTGCTTCCCTGCGCTACGCCTCCCTCGCTTTCCTGACATTCAGCCACCCTGAGTGGCATCTGCTTCTTGCCAACAAAGTTGAAAGCAGTTCCTGTCAATGCCCCACCCATTCTGCTCCCATTGTGCTGGTAGGGAGTGATCAGATGTCCTGGCTGGATTGAAAGGAAGCACTTAGGAAACACTGGGACTCTCAGGTCAATGTCCGGCCTAAGTCTACCCCAGCCAGCACTAAGGAATCTCAAGTGGAGGAGTTTAGGCTGTTCTATAAGTCATCCAGGCTGAGAGAGCAAGCAAGCATTTGAGGTCATTTCATAAATACCCTCCTATTTCATAGGCAAAAGAGAAGCAATTTGATCTTACTTAACCAGAAGGATTCAAGACTGACGTTTGCGGTTTTCATTTTTAAGAGGCAAAGGACAAAGCTTTGTCTTTTTTTTTCTGTTTAGTGAATAGGTATCAGCAGATGTGATTACCTTTCACTCAATATCACTTCTTTTACAAAAACAAACTAGGATGTTCTATTATTTGTAGTGTTTATGTGCCATAATCTGTGCTAGGGGCTTAAGTAAGGATAGGAAAACTAGGGGCTGTGCTAAAAGAGGTCCTTTGAGTCTTTGGAAAAAAAGCCAAGTAAAGGCTTGCCAGCTGACATAGAGAATGGCTGGTTAAATTTGGATTTCAGATGCACAGTGGATACTTTTTACATAACTGTATACTAAATATTACATGAGACATACTGGCACTGAAAAATATTTGGTTGTTCACTTGAAATTCAAATTTAACTGGGTTTTCTATATATTTACTTGCAAAATCTGGCAACCCTAAATATTGGAACTTACAGGTTAAATTCACAATGTGATGGAACTGGGTTCACCTTTCCAAGACAGACACTAGACTTCCTTTTTTTATTTTTATTTTTTTATTGATTTCAGAGAGAAAGGGAAAGGGAGAGATAGACAGAAACATCAATGATGAGAGAGAATCGTTGATTGGCTGCCTCCCGCACACTCCACACTGGGGATCGAGCCTGCAACCCAGGCATGTGCCCTTGACCGTAATCAAACCCGGGACCCTTCAGTCTGCAGGCCGATGTGCCACCCACTAAGCCAAAGCAGCTAGGGTAAGACACCAGACTTTCTAAGGACACAGGTACTGGATCTATAGGCTAATCACATTGACCAAGTTCATAAAAGTCTATTTAATCCAGTAAAAAAGCAAATAACAGGTCACTGAATACCTATAAGCACATCAATGCCACATGTGGGCAGGTCAAAGTGGTTTTCAGGCACAAAATGCTCACTGGAATGTGTGAATGTTTTATGGGTTAAGACTAAAAAGGCTGAAGGATTAATCCCCTATTTGGGAGCTTGACAATGGGATCTTAGTATTTTATAAAATTTACTGGCTTACATTCCCTGTTTCCTGAAAGTGCCCAGATGGATTCTGTTGGTATTTGTCTCTGTGACTCCTTTTTCTAAGCTCCCATGGGTTGTCTAACCCCCTACCTCAGAGTGACACATCCTTCCGTTAGCTGTATTAATAGCACCAGTCATATTACGTCAACTCCTGCTGCTAGAAGGAGAGACTGTTTTTATCCACTATGTGATGATTGTGAAGTTTAACTCTCAAAAGGCAATCATATTTCTTTTACTTCCAGATTCTTAAAGGAATTCTCACTGTACCCCTTCTACATTTACTTAACATACCATTCAGGTAGAATCACTATAATAGTATTCTCTCTAACTAAGGTCCATGCTCATATTTTGTTTCAAGCTAAGTTTTGATTGGTATAATCTCATTTAATGTTCCCTACAGTTTTGGGAGAAAGATAGCACAGTTGTATAGAGAAGAACAAGTAGCTAAATCTAGGTGTGTCTGATTGGAGTCTATTATCCCTCTGTAGCACTAACTTGCATTCTGAAGTACAATGTTCCCTACCTATTAAGACGTTAAAATTTTTTCTTTAAACTGGATGAATTCAGCTTCTCCTGTGCCTGAACTATCATAGGAGACTTCAGTAAATCTTGGCTAATGACCACACTGACACTGTAAAGAAATGAGCAGCCCAGCCCAGCTGGTGTGACTCAATGGTTGAGGGTCTACCTATGATGCAGGAGGTTACGGTTCAATCCCCGGTCAGGGCACATGCCCAGGTTGTGGGCTCAATCCCCAGTGTGGGGCGTGCAGGAGGCAGCCGATCAATGATTCTCTCTCATCATTGATGTTTCTATCTCTCTCTCCCTCTTCCTCCCTCTCTGAAATCAATAAAAATATATTTTAAAAAAAGAAATGAGCAGAGGCTTTGGAGTAATAAAGACCTAGATTAGAACCACATCTCTACAATTGTGGCAGGAGTAAGGAGCAGGAGACCAATTTAGACATTTTATGGGTTGACTTATGTCCCCCAAATTTGTACATTGAGGCCCTAACCCTCAATACCTGAAAATGGGACTACATTTGGAGATAAGGTTTTTAAAGAGGAAAATAAATTAAAATGAGGCCATTCAGTGGCCCTAATCCAACATGACTGGTGTTCTTATAAGAAGAGGAAATTAGAACACAGACATACAAGAGGAAAACCGTGTGAAGACACAGGGAGAAGACAGCCATCTGTAAGCCAAGGAGCGAGGCCTCAGAAGAAACCAACCCTGCCGACACCTTAATCTCAGACTTGTAGCCCCTCAAACTACAGGAAAATAAATGTCTGTTGTTTAAGCCACCCAGTCTATAATTTTGTTATTATGACAGCCCTAGCAAATGAATTACAGACATGTTTTTTAACAGCTTAGATCTTGATTTTTTCATTTTTAAAAATGGCAAAATTCCCATGGGTTTGATGTAATTATTAAATAATTAAGTTCCTAGCGTGATGCTTTGAAAAATAAAGAAGCTCAACAAATGTAAGAACTATCTCTTTCACTTAGGTTCACAACATGAAATAGCATATTCATTAATTATCCTTGGCAAATTCATTAAGGATCTGTTAGGTGCAAATACACAAATCAATACCACAGTCAAATGGCTTTTCTTCTGATTAAAAGGGGGAGGATGATGTTTGTTATCCTCAATTGTGCTTTAGACACTGTATTTTGTTGATACTACAATGCCCATTTTAAAACAAACTTTTACTTTTGCAACAGTTTTGTATTTCATAAAAATTACAAAGGTAGTGCAGAGAGGTCCCATATATATCCCACACACAGTTTTGCCTATTATAAATATCGTACATTAGTATGGTTAATTTGTTACAATTCATGAGCCACTATCAAGTCATTGTTATTAACTAAAGTTCATACCTTAGTCAAATTTCCTTTTTACCATTTTCCTCTTCCAGGACCCCATATAACCTACCACATTGCACTTAATCACCATGTCTCCTTAGGCTCTTTTTGGTTTGATGATTTCTCAGACTTTCCTTGTTTTTGACGACTGAGAGTCTTGGGGAGTACAGGTCAGGTTTATTCTAAGATGCCTTCTGTTGGGATTTGTGTGGTATTTTTCTCTTGAGTAGAATACAGTTACGGGTTTTGGGAAGGGAGACCATAGAGGTAAAATGCCATTTTTATCACCTCACTTTAAGGGTACATATTATCAATATGACTTACATGTCAATGTTGATATTGACCTCCTGGTGAGATAGTGTTATTCAGCTTTCTCTGCTACAAAAATGTTCTGTTTTACCCCTTTCCATATAGTACCTTTCAGAAAGAAGTCAGCATGTGCAATCCGCACTTAAGGAGTAGGATGTTATGTTCCATCCCCGTAAGGGTGGCATAGCTACGTAAATTATTTGGAATTTTCCTGTGTGGGAGGTTTGTCCCATTTATTCATTCAGTCATTTGTATCAGTATAAACTTATAGAGTTTTATTTTATACTTTGGGCTACACAATAATCTTTACTTATTCTGTTGCTTAAATTGTTCTAACTTTGGCCTCTGGGAGCTCTTCAGGTGGCTCCCATGTCCCTTTGACAAATCACCATCGTTGTGCCTTTTTTTTTCTGTACTGTACTTTGTTTATTCTATAGTGCACATTCTTTTCATCTCTGAAATTGGTACAACTAATAACATTCTACAATTATAATTAGTAGTGTTTTTTTTCCTTCTTAGTCATACATTAAATAACAATTGTGTTTTTCAATCAATGAATCTTACATTAAATGAAAGTCAGAAATTGCTAAGCAATAATAAACAATTTTCCCAGAATTTGGTTTTCAATTTTGAACATCTTTGCCCAGTCAAACTTTGAAATTTTATAAAGATCATTTCCTTCAGAGATTGTCATTGTTTTAATATTTCCTATTTGTTTTAGAGGCAATCTCTCTGTTGGTCATTTGAATGCACATGCGTTGTTCTGTCAAGACAAATAATTTGTATTTGGATATATGAATATCAGCAATAGTCATTTCCATATTCATTCAGCTATTTTTATGATTTAAGTGTTCAACTTCCTAATGTCAATTCTAAGGCCACTCTTCAAGAGGCAAAATTGTATGTGATTAAAACAGTAATATATAGGACATATTTTATTATTTTGTTAATTTTTATTTCAGTAATAATTTCAATGTGGATAAGGGGATTTCAACTTGCTTATATTAGAATTTTATTATTTCATATCACTTGCAAACATTAAGATGTATTATTTAGCCTAGCTTGATAACAACTCAGTTATTTTAAGTCCCTTTATTCATTTACTAATACATTTACTGAGAACTTGTATGTTTCTTGCCCTAGGCCCATAGGTGTCTATGCTTGGCCCTTAAGAAGCTAACTAGAATTTAGAGATTGTCTAGAGAACATGTATTTAATTATATTTCATAATAAATACAAAATATTTTAAATATGTTGCCTCTGAAAATTATAGCAAATGACAGCTTGGTGAAAATTTGAATAGTCTATTTTAGTCTGTCTTAAATAACTTTCCAGAGGAAAGTTTGACATGATCAAGTAAACTGAATTTTGCAACAACAAATAATCTTTCCAGTACCTCTATCAAGTAAAATATAAATCTCCACATTATATAAGAAAGTGAGGATTAGAAGGGTGAAGTATAATTTACTGGCAGACCAGTAAGCAATAGGTCCAGCTCTGATATACTAGTAAAATCCTCATAAGCCAGCCCATATGCTGATGTCCTATATATTCACCAACAATGTAAGGTAAGCACATGAGCAAATAAATCACCCAGCATATCTGATATTTTAAAATGACAGAAATGATGCGTACATTTTCATAGCATTAATGTTTGTCATTAAATGTGTATAAAACCTTTCTGATGGAATCTAGTAGTTACTGAAAGGTTATCCTTCAAAGATTCATGACAAAAGTGTACTAAAATAAAAATCTTTATGATAAAAGACCCCACCAATATTCAATTATGTAGTGCCTTTGCAAAAATCCAATCCAATAAAGAAAAAAAATTTTAATCTAGTGCAACAATTAGATCTTTTTGTTGAGCACCAAAGGACTTTTTTTAGTATTTAAAGCGCATATTAAATTTCCAAAGCACTTTATATTCATTAATTATTCCTCTAAAAACCCAACAAAAGAGGTGGTTTGAGCAATTTTCAATAATGTTAGTTTGTTCCAAATTTAGGGATAAGAAGCAAGGATAAAGGCAATTTGATTAATACAAAATACACACCTGAGAAAAGAACAGACTGTAATTATTATTAATTTTTTTGCCAAATTAAAATCTCTCATATGGCATGCTCCAGAATAAGTTTCTATCAGAAATCCATTTTTCATGTTACATTTTTCAATTACCACATTATGCATGAAAATTTCAGTCAACTCCCCACTCCCAATAATTAACTAATTATATTTCAGAAAATATATGGTATCAAATTGATTCCAATAATGGAGGTAGAAATCAATATTACAAAAAAAGCAAATACAGGGCTTTAAGTCTTTTTTTTTAAATGTTTTTAGCTGGCCCAATTGCATCTTTGTAAATAATATTTATTGAGATCAGTGGTATCTTAGGGTTTGAGATGTTTGTTATCATTTTATCTGGCCAATTGTGTTGCTTGTATGCAGTATTGACTGAGAGCACCCCACAAAACAATGAGGCAAATTTCAGTCTGTAAGAGATTTTAAACATCAAGGATTTATATAAGTTTAGATTTGTATTGGTGTTGATCTCAAATCAGTTTTTATTCTGTTTGCTTATGGAAGTCCTAAGAATTAAAAATATACCTGAGACAGTTTTTATAAATAATATATACTTCCAGAGAGAAATCTGGATTAATTATTTAACATAGTTATTTATATATAATCTCTCTCTGGATGTATGTAAAATAGTACATTTAAAAAATGCCCTATTAAGCATTTTGGCAATAAAGGACAAGTTATTATTAGATGTGAAGACATATTGTCTGTGAATATTTGTATATCTGTCTTTGGAGAAACATATTTTAAATTAGAGAAAAGTACAGATAATAGAATTCTGTACATGGATTATAACTTACTTGATATAGACAGTGAATGTTACCTTAGAGGAAAAAGAATCCCATTTCACCATTTATATTTCCATTATTAACTGAGAACTTTGCTCTTTGTATGAGCCAATGGAGGCATTAGGCAAAAGTTGAAAACGATCCTGTACCAAAGAATCACCCAGGATGCTTGTTAAAATATTAGATTTAAGAGCACAATGGTGCAGCCACTCGGGAAACAAGTTTCTGATAGAGTTAGCCATGCACTTTCCATATGATCCAGCAATCCCACTCTTAGATATTTACTCTGTTAAAATGAAAATGTGTGTTCTCATAAAAACTTATATACAAATGTATATAGCAGTTTTATTCACAATTGTCAAAACCTAGAAACAATCCAAATTATACTGTAATGGGTGAATGGATAAACCAACCCTAACACATCCACATGGTGGGATACTGCTCAGAGATAAGAAGGGAAGAACTATGAATACATTGAATGACTTGTGTGAATCTCAAAGGCATTCTGAGGAGATAAAGGAGATGGTCTCAAAACATAGCATACTATGTGTTTAAATTTATTTATAGCCTACAGTAATGGAGAGCAGACCAGTGACTGCAGGCATTAGGGGCAGTGATGTGAACTAAAGGTGCAGCATGAGGGAGACTGTGGGGAATTAAAGAACTCTTCTGTATCCTGATTATATGTAGGGTTACATGAATCTATACATATCTAAAAATTTATAGAACTGTACAACAGCAACAACAAAATCAATGCAATTACATTTTTAAATGTTTTTATTTCACTTTGAAGTTTAAGTTGCTATAATTCTACAGTTAATAGAATTTTAGACATGAAAAAAAGTCTAAAGGATGATGTCTTCTCATTTTATAGATAAGAATACAGGCATGGAGAGATTTTATCTGATTACATTGGGAGTTCACTCATCCATGTCTAGTATTGATGGAGCACCAATATGTGCAAAGCTGGGGAAATAAAACAATTCTTCACCCAGTTTTCTTTGTACATACTGCATGTGCTCTGCTATCTACTAAGGGGACCTCCTGTCTACTTTCGCATTTATTAGTACTCTTTTGCTTTACTCCCTTCTCCCTTGTGAGCTTTTTATTTATTTTTTTAAAAATATATTTTATTGATTTTTTACAGAGAGGAAGGGAGAGGGATAGAGAGTTAGAAACATCGATGAGAGAGAAACATCGATTAGCTGCCTCCTGCACCCCCCTCACTGGGGATGTGCCCGCAACCAAGGTACATGCCCCCAACTGGAACTGAACCTGGGACCCTTCAGTCCTCAGGCCAACGCTCTATCCACTGAGCCAAACCGGTTAGGGCCCTTGTGAGCTTTTTATAAAATGAATGTTATCTGATTTTTTGTAAAGCGACCAAATTGGTACCATATGACAAATACAACTTACAGTGTTTATTGTCCTTAAACAGACAGAAATTTGTCCTGTCATATGAGCTTCTTTATGAAATTGGATTATAGGACTTGTGGGTCTGTGATAGAGACATTTACTTCTTGATGAACATCCATGTAATCATCTTAATTTTCCAGTTCCCATGAAGTTAGGGGGACCATGTGACAGCTCTGTAAGTAGACATGACAGGTGCTACTTTTAAGGCAAAGCATCCTAGAAGTTGGTGCACTGGAATAAGCCAGCTCACCCTTCTCTCGCATAGGCACACATGGAGGCCTCAAAATGCGGTGTCAAGCCACACTTCGGAACAAATCTGGATTTTTGTCTTACTACACATAGGAACTTGAGTACAGAAGGTTGCAGACATTGAATGAAAAATAAACTTTCATTATGTTTAGACTGTGAATTTATTGACTGCCATAGCACAGCCTAGCCTACTCTTTCCTGACTAATAGTAAGGGTAAAACTAAGAAGATTAATTCAATATGATCAGAAGTAACCACATGTGTTGTTTAATTAAATGTTTTGAGCCTGATAACAATTCTAATTCCCAGTATAGCTTTTCTTTCTTGGAAAAGGAGGGAAATAAGATGATTCACACACCAAAATATTGTGCCTTTTATAATGGATGAGGTAAAGCAATAAACCCCACATAATCTCAAAAATAAAGAAGAAATTAACTAAGCACAAACAAGCTCATAAAAACACAGGTTGCGTTTAAAACTCTTGCTTCACCTTTAATAGTATAAGAATCTTAATTTCCTTTAACTGTACCAAATTCATAAGGATGACATATTTGTTAATCATATCAGGAACAACACAAAACAAGCAATAACAACACCAGCTGACTAGCATCAGGGCTATACCTTCTCATCACCTGACAGAGGGATAATAAAACTTGTTCTTTTGTGAGAAGTATTAATGTTGTTTAACTAAATTACAAACTAGTCCCTAAAACAAGTAGAGAGCCAACCATTGTTCACTTAATGAGCATGTTTTGATTCATAAGGGAATTCTTAAAGTAGATGTCATCCGCCGAAACCAGTTTGGCTCAGTGGATAGAGCATCGGCCTGTGGACTGAAAGGTCCCAGGTTTGATTCCGGTCAAGGGCATGTACCTGGGTTGCGGGCACATCCCCAGTAAGAGATGTGCAGGAGGCGGCTGATCGATGTTTCTCTCTCATCGATGTTTCTAACTCTCTATCTCTCTCCCTTCCTCTCTGTAAAAAATCAATAAAATATATTTAAAAAAAAAAGATGTCATCCCAATCTTTCCACCTGGTTACTAGGTATGTGATGAGGGGAGAGGTAGGAGTTGATGCTGAAGAAGGAGACAGCACCTACAGGACTTTGGGAACCTGGCTAAACACTGAAGATATGACTCTAAAAGCAAAGAAGAAACATTAAATCATAGCATTCAAAGATAACATATCTTTATAAACACCTTTTACATGATGATAGCTGCAAGAGGATATATTTGGGTCTAGCAGATGAAAAAACACAGGTCGGCAAGTGTGAAATCAGAAAGACTATGACATTACTTAAGCATTCCTGAAGTCAGATTGTGGAAATTAAACAGGATGAGAAGAGTGGCTGACATTAAACATACACATTTGTCATGGAATAATAGGACTTGCATTATATTAAGGAGATAAAGTGAAATTTCTCCTCAAAAGAGAACTTTTGAGGGTGCTTCTGGGACTTTTTGCTCCAGTTTATAGGTGGGTGGTGGTGGCACTTACTTCATTAGATAAGAAGGACTAAAAGAGGAGTGTGTTTTGGAGAGTGGTTGGAAAATAGGAATTCAGAATTCCAGTTGGACATATTTTTGAGCTGCCTAATAGACCTGATATATCATGCCCCTGGTTCATAGAAGTTTTCTAAGTAGGAATAGAAATTCCTCTCAAGTTTGTTTGCCTTCCTTTTAATGCCAGTAGCATCCTGGATATATCTCTGTCACTTATCACCCTGAATTGCAATTAATGCATCAATTACTCAGAACTTGTTCCCCCCACCTGGTGGCTCAGTTGGTTGGAGCCGCATCCCATACACCAAAAGGGCTGTGGGTTCAATTTCTGGTCAGGGCAGGTTCCATCCCCAGTAGGGGGTGTGCAGGAGGCAACTGATTCATGTTTCTCTCTCACATTGATCTCTCTCTCTCTCTCTCTCTCTCTCTCTCTCTCTCAAATCAATAAACAAATACTCATGTGAGGATTAAAAAGGAAGAAAAAAAATGAAAAGAAAGAATATCTTTGTATCTTTAGGCAGGACTCAATATCTAGCCAGAAGTAGTAGCCAAAAATATGCTCTTTGAATAAGTGAATATATTGATGTTTTGAATTTTAGCTTATCATTTCAATATCTAATGATTCATTCTCTATTAGGAAAGTGTCTTCGCTGAAGATAATCATGTTCTTCTCCAAGGCCCCCAATAATTTATTGCTGATTGCTTTTTTCCTTTCATGTATATCCAATCAATGTTATCAGCGATTTTATAGACAAATCCAACATTCTAATCTGAATATAGAAAGGACATCTAGTTCTCTGAGGTCCAGAAAGGAGATGATTGAGTGAAGTGCAGGGAGAAGGCCCAGAAATATAAATTTTCCACTTGACTAATGCAACCTTAGGGTGAAGGGGTAGGGATGGCCCTTATAATGAACAGTCTTACAGAGATCTCCCATAATACATTCCTCTGGGTATTAATCTAGAAGAGGTTAGGCAGCTTGAAATAAGGGATTCATAATAAAATCAGGGTAGAAAATCTTGCTTGCTTGCACCGTCTTTTATGGAGATTCACAATGCCTATTAAAGACTCAGGTAAGTCTCAGATTCCTGTTTACCTCTGATTGACAATTGCCCAGATGTATTTAATCTCAAAACACTTTTTATTCTTAATGAAAATTTTAAAATGGCTTCAAACGAGTGTTTTTGGAACATGAAGAACTGTCACAATAGTGTTAGTGATTGATGAGAAGACAGACCCAGGCCACGAGCCCATGCCCCTTAGCGTAAATAAAGGATATAAGAGTTATCGCCACAGAAAAGGGCCACAATACCACTGATTTCACAGCCAAACAAAAGGCTCAGTGTCAATGATTCCATATGATTGGAATGAGGATTGCCTTGAGACCTGAGAAGATCCCTCCTCAAACTTTTTGCACACTGGCTCCCTGCCTGCCTGCTTCTCCGGTGAAGTGCACGTAACTAGAAACATCTTCACCCCAAACCTGAAGCATCAGTGCTCAGCTGTACATCTCTTCTGCCATGCCCGGGGCCTTCTGCAATCCAGCCACTGCCCTCAGATCAATATCTCACAGTATTAACTCGGCAGGCTCATCTTTCTTTGTCATTGAAAGACATTTCTTATATCTTAGCCAGAGTAGAGCCAATGCTCCTCACTAAATCCTCAATAACAACTTGAATTACTCAATGAGAAAATGGTATTGTTCTAATTAAACAAATCAAAGTAGTCCACTTTTCTGAATCAAATGACAACCCCTCCTTTTATCTGGGAATAACTGGCTCACTTTCAATTAATTCATTTGATATGTGATCTTCTCTAGCAACTATAATCTAGCATTATACCAATAGTCTCACCACAAATTGTTGTTATATTTTTAAAATATTCATGAGTCTGATAATAGATAAGATATGTTTTAATTTTCATTTCTCTAATTATGAGGAAGATTGAGCATCTTTTCATGTATTTAAGGACCATAGTGAAATCTTTTTATTTTAAATTGTCTTTTTATGCATAAGGAACTTTCATAACCACATAAATTGTATCTCTAAATAAATCTATAGAAATATCTAATTAATCAATAATTGTTTACATTATTCCATTTTAGCTTAAGAAAGAAAAGAAAAAGATTGGGAGGGAAGAAACAAAACCATCAACATTCACAGGTATCTATGTAGAAATAGCAAAAGAATATATAGTTCACATATGAAAACTATTGAGATGGTTTAACAATATTTCTGATTACAAAATCAAAGATAAATTAGTTTCTGAACATCAAAAATATAATTTATAAAAACATAAAATGTAAAACATTAAGTACCTAGAAAAAACAATAAAAAAACATTGAAGGCATTTACAGAGACAATTATAAATTTACTAGAGGCCCGGTGCATGAAATTCATGCACTCAGGGGGAGAGGTCCCTAAGCACAGATTGCAAGAGGGTGCAGGCCAGGCCAAGGGTCCCTACCAGTACACAATTAGGGCCGGGGAGGGACGGGGGAGGTTGGCCAGCTGGGGAGGGACTGCAGGAGGGCTTCAGGGTGTGTCTGGCCCATCTCGCTCAGTCCTGATCAGCTGGACCCCGGCAGCAAGCTAACCTACCGGTTGGAGCATCTGCCCCCTGGTGGTTAGTGCACATCATAGCGAGCAGTTGAGCAGCCTTAGCAAATCATTAGCATATTACGCTTTGACTGATTGAAAGGACAACCGTACCACCAGACACTTAGCATATTAGGCTTTTATTATATAGGATATTCTTTTAAAAGATATTAAAGAAGATCTAATAAATGGAGACATGTTTATGGATAAAAACTCACACTGTTATAAAATGTAACTGGTTGAGTTATAGATCTAGTATCATTCCATTCAAAATTCTAACAAGTCATTGCACTGGAACTTGACTAGCTGAGTCTAAAATTTATATAGAAAGGCAAAGCCATTTCTGAAGAATTAATAATGAAATTGGAGCACTTGACTGAGAAACACTAGCGCTTCTTAGCAGAGGAAATCAGAATGGTTAATAAGCATAGGAAAAGATGCTCAACCTCACCAATATTCAGGATATCATTTCACATTTATCTAGTTAGCAAACTTGGCAAAGGTGGACAAGTATTGCCAATAGGAAGCAAGTGGACACTTTATACTTAGCTGGTAGGAATATAAAATTTAAAAATAATTCTAAAGCATTGGTTGTATCAAAAAAAAGTTTAAAATGGACATAAATTTTTACTATAGAAATTCCATTTGAGACATATACCCTGAAGAAACCCTTTGATGTAAGTAAACCCAGAGATAAGTAAAACAATTTTCATAGCAGCAACATTTCTAAGACTAAATCATCAGTAAGAACCAAAATTTACACCCACTGGGGAATAAATAAACCATTGCATTGTCAGACAATAATAAATCCACACAGCAGAGAAAATGAATGACTTTCAGCAGCATGGGTCAATGAGGATAAATCTCAAGAACAATTCAGAGCGAAATTCAAGCTTCAGAAGAATATATATTCTATAAAGCCTGTAAATAGATAAAGATAAGTAATGTATTGTTAAGGGATGCATTACTAGGAATATTTGGTAAAACAATATTTTAAAAGTAAGGGTAAATAAACACAAACTTTCAGATAGTGACTGCTTCAGATGTTGGGAGAGGGAGTGGGCTGAGATCAGACACGTTCACATGAAGATTTTAAGGTAATGGTATGATGTATTGTTTAAAATGGACATATTCTTCATACTTTAGACATGCTCTTGTGAATATATAAAAACCGCAAAAAATAAAATACATATGTCATGCTTTTGTGAATATATAAAAATTGCAAAAAAGAAAAGAGATATCAATTAGAAGCACCAACATGACTCTGACTTTTGGGGGGAAATGTTTACTTATGTTCTTTTTAAAAAGAGTTCTAATAGTCCCTCTCTCCCCTGCCCCATTTAATGTACATGTACACTTATTCATTTCTAGCTGAAGATTTAGTGTGGAATATCATTCTCCACTTTAAAAAAATCAAGGCTCAAAGAGTATCTGATTCCATCTCTTGGGACAAGAAAAGACCAGATCATCTGTGATGTCTTATTAGCCAAAAGCAGGAAGCTTTCAGAGGGATGAAGAAACAAGTGGATTAGGAATGATGTGTTAGAAATGATGAAGTGATGCACCGGCAGTGAATGCCATAGTTTCCTAATGCTGATCATTTGGGAATCTAAAGGAAAACAATGAATGTAGTTAATTCATTTGAATCCACTGAGTTTGGGAAAGGTCATAAGTCCATAACAATGCTAGTTTAATAATCATTTGTATAGCCTTGGGAAGGTTATTAATGTCTATGTGCATTTTCATCTGTAAAAAGGGTAAACATAATCCTCCTTATTTCATTAGGTTAAATGAAATAATATAATTAAGGTACTTAGAACAGTTATTGGATCATAGTAAATGCTGTATAAGTGTCAACTGTTATTATGATTGTTATGAATACATTTATAGAGTCCTGTAGATGAAAGCACCAAAATGGAAATAAAGGAAAATTTCAGTGAGAAACCTAAGCTGCTTCCACCTGTTATTTCCAGTCATCAATTGAAATTATATCAGTTAGAAATATTTTCAGCTGTAGGTAGCAGCATACCTGATTAACCATCACTTGATCAATAAGTACATTTAATTATTTGATATATAAGAAGAAGACTAGTTGAAAGGGGCTACTGATTTGGTGCAGAAGCTCAAAATATTACCAAAGACCAAAGCTGTTCATGTGCCATCCTCAGCTTATTGGCTCTTTCATTCGTGATCACAAGATGGCTGCTATAGATACAAACATAAGATCCCCTGGCTAAGGAGGGTGGGGTTTTCATTGCCGGAGCTAAACAGGTTACCAATCTACACACAATTGTAATTCTGTTAAAAGAGAAGGAGGAGGATATGGTTTCTGGGCAGACAGCTAACAATGTCTAACACAATCTTCATGATTTAGGAATGTTCTGAGTTATAATTTCAAAGGCAATTGAAATCACTGCCTGTAGTAAGCTGAAAGTGTAGATAATATTTAGGTACACAGATCATGAGGTATCTAGGTGAAAGAAGACAAAAGAGCTGTCAGTGATTTGGGCAAGTTTTTCACAGTGAATTTTAAATGTAGTTGTGTGAATAAAAACATAGATTTATTTTCAGAAATGCAAATGAAACACCTGGAAATGCTAAAAATAATATAGCCATGTTTCTTATATTATCACTCTCCATTGTATGCATTATCTGAATTATCAAAAATGTTTGGAACTCATATTTGGCCTAGATTCTCCTCTAAAAAACTGCTTTCTTTTTGTTGCTCTTTTGTACAGCAAAACTCTGCAAAGAGTTGACTCTCTCGGTTCTTTGCACTTCTGCTAATGCTGCTCTCTCTTGAACATGCTCCAGTGAGTATCTTATCACCTCTGCTTCATCGAATGTCCTCTTGTCAAGAACATCGATGACCTTCAGGTTGTCAAATGCAGTGGTCACTCAATATCTGATAAAGGTTATCGCTTCTACCTTAGATATTTTCTTCACCTCCTAACATTCTAGATGTTCCTGCTAGTCCTTCTTACTAGACCCTCTAGTTTTCCCAACTTTTAAATGCTGGGGAGCCCCCTTCGTATCATGTCAAGATCCCTTTGGACCTCTTTCTTTCTTCAACCACATACATGGTCTAGATGGCACATACAGTCCTGTGGCTTTAAACATCTCTAATGCCAAATCCATCAAAAGGTACAACTCTATTTGAAAGCCTTCATCTGAAATCTAGAATCATATATGCCCAACAGGTATCTCAAATTTAGTCTCTCAAACTATGGTCCTGATTTCCCTATGGTCCTGATTTCCCTCACCACCACCACCACCACCACCACCAAAAATTGCTTCCTATGGTGATTTTCTCTAGATCAGTATTTGATCCTACATTTCACCCAGTTGCTCAAGCTCTAAACTTTGAAGTCATCCTTAACACCTCTCTTGGTTTACTGTCCCTTAGCCAATCAGTTAGCAAATCCTGTAGGGTCTATGTTCAAAATATATTTTGACTATAACCGCTTAGTATCACCTTTTTAAAAATTGTTGTTAATATGTTTTTATTGATTTTTTTTTGAGAGAGAGAGAAAGGGAGGGGAGAGAGATATAGAAACATTGATGAGAATCAACTGCCTCCTGCACCCCCTGGGGATCAAGCCCACAACCCCGGCATGAGCCCCAACTGGGAACTGAACCCATGACCTCTGGGTGCATGGGATGATACTCAATCCACTGAGCCATAGCAGCCAGGCCTTAGTATTACCTTTATCCTACCATCCTACACCAAGCCACCATTATCTAGTTGTAGCTATAACTAGTCTCCTTACTTTCACCTTCCCCCCTACAATCTGTTCTACACAGGAGAGTCAAAAGAATATTTTTTTTCTTTCTGTTAATCCTCACCCAAGGATATTTTTCCATTGATATTTTTGGAGAGAGTAGAAGAGACAGGGAGAGACAGAGAGAGAAACATTCATGTAAGAGAAACACGTCAATCGGTTGCCTCCTGCACCTGCCCAACCAGGGCCGGGGATGAGCCTGCAACCGAGGACATCCCCTTGACAGGAATCAAACCTGGGATCCTTCAGTACAAGGGCTGGCGCTCTATCCACTGAGCAAACTGGCTATGGCCAAAAGAATATTTTTTAAAACATGAGTCAGATCATATCAATCCTCTGCTCAAAGCCCTTCAATAGCTCTGATCTCCATCTGAATAAATTCTAAGCCCTTACAGTTGCCTCTATGGGCTACATGACACAGTCCTCCAGGAACTCCCCCATCTGCTTTTCCTCCACCTGACACTGTGCTCAGTGCCAGGTTATTCTGCCCCTTCCCAGTTCCTGAGTGCTCCAAGCATGCTCCTTTCCTGGATGGCCAGCATGTTCTCCCCAGATAACCACATGGCGTGGTTCTCTTTTCCTCCAGGATTCTCTTCAAATACCTCCCATCAGAGAAGTCTTTTTGAACCACTCATTTAAATTACTATTTTTCAGCTCCATACCTCTTTATTATACCTAACTTTTCCCCACAGTCACTATAATCAAATGTTTGTTGTCCATGTCCTCCCACGGGAACATTTGCAACACAAGACCAGTGACTGAGTCTGTTGTGTTCCTGCTGTGGCCATAATGTGGAAGGGTGCCTGGCTCCTAGTAGGTGTTCCATCCATAAGTGTTGAAGGGAGGGGTGAACCAAGGAATGGCTATTTGCTGAGTAATCACTTCATTAGATTTTATAACTCTATAAATCTCACATAGTTTTTGAGGGTGTTTTCACTCTTGAAAATTAATGTTTTCAATATGCTCCTTTCTTTCAAGCAGGTAATGAAAATAACTGTCATATGATGTACATACTTTAAAAAATAAAACTTCACTTGTAAATTCCAACGTCTTTTTTTTAACATTATGTTGTATTTTTAACATTATGTTTCATATATTAGTGTCTTCTATAAACTTTACTGTTGATATAAATGCATTATTTGTTTAAAAGGATCATATTGAAATCACAATGCCATGAATTAGATCATCTTTGCTATTCAGGGGCCAGTTTCCTATAGCCCAACATGTTAATAATCTAATTGGAAATTATCCCAGGATCAAATGCTGTGATTTTTCTGACTATACCAATTAACACCTTGAAAACACAAGGCACTTCTTATTTCTGTTAGGCCTGACAGTATTACATAATTTGTTCCCGTATTATGTAAAATATTTTGATGAAGTGTTTTAGCACATTCTCATTAATATTGTGGGCTTATACAAATGTTAATAGTTTTAGGAACACACACACATACACGCACATGGTAATATCTAACTATATTCATTAAAAGAAGTATTTAGAACATGATGAAAATATAATTGCACACAGTTTTTTCTGTCTGGATACTAGTATTTCCACACTGAAGACAATAAAAATTACTCAAATTCGCTGATAAAAGGAAATTTTTAAACTTCTCTAGGAATGTTTTTCATATCCTCCTTCCCACCACCATCACCTACATTTTATAACTGCTTTCCAATGAGAACCTTCTTTTCTATCATAACTGGATGAATTAAAATAGCTCTACAAAATGTCCACATTTCTAATTGAGAAACATACTCTCCATATATTGTTCACCTTTTCCTCACTCCTTACTCTGCCCCATTCCTCTTCTCCTCTTTCTTTAATCCATCAGCTTCTGCATTCTTGCTATTACCCTGAATTTAGTGATTACATTCTCTGCTGGTTGTCTTCCTACATCACATGTCTTCCTATTGCTTACAAATCTAATCTAATAAAAGAGAAACATGCAAATTGACCGTACCTTCGCTACACCCAAGCCATGCCCACCAGCCAATCAGAGGACTATATGCAAATTAACCCAACCAAGATGGTGGCCGGCAGCCACGGAGCTGGAGCAAGCAGGAGGCTTGGTTGCCCTGGTGATGGAGGAAGCCAAGCTTCCTGCCTGCCCTGGCTGGCTGTGGCCTCGGCTAAAGGCAACAAAGTTTCAATTATAGAAGATAAATAAATCCCAGATATCTGCTTCCAGCCAGCCTCCACTGGGAGCTTGGGTGGCTGGGAGCTGTGGCCAGCAAGCAAACAGCCATCAGCCCCTCACCTAGGCTGGCCACACCCTCATGGGGTGAAGGTCCCCACTGAGGGGCTTGGCAGCCTGCAAACAGCATCAGCCCCTCACCCAGGCTGGCCACACCCTCAAGGGGTGAGGGTCCCTGCTGGGGGGCTTGACCAGCCTGAAAACAGCCCTCAGCCCCTCACCCAGGCTGGCCAGGCACCCCAGCGGGACCCCCACCCTGATCCGAGACAACCTTCAGAGCAAACCAGCCAGTCCCCACCCGTGCACCAGGCATATAATAAAAGGGTAATATGCAAATTGACCCTTACAGCAGAATGACTGGGAATGACTGGTCACTATGACACACACTGACCACCAGGAGGCAGACGCTCAATGCAGGAGCTGCTCCCTGGTGGTCAGTGCACTCCCACAGGGGAGCTCTGCCCAGCCACTAGCCAGGCTGCCAGCTGCCAGCACAGCAGCACTAAGCACTAAGGATGTCTGACTGCAGCTTAGGCCTGGTCCCCGCTGGCAAGTGGACATCCCCCAAGGGCTCCTGGGCTGGCAGAGGGATGTCTGACTGCCACCAGGGATCGGGCCTAAGCCATCAGGTGGACATCCCCCGATGGGTCCCAGATTGGGAGAGGGCACAGGCCAGGCTGAGGGACCCCCACCCGAGTGCACAAATTTTTGTGCACCGGGCCTCTAGTAACATAATAATGATGTTTCTTTTTCTCAGTCCTTGCCCATTGTTATTCTCCTTACTTTCTTCTAAGGTGATTTCATCTTAATTACATTTTAATATTATTTGCATAGCAAATAATCACAACATTGTG
This sequence comes from Myotis lucifugus, assembly GCF_000147115.1. Taxonomy (NCBI): domain Eukaryota; kingdom Metazoa; phylum Chordata; class Mammalia; order Chiroptera; family Vespertilionidae; genus Myotis; species Myotis lucifugus. Next base: position 3,243,544 of record NW_005871107.1, on the reverse strand, counting down.
AATCTCAATATTTAACGGATTTTCATCATGGTAACTAATGACAAACTCAAGTTCAACATCATTGTAAAGATTAAGGACATCATTTGTTCTCTTAAATCTTCCCCATTCTCTTTTTTCTGATCTGCATTATTCATTCCCATCTAAACTCCAATATCTGAGTCTGGTGTAAGTGCTCTCCTTGTTTTCCTGTCTTCAAAATTATAAGCTTACAAATGTTTTTAAGAAACTACTTATAAATTAAAGAATTTCTTTAAAATGGGTTGATTTTTAACTATAAATTTTGCTGTTGTATTCAAATAAAAACATAAATTATGTAGAGCACCATAACTGCAAATAAAACAGCATAAAGTTATAGGGAAAAATTAGTCTCATTATAACACTACCAAGGTAGGTCAGGCTAAAATAAATTTTTCAAATCTTATTGATGTATTTTTTCCCTTAGTTCTAAAATCTACGCTTTCCTTTCATCTTGTTAACTGAAACATGTTTCCATATATTGTTATAGTTACCTGCTACCCACTGGGTTTTTAAGGTTGCTCACTAATCCCTCTCAGTTGTATAGTGTTTAGAGTTTAAAATCCACATTTATACTCCTAAAAGTGTTGAGCTTCATAATAGCACTGGGAAATAAACATCGTTCTCCATATATAAATGAATACATGAGGTCTCAGAAATGTTGGCTTTCTTGTTTATGTCAAATACCTTAGAGAAGGCACTAGAACTAGAATGCAATTCTTCCAAACCCTGAACAATTGCTAGCTTTGACTAAACTACAGATTTCTCTGGAGTAGAACACTCATAAAAGTAAACATAAAAACATTGTCTCAGTCATTTAGAGATTAGGCATGACAAATAAACACAATTAAAACAAAAAACAAAAAAATTTTGGTTTTCTCTCAATATGTAAGCATATATTTGTGTAGCTCCACTTTGCTTTGTGACGTGTGTAATTTGGGCTTGCCTCCTTCCAGTGTCTAGTAGCCATATTTTTATGTTTCTGGAGAAAGGGGGATGTAAGGGAATGTTTAGAGACCCCAGTGTTCTGATTGTAATTTTTATTTCAATCTGATAATCAGGTTAGATTCTATAAATTTAGCATAGAGAGAAAAACAATAAGCTGAAGTGACGGGCTTGTCTTTATCATGCTGGACCTCAACTTCTTCATCTGATAAACTGGAGATAGACTCATTCTTAATAATAATGATACCCTAAAATGAATTGAGGGCTTACTTTGGGCCAAGCACTATGCTAAATCTTTACATTCATTATTTCATTTAACATTCACAAAATTCCCTTGAGGAGGAAACTATTATTATCTCCATTTCACAGATGGTGAATCACAGTCTCAGAGTTAGCTTTCTAAAGTTAGCGCCACCACAGATGAATGACAGGGTGGGATCTGGACCTTCCCACCCTGCTCTATCCCAAAGTCTGTCCTGAAACCCCCAGGCAGTGAGGCCTCTCACTGTAATCCCACCCCCATGATTTCTAAGGTCCCCCATAACAATGATGTTTCATTATTATTTTCTATTAAACAAACATGGAATCATTTCCTATTTTCTCATTACCCATCGAAACATTCGGGACTTGTTTCCTTAATTATAAATCAATATTTGTTGTTTAACTTAAACAAGGAGGCAAGGGACCGATAAATGGAAAGTCATTGGGAGTTCTTCCATTGATGTTGGATGTTGCTAAATTAAGAAATCTCATCATTCAAGGAGAACTTTGTTAATAAAATTTCAATTAAAGCAAAATTGCATAGTTCTATTAACTGCAGCAATGAGAAATATACCCCCAACAGCTTCTTTCTCATTTAGAACATTACATTTGAATAACCTTTCAACTATAAATGTTTGTAATGCATACTAATTGCAAGTTTCTCTCTACAAATGTTTAAAACATATACATTTATTATTCTTTTCCATTAAAGAATATTAATATTATATTAAACATTTTAACCTTAAATATATCACAAATTAATAAACCACATCAAACCATTTTCAATATGATGTTTAAATTAAAAGAAAATTTTGTTTTCAAAAGTATTTAGGATTGTTAATTTTCTTGCTGGAACTAACGCAGGGATAATAGTAAACAGAAGTAATACCTCATTAGTCCCCTGTTTCAAAATAACTAAAAATGAGATTCAGAGGGCCACTAATTCTGACTTTAACTCTGAAGTCATTTCTTATTCTGAATGTAATCTTTATTTTTATACATTCTGAAGTATTTACTATTACAATTATGCTGTTAAGGAAAGAAACATATATTAAAGGAAATAATTTGATCTGTCTTGATAAACCCATTAACATTTTTGTTTTAAAATAAACTTTGTGCACATTTATGTTTTGAAGACAAGGGAAAGTTAAGAAATAAAAAAATTCTAAACTAATATATGTCATAATTTAGGTTTGAGGATTATTTCAATTATTTTAAAGCAAAAATCAGGAAGCAATCCACACTAAGAACTTAGAGTTTCAGTTTACAAATCAAGAAAGCATAAAATATGAAAATATACCAGGTAATAATTTAGGATTTAAATTTATTTTTATTCACAATATGTTTTGAAGAACTTCAGTTGTATTGCTACTTGAGGATAATCTTCAACAGTAAATAGAAAAGTATTTGTCCCACAAAATATGTATTGGTCTTAATATGTGTACCCATGTCATACCCTCCTTAAGCATACTGCAAATTGTTCATAACATCAGCAAGCCAAGAAAATGACATAATTGATTCTAGCAAATATTGGTCACATTCAAGAGAAAGAGATAATTATATTTCCAAATACCCAGCTCTTCCATAGCTTCCTATTGTGACCCAAACTCCATCCATTAAGTTTTGGAGTCATTGTGCATCATTCATTGGCTCTAATCTTCATTTAGTTTCCTGCCTTTTGAAAAAGCCCACATTTGACTCTCAACAATCTCTGGCTGTTTTAGTACAGGGCTCAAACTAGACATGGATCTGAGTTCTCCTTTAATTGCCTTTTCTCCTTGCTAAAACCCCAAAGTTCAGCAAACCCAAGTCCCATCTAGAGAAGTTCACTCCACACACCTGAGCCTTGATACCAGCCCTAAAAGAATGATTCTCAGGAAAAGATCCATGGCAGAAAAAATGATGGGAAGGAAATGTGTGCTAACGTTAGAAGAAGGAAAGTTACCCAGGAAATGCAGAGACTCGATATGTGGACATTTTCATCAGCAGCAACTGGTACAAGAGAGTATTTGTCCATGGCCCCTGAGGGAGCAGCCCAGGAAAGCACGCATCACAGCTGCCTCAGAAACCTTTTGAGAAAGATTTCTCAGGGGAGGAAATGTGAAAACAAGAAAAAATTCAAAGTGGGAAGCCAGAGTTGCAAACTTCAGGGCTATCACAGGATGAGACTGAACAAGAGACAAAAGTCTTTGTCCCTGGTCAGGTAGTTCAGTTGGTTAGAGCATTTGTTCCAATACTTCAAGGTTGCAGGTTCGATCCCTGGTCCAGGCACATGAAAGAGTCAACCAATGAATGCATAAATAAGTGGAACAGTAAATCGATGTTTCTCTCTCTCCATTCCTCTCTTTCTCAAATAAATAATTTTTTTAAATATGGGCAGAAGTGTCTCAGAGATAAGAACTTCAGACTTTTTTGTTGTTGTTGTTGAAAAAGGAAAGGACTCAACCGAAAGTATCAACTGGAGCAAAGACTTTGGCTTTTGCTGAAGGACTTTCTTAGTCTTCTCTTCCATCTTTTTGACATAACTCCAATCTAGGTTCCACAAATTTAATTTTTAAAAGAAAATAAATGTGGATTACAAATGAGGATGTGTTCCTACATATGGAAAACGGTGAATTTTGTCCTTGAAATATTATGTTCTGCTTAGCCTGATCAAAGACTGAATAAAATCTTTTGAAAGGAAACAACAGTAAGTCTTTTTTTTGTTCACAAAAGAGAATTTATTCCATCACTCTTGATTCATTAAAACAGATTGAAATGGTATCTGCATTGTCCCTGTTGACCTTCAGGTTTGTTTTTTATTGTGGTAAAATTGGTATATAACATTATATGTTTCAGGCGTACAACATTACAATTTAATATTGACATATACTACAAAGAGATCACCACCAAAAGCCTATTTACCATCCATCACCATACAATCGATCCCTTTCACCAATATTGCCCACTTCCCAACCCACTTCCTCTCTGGTAACCACTAATCTGTTCTTTTGTCTATGAGTTTGTTTTGTTTGTTCACTTGTTTTGCTTTTTTAGATTTCACAAAGTGAGGGACATAAAAGCAAAAGTAAACAAATGGGGCTACATCAAACTAAAGCGCTTCTGAACAGCAAAGCAAACCATCATGAAAATGAAAAGACAGCCTACTAAATGACCTTTACTTCTGAATGAGGCTTTGTAAGCTCTTATAATAAATTTCTCCTGCGATTTGGAGTATCAACAGCAATTTCCAGGAATTAATAAAAAAGGACGCTTTGACAGAATCATAAACAGAAATTGAGGGAGCCTTATTTCCTTTTCTTTCAGGATATTACTGTACAATGGAATAAGCGCTTGGTGAAAGCCAGAATTTAGAATGAAGTCCCATGTCTGCAACTGTCCAGCTGTTTGATCCCAGGCAAGTCAGGTAAGCTCCTGAGGCTTAGCTTCATCTTGGGAACATAGATAATGACAGTCAACAATTAAAAAAAATAAACAACATAAAAAATGGTTAATAAACACATAAAATGTTAAACCTAGTAATCAAATAAATAAAATTAAAATATCTGTCTAATTAACAATAGTCTCCCACACACCCAGTGTTGGTAAAGGCTGGTGAAACAGGTACTTTCACACTCTGCTGGATAAAAAATCCCAGCATGAATCAGGAAGCTTAGAAATGCAAGTGCATTTGACTCAGCAAATTTCTTTCTAGGAATCTAACTCAAGAAAATCATTTGGAAAATACAGACTATATTTTATTCACAAAGATAATTATAAAAATTATTTATAACAGTGGAAATTTTAAATCTTCCTGAATGTTTGGAGGAAATCCAAAAATAAAACTGACCACTAGGTGCACATAACAATGAAACCTTCGAATATAATATATGTATATTGATCAGTGCATATGTGGGTTTGAAATCAGTTGTAATCGATTTTAGTAGAGACATCAGCTGCCGAATATGAAATGAGCATATACGTTTTAATATTCCAACTTTGTATTCCAGTTTCTGCTAGTGTGTCTGTCAAAAGTTCGCCCTGCATACAGCATTCCTAGCAATGAGTTTTCGAGGTCACTAGCTCACACATGGTCCAGACAAGAGCCCCTCAGCTTTTTGGGCTCCCTACTCACAGCTGAAGATGGCCCTCCACCAATGGACCAGTGATCACCTCTGACGCCCCCGCTGGCCCTATGGAGGAGACTCCCCCTCCATGCACCTTCCAGTACACCTGGGAAGAACTGTGACATTCATTAAATCTCTTTGAGAGCTTGGGAACAAACAAGGGAAGTACGGCCCAGGAGGTGGCTGGTTATTGCTGCTGGAAATGGCCAAGCTGAGTGTCCCAAATCCTTTAAGGACATACCCAGCCCACAACATGATTGCAAATGGCCTTTAATAACATTAATCTTCATGCCTAAGAAATGAGGAGTAACCCAAGCCCACCGCCATGTGCTCATACCCCAAGAAAGAAGACACTATCCTTCATGCCCCAGACTTATTGAGGAAATATCCATTGCATTTTTGGTAATCTTATCCCCTCCTAATATGGACTGTCTCCTATGGCTAGGACCAGAACTCACAACCCACTTCTCAATTTGGCTTATATCAATTCTAAATAACACCAACAATCCA
>NW_005871107.1:3058079-3236691 GCF_000147115.1 Myotis lucifugus | reverse complement strand
AAGAGCATATGGGGATTCATTTTTACAATATACATAAAATATCAAGTTCATATCTTTCTATCTGTCTAGAACAAGATATTTACCAAAATTTATATATATATTAATATTTGTTATAAATCAGTAAAAAAAAGTAAAGAAGAACAGTAGCAAAGGACAGAGTAGTAATGTACAAAAGAAAGAATATAGGTGGCATATCTAACTGTATACCAAAATACATTAACAGCAAATAAAGATAAAATCACCTAGGGGATATGAATAGAAACAGTTTTCTAGGCTCCACCCTGGTCTATTGACACAGAATTTTGAATCTGCATTTTCAATTAAGGACTCCCACATATTTCCAGAGCCTACTAAGGTTTGAGTCCCATTGGTATTGAGGACATTATACTTTCTTAATGATAAGAAAGTTTGACTAAGTTAAAATGACCAATGATCCTAATCAGGAAGCTAAACTTTAAATTTTCTAAAGTAGGAATCAAAATAACAACAGAAAGCAAAAATCACCATCACCAACAACAATAGCAACAATCACAAACATCCACCACAGGTGGAGATGGTACCTCCTGGGAAGACATCTCCTCCTCAATCCTAGGATTCCAGCATCCTTTTCTATAGTCAGAGTCCTCTAATCTACTTATATCACAACTTTTCTTAAACTGTTTTTTTAAATAATAATATTCCTACTACTATTCAACTTCAAGTATTTACATGCCTGTACGTCCTCCTTATGTAGGATAATTTGTTTTGCCTTAACTTGGAAAGGAGAGATACTCAGTTACTGGTTTTCAGGCCTTTGGCTTGTACACACTACCTTGATTCCTTTACAAATTTCCACTGATAGCACAGAAAGTGCCTAAATGAGCATATATCTCACATGAAAACCAAATATGTGCTCGGTGGTCCTGTTACTGGGAGCTACCTAGATGCACTCAAAGTGGGTAACATAATGATGACATGCCAGAGCAAATGTAGGTCAAGCAGCCTAAATAAAATCCTCTGGAAACAGACTTGTTTAAAGTGGCCCGCTCTGGGGTGACAATTACATTTGCATTTATTAACCAAATGTAAACATGATGTGCTATAAAGGATAGGAAAATGAGAAGCAGTTCTACCATTACAGAATGATTATATTTAGAACACTGCCATCATCTCTTGGCAGAACTATCTTGTTGGCTTCATTTTGGAGCAGATTGCTTTGATTTTTTTCCCCATTCCCAAATTTAAGTGCCAGGTTCTATAACTAGTACATTAATGCCAATGTTTGTTAACTGACCAGAAAACAAAATATTCACATTTTAGTAAACTATAGCTGAGTTATTGGAATCATATTTGGAAAGCCTTTATAAAAGTCAGTAGGAAAATTCTGGTAAGGAAGATAATAGAATAACAAGGTATATAATTTAGCATCTTTCCTGACCTGCTTTCCTTCAAATAATACTCCCATTTTCTATGCTTAAGTAGAAATTTAAAAATTCCTCCATTATTGCACAGGTTGTGTGGTATCATAATCATCTGTTCAGATGTCTGTCTCAGCTCCTAAATCATGAGCAACTTGGGATATCCATCTCTGGTATCATCGCCTCTAGCATGTACTAATTAATAAATTTCAGCTAAGTAAGTAAATAGTTTCATCACCAAAGAATAATAAAGCCATCCTCATGTACTTAAAACTAGCCAGGCTGTGTAAAAATGATGGAACAAACCCTCTTATTTGATGTGTAAAAGGGACAGTAGCAATAGCATTTGCTAATTATTATCAGATATAAAATGCAGTTAATATTTTAGTATAACATCCACAGTGTGGGCACTTGTGAAACATCACCAATGACTTGGTTTTCCATTTGTAGAAGGTACAGGAGTTCTGTGGAAAGTCTTCTAGAGGTAACTCTGATGTGGCTAGCCCAGGGAAGCCTCTATTAAAGCCAACTTTAGTCCTTTATTCACCATAAAGAATCCGCTCTCATCAAAAGCAATAGCAAGAAACAGATTTCTCCTGAAAATTATTTTTAGTAGGTTTTACTGAAGATTTTGAGGGGAAATAGAGAGGGTTTAAATGCACACCCCGTATCAATCAGTTAATTAATGTTACATTCCATATTTCTGTTCTTTCCCAGATCACTGTTCTGCCTCACTATCATCTCGAATTTCTGTCACTTTTGCTGACCTTACACCAGCCCAATGGCTGTGTCCTCTGCAAATCGGTACGTTCCAGAAGCCTTGCACATAGACCTCCCTTGTCATATGCACAGCCATAGGCCCAGGCTTCACTCAGTCAGCTTCTCTTTCATATGACCAGACCCCAGCAAACATGCTGTCTTTCAAGTAAATAAAAATGCAGTTATCTTGTTATGTCTAAAATTTTCCATAAAGTAGCAATTAGTTAAAACAAAGTTGATGATAGAAAGTAATTCATTTCTGGCACATAGAGATTCTAAATAAAAACTAGTTTTTATAAATTTAGCATAAACCTCAACAAGTTCTAAGTATTCAAAAGGGGATTAATACCTGTTATTTAATAACTTTCTTAAAATTCTAATAATCCAGCTATTCCTGTGCCAGATTTATAGGACTCTTTAAGACCTCTTCTTTAATAGACTATTCAAGAACTAGTATCACAGGAAGAGATAAAATATGCTGCCATTTAATTAACTTATTCAATTCCACTTCATTCTTGAGTGGAGCGGTAGGCACAAAAATATGTGATCAAATATTCTCTGATAGTAATCTTGACTGGTGAGAATATGTTGCCTGTCTTATTTTTCTTTGTGTTTTTCCTCCTTTGAAAACTTTCTTTCCAAAATTCCTTATTTTTTAACCATTGTGGGGACAGTCACAGATTCCTTCCACCTGCCCATTGTTTTCCTCTGTGACGTGCAGTAACTTCCTGCTCATGTATCCATTGACTCCTCTTTCCCTGACACTCCTTTGCAAAACCTCTCCCTCTTTCTGCTCTCATCTGCGAGCAGTTCTCAGTCCAGTGCTTGGACAGTCTCTCTGAAGATAAATTTCAAGAAAAGTAGACCCAGGTGCCTGGGGAGGTGAGCAGAGCTGGACTGCAAGAAAGGAGCACTAGAAGCAGCTTAGTTATTTACCTATGGTTGATTCCCTAACATGCGTGTGCTTCCCTGAAAAGATGCTCTTGTCAAAGCAGAAGAAAATAATTTGACACAAAATGGAAATGTCTGTGATCAAGAGTTATTAGAGCTTGATGCATTAGAAGGTAAGCATTATGAGCAGTTAGAATCAGAAAGCATGAAATGGCAACCGTTAGTGGGAAAACACTTGCTTATTACAAAAATGATCACTCTAAGTGTAACCCAAGTCTTGGAGGTAAGTGATTCCAGAATCTCCAGACTCCCCAGAACTAACAGGGAATTAGTACCATCCCCCCACTCACCTGGACAGAAGGAAATCTGAGAAGGATGCTCTCTGACAGAAAATGGTACAAAGCCTATCAGCATATCCTAATTTAAATAGAAGACATGTAAAACTGAGAGTTTCCTAATATCATTTTGTAACTATGTTGAGGGAAATTATACCTCTTACTTCATTGAATCAGTCAAAACAAAAACAAAACAAAACAAAAATCACCAGACTAAGTTTAAAAAGCAAAGGAGCCCTGGCCAGTGTCTCTAAGTGGTTAGTCAGTCCACATACCAATGTGTCTTTCTCACATCGAAGTTTCTCTCCCTCCTTCCCTCCCTCCCTCTCTCCCATTCCCTCTAAAAAATCAATAGGAAAAATATCCTCAGGTGAGGATTAACAACAACAACAACAAAAAGCAAAGGAGATTTTATTCAAGACTATTGCAATAAGTGACAGACCAGAATTCAGTCTGAACTAAACTCTGCTGAAAAATAAGAAGCTGGAGAGGTTTTTAAGAACTGTGGTGGGGAAATTGTAGGCCGCCTGTGTTTGCTAATTGTTCCTAACCAAAGGAAAGTAAACTTTCTCATATTTTTATGTCAGGAGGTAGTTTTACAATGTGGAGGAAAGCACGAAAGGAAGTTAGCTCCTGCCCTCCCAGAATACTGAGAGATCTCTCACATCTGATAGCCAGTGATACTGGCACTATCTTTTTGATGCTTACATTTCAAAGGGATGGCTCCTAGGCTCTTGAGTAAGACATTCTTGGGTTGTAATACCAGCAAGAGACATGGGAAAGATTTGCATGCATTTCAAAGGGTAGAGAAAGAATTTGCAATTACAAGTTTGCCAAAGTAAATGCTCTAAGGCAGTGGTTCTCAACCTTCCTAATGCCGCGACCCTTTAATACAGTTCCTCATGTTGTGGTGACCCCCAACCATAAAATTATTTTCGTTGCTACTTCATAACTGTAATTTTGCTACTGTTATGAATCGTAATGTAAATAGCTGATATGCAGAATGTACTTAGGCGACCCCTGTGAAAGGGTCGTTCGAGCCCCAAAGGGGTCGCGACCCACAGGTTGAGAACCGCTGCTTTCAGGAAAGGAAGGCGAGGGCCCTAGAGTTGAGCCTTTTTAGTCCCAATATTTGCAGGGTTTCTTTGACTCTCACTATTCAAAGAAGATAATTCCCACACTGTTTAAAAAGGGGGGTCATCAGAACAATGACAACCCTACAGCCATATCTCCTCTTAATAAAAGTTTTAACAATGATCTTAAATGCCATTTGGAATTTATTGTCTTCAAATTAATTGTAAAAGAACATGTTTGTTTTAAGAGCTACTTAATCACCAGCAATACGCAAGTGCTGTACAATGGCATCAGTTATAATTTTGAATCATTCCTAGGGTGACAAGGTTGATTAGTACTAAAAAGGATTTAATTGCATTAAATCACTTTGAATAAACATAATTATTTTTATTTGAATATGCCTTATTCAGTGGTTCAGGTATCCCTAAGGTACCTGAAATAAACATTCAATTTGGATGGGTGAAAATTCCATTTTCTCCTTCTTCAGGCTATAGTTTTCTTTTAACAAATATTTTAAATTTCTTTTATAAACAAAGAGTAATGCTTCATGATTCAGTAGATTAAAAAAAGAATAAACCTAATCTTTGCTCTTAAACTCACACACTACTAAAAGCAGATTATGCAAGGCACCAATTAGCTCTCATACAAGACATTTAAATTAGTGCCATAAAAGAATGTGAATTGCTGTGGCAATACAAAAAAAAGAAAAAGAAAATTATATTAAGTCTCTTTTAGTTCACAAGTGTCTTGGTCAAGTATTAAAAGGCTACACGAATCATAAATTGCCTCAATTTCTTTCAACAAAAAGATAAATGATTAGCAAATACAAATTTATTTCAAGGAACCCTAGGCCCACCCACAAAAGCAAATGGATCCAGAAAATGGATCATAAAAACACCAAAATTCCTCTCAGTCTCTCTGAATTGGCATGGTCTCTTGTTCCTGTTTCTCGCCCCTTCATTTCTCTCATTTTTCTGCACAATTGCTTTCTTTATTTTGGCATGCATAATACCAAACTTGGCTGGCCCAGACTTTAATTTGAATCATGTTTCAGTTCAAGAGGTAATAAAGACTAACCCATGTCTTAGAGACCCAAATCCAAGTAATATGTAAGTGAGAGTTGGGCCAAGTGTCTACCCTAGCCAAAAAGATAGAGGTTAAAGATATTGAGATCCAATGAGATCCACCTAATGAGTGGAGTGAAGAAATTCCAGACAGAAAAACGTAAGTTATGACATTAACTCAAAATATGTGTAAGACAATGTGATAGGTGTTAGATCAGGAAGTAATTACCATCTTTCATCAATGAGCATATTCTGTGGAGTTGCCTCTTAAGTATGGATTAGGTTCTAAAGTCAGAACACATCGCAAAACCACTTAGACCAGTGGTTCTCAACCTTACTAATGCCGCGACCCTTTAATACAGTTCCTCATGTTATGGTGACCCCCAACCATAAAATTATTTTCGTTGCTACTTCATAACTGTAATTTTGCTACTGTTATGAATCATAATGTAAATATCTGATATGCAGGATGTATTTTCATTGTTACAAATTGAACATAATTAAAGCGTAGTGATTAATCACAAAAACAATATGTAATTATGTATGTGTTTTCCGATGGTCCTAGGCAACCCCTGTGAAAGGGTCATTTGACCCCCAAAGGGGTCGCGACCCACAGGTTGAGAACCGCTGACTTAGACACAATTATCTTTGAAATATCTTAATTAGCCTTAAATCCTTTCGTTCTTCTGGTTTTATGTACATAGACCTGGTATCTTATGGAATGCTTTGGTTACAAATAGCAGATAACCTTGACTCGAGTGGCTTAAACAACAAGGAGGTAAACTTATCTCACAAACAAATGGTCCAGGGTTTGTAACTTCAGTGGTTCAATGACATCATGGCACCAAAGTTCTTTTCATCTGTTTGTTTTGCCATCCTTGGCATATCTGACTATTCCAAGCTAGCACCTCTCATGCTCACAAATGGCCACAGCAGACCAGGGACCAGGGAGATGCACAAGGTCTCTTCCTCGCTCATCAAATATAAGGAGTGATGCAAACACTTTCCCAAAGCCTCTTGCTCCTGACCTCCCCCGAGTCTTAGAAGGGGCAGAACTCACTCTAAACAAACTCCAAGCTGGAAGAGTAGGGTCACTGTAGAAGGTTTATAACAATCAGAATTTATCCAGGAGCCGTTCTGGGCAAAGCTGGACTCCATACAGTTTCAGGTCTCTTTCAACATGGAAGAAGCAGAAAATGAATAATTTGGAACTCACAAGACTCTTGGTTCTAGTCACATTTATTTTAGGTCTAAAAAATAAAATGAAAGTAAACTTCAGACTTTACCAAGCCCAATGAATTCCAAGACTAACAATTTTGGGTGTGCTGGCTATTGACAACCTGTGTACTGGTGAATTGGAATATTCTTTGGGAACCTGTTGTTTAGGCTGTGAAAGGTGAGATTTTAAAGACAAAATGATGATGAAAGAAGTGAAGTAAAATTACAGTTTGGTTCCAAATGGAAGAGATGTGAATAAACTTAGCTTGGGAAAATTTCATTTGGATAAGATGGTAGAATTATTTTCCCTGGCCCAGTGGCTTTGTTGTCTCACGAAGGATCATGTTGCCCTTTGGCCCTATAGAAGACCTTCTAGCAAAAGCTGAGGGTTAGCCAAACCGGTTTGGCTCAGTGGATAGAGCATCAGCCTGCAGACTGAAAGGTCCCAGGTTCGATTCTGGGCAAGGGCATGTACCTTGGTTGCGGGCACATCCCCAACAGGAGGAGTGCAGGAGGCAGCTGGTCGATGTTTCTAACTCTCTATCTCTCTCCCTTCCTCTCTGTAAAAAATCAATAAAATATATTTTTTTAAAAAAAGCTGAGGGTTATATACCATGACTCTTCTTTGGGATACCAGCAGGGTCACATTCTGGCCACTCTTTCCCAAAGAGAGATATTTTTGGATCTCCCCCAACAGAGATATTTTTGTGTCTAATTGCATTAAAGTTCCATTAAGTTCTGGAAAACACCACTATTCTGTAGAAATTTGCCTTCAGGTAGCAAGAACAATTTTATCTTAAATTCTTGCCCACGTGCTTTACTGCAGATTTACTTAAAAAAATAAAAAACTTATTTGCTGTGCTTAAATATAACCTCCCTGAGAGCAGGTCTTTGATACCTAAAGCAGCAAATTTGATACCTATAGCAGCCAGGATTACATTGAGCAAAAAGTGACCAATGAAAGAAAAAACACATTTTCTTTCTTTACCCAATTCTGCACTTTTAAGCCACAATATTGTCAGTTGCCTTATAGCTTCATAAATATCCTCAGTAACTAAACAGCACAACTCACCTATAAAAGTTGCACAGAAACAAATACATGTATCAAAGGCCTAATGTTAAAATTGAACAGAGAATATAGTTAGTCCTCACGGAGGTGGAGCAGGACTTCCCATTCTTTAAGTGTGGGCTGTGCACAATGATGCATTATGGAAATAATGCGTTATGGAAAGGGGACAGAGAGTAACTTCTCAGTGGAGAAACTTGACAATCACTGCCTCAGCCAGGTGGTCAAGGTCAACATCAGCAGTGAAAAGTCATGTTGATAGTATATCCCTTTACAAGCATACCATAGTTTGGTTCCAGAACACCAATAAAGCAAGTATCTCAATAAGACAAGTCATAATTTTTTTGCTTGTAGAGGGTCTTGCCTTCAATTTGTAAAAAAAAAAAAGGGCAACATCTGTGAAGTGCAATGAAGTAAAGCACAATAAAATGTGGTATGTCTGAGTATGATGTGAAAACAATGGCGTGTTATCTCTGTGGTCTTCCTTTCCAAACACATAACTTCAACCTAATCAAGAGAAAAACCTCCAATAAATCCTAACTGAAAGACATTCTACAAAATACCTGACCAATATCCTCAAAACTGTCAAAGTCATAAAAAACAAGGAAAGTATGAGAAATTGTCAGAGCCAAAAGGAGCCTAAGGAGACATGATGACTAAATGTAACATAATGTCCTGAATAAAATTATGGAACAGAAAGAGAACATTGTAAAAAGTAATGAAATCTGAATCAAGTATTGACTTTATTTAAAAATAATGTATCAATATTGGTTCATTAATTATAATAAATGTACCATAGTCATGTAAGAAGTTAGTAATAGGAGAAACTGGATATAGGGTATGTGGGAACTCTCTATTATTCTAATTTTCTGTAAATATAAAACTGTTATAAAAATAAAGTTTATTTTAGGAAAATTGAACAGTCACATATCTTCTATTCATCAATAGGAATTTGATAACTTTTGTAAAGATATTGAGATGGGTCACTGGAGGAAATGTATGGATCTGTAGAGCAGATACACTTACCCAGGATCCTTACCTCATATTAATCTGGAATTGAGAGGAAAGAAGAAAAATGAAACCCCCAAACAATGGTCTTTCAATGGATTCTTTCAATAGATTATTGCCCCACCTAGCCCCAGTGGGGAAATGGATCAATATCCGTGATCCAATGGAGAGATAACCATTGCCTTCTTCACGGGGATGAGTGGTTAAGGACTGTAATCTGGTGGATATCATCGTGGCACATGGATATAAGAAGAGCACTCCCTACCACACTGCCTCTTGTCACATCATTGGTAGGAAGACCACCAGTCCTGATTTACAGACCTGGCAGAATTCACCTGAAAGTCCCCTGAATGTTTACCTTTTCCCAAAGTTCTGTCTCCTCAGAACCAATAAAAACCACATTGAATGAAAAAAAAAGCATATAATAGTACCATTCTACACAAATAATTTTTAAAACTTTTAAACCAATTCTACTAAAAACAAGTAAACAAAAACAAATGGGATAAAGGATAAGCTTGCTCAGAGCTGACTCAACTACTTTGTGTGGTGGTTATAGAAAGAGGACATTCTAATTTTTTACTTACAAATTTTGCAAACATCGAGGGGGGAAAGACTGGGAAATAGTACATGGTATTTTATTAGTAATAGTTGAATAGTACTAATCCAAATGCCTGGTTTTCTCGATTTGTTGAGGTATATTTTAATATATTTTATTGATTTTTTACATAGAGGAAGGGAGAGGGATAGAGAGTTAGAAACATCGATGAGAGAGAAACATCGATCAGCTGCCTCCTGCACACTCCCTACTGGGGATGTGCCCGCAACCAAGGTACATGCCCTTGACTAGAATCAAACCTGGGACCCTTGAGTCCACAGGCTGATGTTCTATTCACTGAGCCAAACCGGTTAGGGCTGTTGAGGTATATTTTAAAGGTCCGGAGAAGTTGGGTCATGCAAAAACCTGTTCAACTTTGCTTAAGCCAGCCCTTTTCAAAGTTACTTAAAAGAGAATTCATTTATCTGATTATCTCATAGTGATTAGTGTCTGCAGAACACACAGTTCTATGAAAATCACCTTAAATCAAAGTTGAAAAAAAAAGTAGAGCTGGGCCATGGCTGTAAATCAATGAGCATATATATATTTTACTCAGCAGACAATTTCCAGTAAATTAATAGGAATTGGGTCTTACTGACTGCTCCATATGTTCTTATTAAAAATTCCCAGACTGCATTTGCAACAACCAGAAGAGAAAGAGGGTTCTCTCTCCCTTTTAGTAGCTCTCCTCTTTGTGAAGGGAAGATCTGCACAGGGTGTGTGTGTGTGTGTGTGTGTGTGTGTGTGTGTGTGTGTGTGTTCAGCTCTAAAGATTTTGTTATTCCTTGCTCCTCTAAGTAATCTGCATCACTACTGCTTCCAACTATTCACCAATCATTTGTTTTTCACTGTCTGCCTGTGCCAGGCCATTCTGCTTCTTTTCCAGCAGTGCCTTATGCTAGAGACCAGCAGACAGATGTAGCCCCACTCATGCCCTCTATAAGTTCTCATGACTAACCAGGCAAGTTTCCTCCTTCATAACAGTTGTTATTATAAGAGAGTTCTAAAACTATAGGTATTAAAGGGTCAATATATATTATCACATCATTTACTCACTTGAGAAATATTCGTGAGGACCTACTATATGTCAAACTGTTCCAGATACTGGAGATACAGTGATACATCAAAGTCCAGCTTTTATTCTAGTGTGAGAAATAGAAGTAAGCAAATAATGTGTCAGGGACATTAAATGCTATGAAAAATAATACTAAAGCAAGGTAAAGAGATAAAGATTGGTAAAGAAGGTGCTATTTTATATGGTGATGTCAGAGGAGACACATGAATAAATCAACATTTGAACAGAGACCTGAAGGCCATAAAGGAGCTGGCCATGAAAAACTGCAGGTAGAAAAGCTGTGTTCCAGTGGGAGGGAATACCAAGTGCAAAGTCCCTGACATAGGAGGGAGGTGCTTGGCATGTGCTAGGAACAGCAGAAGCAACCAGTATCAGCTGAAGTCATGGAGTAAGGAGGTTTGTGGGGGATAGGGACAGAAAGCTTGTCAGTAGAACAGAGGCAAAGCATGTGAGCTTTTTCACCCATGGTGAAAACTCTGAATTTTACTTTGATTCAAAATGGGAGGCCATTTAAAAACCCAATATTGAGGTTATTATACTAGTGCTCAAATTTCTCTGATTTAACTATTCTTCTTTTGCACAAAAAATACAAAAACACAATAAATCTGCAGTTACAATAAATATTACAAATTTATAATTACATGTTGAAAATCTTTTTTAGTTTAATATTCTTACATTTTAGCAACACCAAAATGTTGTCTTTATTTCACTTATTTAGGTTTTAACTAGAGTAACGATTACACTTTCCTACTTTCAGCGATGACTTTGAACTCAGCCACTTCTGACTAATCATATTTTATGATGAACTATTCAGAAATGATCTGTCCTTTCTCTTCGATTTTTATTTCAGAATAAAAATCCTCAATACTTGGATTTATATTGCCTGACCTGATCGTTTTTTACTTCCAAGAATTATGTTGCAAGATTCTTCTTTCTTTACAATAGTTCATCTTTTCACTGAGTTATCCTCATTTTTTAGTTCTTCCTTGTCCTTTAAATTATGAAACAAATCCACAGCATTTCAGAGGAATCTTTTCCTATCAGCCAAGGTTGCTTACCAGCCAAGAAACCCGTGGGGCAACCGAGTTACCTACTAAGTCCTGAAAATTGGGAAGATCTAGAATTTGCTTCCTTATGTTGGGTAGCAATAATATTGTGCATCCCAGATTCATTACCAATTATGAGAAAATCAGATATTTTATTTTTCAATGTGTTGCAAATCAGTTTACAGACAAAGAATTCCAAAGCCTGTCATCAAATTCCTTCTTTGTGTCACTTGACAATTAGGCACTAAAACTATTACAACACCTGAATATATCCCATCATTTACTATGCATTTTATGTAGAATTTTTTGAAAGTTTAAAAGAGTTAAGTTAACCAATCTCTGAATAAGTTGATTCTATGTAAAAATCTATTATCATAAACTAGGGGACAATTTGCATATTAGGCCTTTAGTATATAGAATATTACCAATATTTACATATATTCTCATTGTAATGAGAATTGTTATGTTGCAAGATTCTTCCTTTACAACTCTACTTGGAAAAGGGCACTACATTAATTAGATAAGTGTCTTTTCAGCTCTGCTGATCCCTTATCCAATTAATATAGTACCTTTTTCCAAGTAGATATTCACTAATTTGCATTGAAATATAATATATGCTAATGATTTCTAAAGGAATCTCAATGCATGCTAAAAGGGGAAACTTTAACTAAGGTTACTATAAAAGAAAGGAGCTTAAAGGGGATGATAAAGAAAAAAAATGTCAATACCATTCATTCATTTGTTGAGACACTTTAGTGTCTACTCTTTGCTGATGCTCTGATAGACACATGGGGAATAGGAAAACAACATAGTCCTGGAATTCAAGTAGCTTATCAATGACTGAAGATATAAGGTGTACATATGAGGTGTAGGAAGTGAAAAATAATAATGAGTGACAACTGAAACATCTGGGATTTAAGAAGAAATAGAGATCAGTTCCATTTGAGAATATTCTAGAGCAAGCATGTCAAACTCGTGGCCTGTGGGCCTCATGTGGCCCACAACAAATATTTTTGCAGCCCAGCCAATATAACGGTATGTAAGAAACATTTTAATAAAAATTTCGTAACTTAATTTTTACAATATCCTGTTATACATAATTATTAATAATGAACTACAATGTTCACTAATGACTAATTACTATAATCATGTTGCATTCATCACCTTATGCGCAGGCGCACCGTTTCTCTCCACTAATACTAGCAGCGAATATTTTAGCAGCCGATTGACACGTCATTAGTCTTGGACTGACTTGTTTGGTGTGCACAACAGGAAATAATCTTGCTTTCAGAGAACAAGAAAAATAGGTTTATATGCGTTACGCTTATTTGTGCAGTTATTCAGTGTCTGGTAAGTTAATGTTCAAGAAAAATATTAATTTTATTAAAATTTTCTATTATTTTATATTAATGATTACTCATTTATTTCAGCCCTTTGTATTCAGCATGTCTCTATCGAAATAAACCTATGTTTCTATGAAAATTGAAGCTCTTGTTTTTTTGCAGCCCACATAAACTTAAACCTTGTTTATTTGGCCTGTGTTAGCCTTTGAGTTTAACATGCTTGTTCTAGAGACTGCTTGTAAATAGAGTGATGATAATTAGCATAGCTAAGTTAATAATTACCTAAATGAGTTAAAGGGAAAATAGAGTGACAGTAATCAAAACTGATTCTCTGGGTCCTGTCAAAGTCTTATCAAAATTATGACAGGAAGCCCATGACTAAAAGACACCTTGCTCATGTGGCTATGATTTGCAAATTAATCAATCTAACAATCTGATCAATGTGATTCCTAAGAGTTTTATATTAGCTTCATTTGGCAATTTTATGTTTATAGATTCACAATTTTTAATTTTTAAAAGAGATGTTTATCTCTAAACTATGCAGCCTTTGTGCCAAAATTTTTGAAGCAATCAGGCTGTTTAGTCATGGCTACAAAACATCTAGCGTGAAATCTAAGGGTCTACATTAATATATTCAGCTAGAAATTTAAAAGCCTAGTTAATATTTAACCCACAAACTTACATAATAAAAATAATAATAATGAATATGACTCATGATAACATTAGAGTTATATAAAAATTAAATTAATGATGGTTTTAAAACATGAAATGATCATTTCAAGGGAAGAAAATTAGTTTGGTGGGTCCAAATGCTATAAATTCAAAATAGAGTTAAAATTGATTTGAAAACACCAAGATAATACAGAGACTAAAAGTTCCTCTTGTTGTATTTGACTCAGTTATTAAACACCCAGAGATTCTCCACTGCCTAACGATGATCTCTTCCCCACACTTCTCAGCATGGGTTACAAGCCTCCCACCCCCAACATCTTATTTCTGCCTGCTCAACCAGTGTCCAACTCACCCTTCCCCTGCTTTTGCAAGGTTACTTGCTCTTCTTAAAAATTACTGTGGGTCCTCACATATCTTGACTTTTGATGCTGGAGTGTGGACCCTTCCCCACATCTCTGAATGGAGTAAGTCCATCGAGACCCAACGAGCATACTACTTCTTTCCTGAAGTAAAATAGCCTCAGCTATGACAGCCTTACACTAGACAGGATGTGCAAACATATTCTACTACTCGTGGGTGGGGGTCAGGGGTAGCACTGGGAAGAATATATATCTTCTTTGAAGAAATGTCTATTTAAACCTCTTGTCCATTTTTAGCTGGGTTATTAATTTATTGTTGAATTGTAGTTCTTTATATATTCTGGAATATATAAAGAATATCAATTCCCTATCAGATATATAATCTGCAAATATTTTCTACCATTATGTGGGTTATCTTTTCAATTACTTGATTGTATCCTTTGAATTACAAAGGTTTTAATTTTGATATATTCCAATATATCTATTTTTTTTTCTTCACTGATGCTATTGGTGTTGTATCTATGAAACCATTGCCTAATCCAGTGATGGTGAAACTTTTGAGCTTGGCGTGTCAGCATTTTGAAAAACCCTAACTTAACTCTGGTGCTGTGTCACATATAGAAATTTTTTTATATTTGTAACCATAGTAAAACAAAGATTTATATTTTTGATATTTATTTTATATATTTAAATGCCATTTAACAAAGAAAACCGGTTTGGCTCAGTGGATAGAGCGTCGGCCTGCGGACTGAAAGGTCCCGGGTTCGATTCCGGTCAAGGGCATGTACCTGGGTTGTGGGCACATCCCCAGTTGGGCGTGTGCAGGAGGCAGCTGATCGATGTTTCTCTCTCATCGATGTTTCTAACTCTCTATCTCTCTCCCTTCCTCTCTGTAAAAAATCAATAAAATATATTTTAAAAAATAAAAATAAAAATAAATAAAATAAAATAAAATTATGTTATTCCATGTTTCTAAACATGGAATAAATACAAAAGTACTCCCTTTACTTTGGAGTCAACACTTCTTTCTATAATGAGCATAATAACTGAAGCAACAAATTTTTTAGTTGCTTGGTTATTTTTTCCCTCTTTATAAATTGTATAACCATCAAACAGTACTTTCCAATCATCTTTTGAAGTGTTCACTGGTCTCCTGCTTATTTAGACACATCATTTAGTTCCTCCCAATATTTTATTTTCCTTTCTCTCTTTCTTTCTTTCTTTCTTTCTTTCTTTCTTTCTTTCTTTCTTTCTTTCTTTCTTTCTCCCTCTCAGAATGCCCTGTCCCTTATTTCCACTATCCAAAGCACATTCATATGAAATCCTATAGCAGTGTCCTCTGGCATACAAGTGTACATATATTATATAAAGATATAGATACATTTTATGCAAATATTAAATACATATTAGAAATATATACTAGAAGTCCCCAGTGTAGCTGCCCTTCACATTTGGCAACTTAAAATATCATATTTTATGTTAAAGTAACTCTACATTGGTAATGTATTTTTTTAAATGGCTTTCAGCTTGGGCATATACATAATTTTAATATTCTCAGAGTAAGAAATATGATTTTAAATATATTTTTATTGATTTCAGAGAGGAAGGGAGAGAGAAAGAGAGATAGAAATATCAGTGATGAGAGAGAATCATTGATTGGCTGCCTCCTACACTCCCCACACTGGTGATCGAGCCCACAACCCAGGCACATGACCTTGACTGGAATCGAACATGGGACCC
Source organism: Myotis lucifugus (assembly GCF_000147115.1). Lineage (NCBI taxonomy): Eukaryota > Metazoa > Chordata > Mammalia > Chiroptera > Vespertilionidae > Myotis > Myotis lucifugus. The sequence continues at coordinate 3,221,049 of NW_005871107.1, read as the reverse complement.
TTCAGCCCGCAGGCTGATGCTCTATCCACTAAGCCAAACCAGCTAGGGTAATATATACAATTTTAAAACAGTGAAAGTCAAGCCAATCAATCTGATTCATAGTATCTTCAGGTATTTTTTAAGTATGTTAATGACAGACAACTATTCTTTTAAAAAAATATATAGTTGACATACAATATTTTTTTAGTCATAGGTATAAAACATAGTAATTCAACACTTACATACCTTACAATGTGATCATTACAGTAGATCTAGTAACCATCTGTCACCATACATAATTATTACAACATTATCGACTATATTCTTAAGCGGTTTTGTAACACTCTGAAATCAAATCCAAATGACAGCATTCCAGATTTGTTATGCTGTGGCAATATCCACAGACTTAATGGATGGTCTGTCAAAGTAGCCCTTCAAATGACAATATTCTTTTAATGCATAAATTATACTTTATATTTTTAACACCCCAACCTGCCACATATTATTCAAAAATTATTTTATATGTTGACTTCTCACAATCACAGATTGTAAACTCCCTGAGGACAGATTTTCTGCCTAACATGTTCCTATCTTTCACAATGCCTAGTGGCTTTATTCTTGGTGAGGTGGCCAGAGTAGGTTTGCAGACAGAAGTCAGTACATGTGTCTAGTGCTGCAGTGTGTAACTCAAGCATCAGAGAGATGACCCTCATATTGAAATGTCTCTTATTATGAGATTTACATAATGATTTTGCGTTGCAAAAGATAAAACTCCCCAAAAGACAAAGCCAAAAGCAGTTTTGAAAAAAGAATGAAATAGTAGACTAAATTTGCAGAATTGCTTTGGAATACTGGAATATACATGAAATGAATTAATGGAAAATACTGAAGGGATAGGTTTAATATCATGGTCTCAAGAGCTTTTATGATTCAAGTAAAAATAATCAATTTAGATTATTCAGTTTAGTTATTTTCACTTCAGGGTAATTCCTGAATCATTAAAGTTATTAATTTCTATAGCTATTCTGAGTCTCTGGTTGCATTGCTCACTTAATGAAACAGTAAACAGATAACCAAATTTAAAGCCCCAAAGGGGGAAAAAGGCTTAGGTATTCATCTTTTCAAATTTTAAATGTTTAATCAGGATTGTTAGCTATCTAAGGTAGGCTTAATAAAGTCCCATTAAGTAAATTCAGTAAAGAGCATAAATTATTTTATTTTTTAAAAAAATTATAATGGATCTATTTTGTTCCAGAGACATTGAAGCATGCAACAGACATATTTCAAAGGGAAGGTGGGGGGTGGGGGTGGGGGGAGAGATTAACCAAAGAATTTATATGCATATACTAGTATACATAATCCATGGACAGACAATAGTGTGGTGAAGGCTTGGGGAGGGGCAGGAGCAGGGTGGAGGGGGCCAATGGTGGGGGGAAAAAAAGGAGACATCTGTAATACTTTCAATAAGAAAGATAAATTTAAAAAAATAAACACATTACAATGGACAGTTTTATGATATTTAGAAGTAAAGGTTTATATGGACATGAACGATAGTTGATATAAGCATTTATATAGACAAAGTATTAGTTCTTGAACTTCAAGGAAAAGGCTGAAAGTATAACTGTACAATAAATAGGTGTTTTTTCAATCTTCCTATATCTATGCCCTGTTCCCTTTAAGCAAGTGGACCTACATATCCCCAGTTCTTACCTTAGGTGTCAGTCACTCCGTTGAACCCTTTCTACAGAGGGGGCTCCTCTTCCTCAATAAACATTAGGACTGCATGATGCATCTGGGTAGAGGCTGACCCCATCAGGCATTTCTCATCTAAAGCTTATCTTTTGAAGTCTGGTGGTTGGTTAAGTGGTAGGTGAATTTCTGTGTATACAGAAGTTGACAGGTAATCTTCAAAGTAGTAGGATAAGTTTGCAAAAACAGGCCTAACAATACAGTGTTACAGTTGGAAAACAAAATTAAGGTCTTAATGCAAACTGCAGGAAGTTAAGCTTTATGAAACCTTTTGAGTCCACTGGGGCATTGGTGTTCAAAAGGCTGAGAACATATATGCATAACCCATAGACACAGACAACAGTGAGATGATGGCCAGAGGGAAGTGGGGGCTGGGCAGAGGTGGGCAAATGAGGGGGGAAATAGAGACATCTGTAATAGTGTCAACAATAAAAATAAAGTTTTTTAAAAATAAAAAAAGCTGAGAGATGCAGGTTAAGCCATTCAGGGAGAAGTTCTTTAACTCTAGCAAAGGTTATCTATTCTTTGGCCATGCTGATCACTTCTATCTATTCTGCTTGTTTTTAAACAAGTGTGAAATATTTGAACAAATAATCCCTATATATATGGTTTAGTCTGTTAACATTTGAAAATTTTTCTTAAAATGAAAAAAAAATGTATGTACAAAGTACTTCATTGTTTTCTGCATTAAGAAGTCATGCTGCTTGATTTTAAAATAGGGATTGTTAAAGTATTCTTCTAAAGAAAAGGGCATTGTGAATTAGGTGAATGGACTTTCCAGGAATGTGCAAGAAATACTCGCTTTGTTCCTGCCTTTGTCTTTGTGGGGGAGTCTACACAGCATGCCAGCTGTGAGCCCCAGAGTCCATGGCAGTATTTGCACCGAAAAGCCAGACTTCCTCTCGGAGTTGAATCCTGTGGTTCAACCACTTCTATTTGATATTAACGGATAAAATAATATAGTGGCACCTGTGCTTTTTAAATCACTTAAGCTAAACATATGATAGGAACAGCAGTATTAACCATAAAAAAATACATTTTGAAATATTTACATGTTAATTTTAGGTTCATCAAGATTTTGTCATTAAACCAACCTCATTCTTTACTCTTTACCTAACTTCACATAGTAAAAAAATATTTAAAAAGACGAACAGCCCTAACCAGTTTGGCTCAGTGGATGGAGCGTCGGCCTGTGAACTGAAGGGTCACGGGTTCTATTCCGGTCAAGGGCATGTGCCTTGGTTGAGGGCACATCCCCAGTGGGGGGGAAGTGTGCAGGAGGCAGCTGATCAATGTTTCTCTCTCATCGATGTTTCTAGATGTTTCTAACTCTCTATCCCTCTCCCTTCCTCTCTGTAAAAAATCAATAAAAAATATTTTTTAAAAAAGATGAACATATCTGAAGCCAAATGGAACCATATTATTTTCAAATGTTTGTCTTCTTTGAAGATATATTTTAAGCAGATATTTGACTTTCATTATTTAACCCCTTGTGCCTGGTATCACAGCACAAATCAGTTAAGGACTGACTCAGGGCTTAGTTTGTACTGTAAACTGCTGCAAACGGTCATTGTAGCCTACATGTTTTACATTATTTGAAGCAATTTCTTGTTTCAAAATTTTAGCTATAACCTATTTACACCCAACTTTTTAACAGTATTTCTATCTACCCTGGAGAAACAGGACTCAAAAAGAACCTTGTACTAGAAGTTCAACAAATACTCAAAGTGGAACTGATTCAAAATTAATGATCTCTTTGCAGGAAGTGAACATCCAGAAGTTTTTTCCCTCCCTGAACCAAGGAAGATAAGAATCTATTCTAGACATTACCAGAGAGAACCTAACCTATGCTTTGCCTGATTCTTTGTTTTCAGTATTTCTTATCTGCCCAATCTGTGCTACTGGACTCCCAAGGAGTCCACAGTCTATAAGAGATAATTCAAGTAAACCAAGTTATCTCTCAGCATGATGTGTGCTGAGAGTGGTCAGTGCAGAATTATAGAATAACAGAAAAAAGAACACAAAATTTGTCCTCGATGGGGAAATGAAGATGATCAGCCAGAGAGAGCTTTTGAGAGTTGGCGACTCTTAAGTTGGTGCGTTTGGGAGGATAGAAGTGGGAATGAAGGATGAATTGGGTAAGGGAGGATGTTCCGCCAGGAGCAACAACTTGTACAGTGTCTAGAGACACGGGCAGGGAACTGCAAGGAACTCAGGATGGGTAGAATAAGACCGGATAGGGAAATAATTGGGGGGTCGTGAAAGGCAAGGTTTTAATTTGCTACTTCAGGAGTTTGGAATGAATTCTTAAGGTGATGGAAATTTGTTAAAGGTTTGCAAGTGGAGGAGCGATAGGCTCTGATTTGCACAGTCTGAAGAGGGCCTTAAATCCTTCCCAGTGTGATGGGAGAACAGAGAGGCGTTAAAGCCGCTGGCCAGTGGGGAAAAGGCGCAGTTTAGATCTTTTTTTTTTTTTTATTAAATTTTTATTGTTCAGATTACATTTGTTCCTCTCCCCCCCCCCATAACTCCCCTCCTTCCAGTTCCCGCCCCACCCTCCGCCCTCACTCCCCACCCACTGTCCTCATCCATAGGTGCACGATTTTTGTCCAGTCTCTTCCCGAATCTCACATTCCCCTTTCCCCCCCAAGAATAGTCAGTCCATTCCCCTTCTATGTCCCTGATTCATTATAATCACCAGTTCATTCTGTACATCAGATTATTTATTCACTTGATTCTTAGATTCACTTGTTGATAGATGCTTGTTTGTTGTTCACAATTTGTATCTTTACCTTTTTCTTCTTCCTCTTCTTAAAGGATACCTTTCAGTCTTTCGTATAATACTGGTTTAGTGGTGATGAACTCCTTTAGCTTTTCCTTGTCTGTGAAGCTCTTTATCTGACCTTCAATTCTGAATGATAGCTTTGCTGGATAAAGTAATCTTGGTTGTAGGTTCTTGGTATTCAGCACTTTGAATATTTCTTGCCATTCCCTTCTGGCCTGCAAAGTTTCTGTTGAGAAATCAGCTGACAGTCGTATGGGTATTCCCTTGTAGGTAATTGAGTCTCTTTCTCTTGCTGCTTTTAAGATTCTCTCTTTGTCTTTTGCTCTTGGCATTTTAATGATGATGTGTCTTGGTGTGGTCCTCTTTGGATTCCTTTTGTTTGGGGTTCTCTGCGCTTCTTGGACCTGTAAGTCCATTTCTTTCACCAGGTGGGGGAAGTTTTCTGCCATTATTTCTTGAAATAGGTTTTCAAAATCTTGCTGTCTCTCATCTTCTGGCACCCCAATAATTCTGATATTATTCCGCTTGAAACTGTCCCAGAGGCTCCTTACACTATCTTCACACTTTCGGATTCTTTTTTCATTTTGCTTTTCCAGTTGGGTGTTTTTTGTCAAATCTTTGGTTTGATTCTTGTGCTCCTCTGGTCTGCTATTGGGTATAATATTCTTTATTTCAGTCCGTGTATGCTTACTTTCTAATTTCTTTATCGTAGCATCGAGGGTCTCATTAGTTTTCGTGAGGCTCTGCTCAAGTTTATAGCAAGCCCTCAAAATTGCGATTCTTAGCTCCATATCCTCCATTTCTGTCATGTTTTTTTGTCTCCGCATCTTTTATGCTTTCTTGGTGCACCCCCTTGTGGTCTCTGTGCGCAGTCTTGTTCTAGCCAAGCCTTAATTGTTGTAGTTAACACTAGAGGGATTTGACCACCAGGCCGACTGGCTGTAGGAATCAGCTGTGTGGAAAACTTCAGTCCTCTGGGGAGGCGCTAGTCCAGCCTTTGCCTGAGGCGATCGGCAAATGGCTCTGCGCAGGGCTTGGGCGGGGCGGGCTCAACAGGGCTGGGGGAGGGAGCAGCTATGGCTGCTCTCAGTCCGTCCCCAGGGCTCTGCCTCTCTGTCCCCGCAACCGCTGCAAACCTCGGAGGGACCGTAGTCAGACAGTCCCGCTTCTCCCGTTGGAGTCAGGGTCCCTAGAGACTCGCCCGGATCTGTAGCCCAGAGTCTGAGACTCACTCCTGATTGAAAACGACAACCACGCCCTCAGCCACCAGCCCGCTTTGCGCGCGCACCGCCGCACCACCGTACCTTTAAATTTTCCACACTGCGCCTCCTCTAAGCCTCGTAATGCTGTTGTTTTTCCTTCTAGTTGAAGAGTCTCTCCTCAGCCAGCCTTCCTGTGGTTCTGGGTGATGTCCGTTCCGTCTTTTAGTTGTATTTTTGAAGTGGTTGTTCGAGGCAGCAAACTCCGGTATTTACCTATGCCGCCATCTTGGTTTCTCCCCCGCAGTTTAGATCTTTACTGTCAAGTAGTAATGGTCACCTTTAAGCATCAGGAACTTTTCTCAGGTTAAAATTTCTAGTTCACTTTAAATACCGTATCTTTCCCAGCACTAACACACCAGCTGTCATCCTCCACAGCCAAAACTGTTGCTCACTGTGCGTCCCTGCCCTGCTGATCACAAACGTTGGGTAGGATACACCCACTACTCTTTCTGAGTCTGCAACTTCTGGGGAAGTATTTCCTAGGAGCAAAGCCCACATTATGGCATCAGGCGGTCTTGAATCAAATCTTGGCTTTGCCAGCTTTAGCTGTGAGGCCTTGGGAAACCCCTGAAACTCTCCGAGCCTCAGTTTTCTTCCCTTAAAAAAAATAATGGAAACCAAAACAGCTGTCTAGCAAGACTGTGAGAACTGAAGATCATTTATCTGAGGCAGTGGTTCCCAACCTTGGCTGCACATTAGAATCACCTGGGAATCTTTTTAAAATCCTGATTTCTGGGCCTCCATACTCCGGAAATTCTGTTTCTTTGTTACTAATGTTGTGGCCCCACCCCATAACAAAGAAACGGAATTTCCGGAGAATGAGGCCCAGAAATCAGGATTTTAAAAAGATTCCGAGGAAATTCTAATGTGCAGCCAAGGCAGTAAAAGACTGATCTAAGGCCTCCAGCATAAGGCCTCAAGGATTTGTCCATGTGTTCATCCCTAAAGAAGAAATGGTGTGAGCACATTTCCTACTTTCTAGTTGCTCTTTTACAGGCAAACACACATTGGCCGGAGCTCCCAGTAGAGGACCAGGCCTGGAAGCCTTTTGTCACTCGGATTCCAGGCCATTAATACTTGCAGGGAACTGAGCAGCTGAGCTTCTCTGGATGCCTATGCAAAGCAGGCTTGGTTTTAACTATGTAATCAACCTGACAGGGCTGCAGCTGAAATAAATGTGAGCACCGTGGCCAGGTGGCCTTGGGGATTGTGGAGTGCAATTAACCTCCTCACTTCCATTCACAGAGACTCCGCAGAGACACAGTGCCTTGTCACGGGCTGAATTGGGTTCTGCCTCTTCATTTCAAACAGCATTTGTGCTCCCCAAGTGTGGTCCTGAACGGAGCCACTTCCAGAGAACAGAGAAAACAAAATGGAGACATGAAGCACTGATTCTCCCAGCAAACCTTTCAGAATTTTCCAAGAATGCCAGTGAGAATGTGCTGTAGCAGAGGGGAGCTGGCACTTCTCTCCTATTTTCATGTGACTATAAGGGTGCAGTCCACACCATTTCTGAAAGTCATGAGGACGTAATTCATAGGGTAAGCAGAAAAAGCTGGTGAGAGTGCAAATGGGGGAATTTTACCCTGAGCAGTACAGCACTGGAGTTTGGGGTAGAAGGTATAGAGCAGTGGTTCTCAACCTTGGCTGCACATTAGAATCACCTGGGAATCTTTTTAAAATCCTGATTTCTGGGCCTCATCCTCCGGAAATTCCGTTTCTTTGTTATGGGGTGGGGCCACAACATTAGTAACAAAGAAACAGAATTTCCGGAGAATGAGGCCCAGAAATCATCAGGATTTTATTTATTTATTTTTTTAAATATATTTTATTAATTTTTTACAGAGAGGAAGGGAGAGAGATAGAGAGTTAGAAACATCGATCAGCTGCCTCCTGCACATCCCCCACCGGGGATGTGCCCGCAACCCAGGTACATGCCCTTGACCGGAATCGAACCCGGGACCTTTCAGTCCGCAGGCTGACGCTCCATCCACTGAGCCAAACCGGTTTCGGCAAGAAATCAGGATTTTAAAAAAGATTCCCAGGTGATTTAATGTGCAGCCAAGATTGAGAACCACTGGTATAGAGCCAGAGAAGGAAGGACTTCTAAGTAACTGGCTTGCAATTTGAAGTCTTTTAATACTTTCTCTCCTTCTGTCCCAAAAGGCAAGAAAATCAGAAAAATCTTTCCCTCTGTATCTACAGCTGGCATTTTGCGGTGATCATTAGTAAAACACGTTGGCAATGGAAAACAGGTTTAGCTTTTCCAGAACTGGCTGTCATTTGTGCCCAAAGCAAATAGGAATAGAAACAGTAACACCAATATGATTATTCCCGAACCAGGAGTCAGCTAGCTCTCTGTGCCTACAGCTTCCACAAGTGGAGCTGAGACCCCTTACCTGGCCAGACCTGCAGCGCCACGATGTACATGGGATAGAGAGCAGCAGGGGGGCAGGCCAGGCAGGAGATGCAAACTCACTGAGAGTGAGCAGCTGGCTTGACTGAGCAGCCCAGGACTGTGTCTTCCCAAGGGGTTTACCTCTCCTAATTAAAGGAAAAGCTTGCAAATCAAGCCCATTCTAATTGGAGTAGTAATTAGTAGAACATTTCCAGAAAGCAACTTAGAAAATTTGACTATATCCATCAATAGCCTTTTTAAAAAATGTTAAGTTTGATCCAGAATGTCATTTCTAAGTCTATACCCTGAAGAAACCATTTAAAATACATACAAAGATTTTTTAAATGCAAAAATACATAGAAATAGTTTAATATAGAAAGAAAAACATTTTTAATACGCAGCAAAAATTGTTAATTAATTAATTAACTATATTAAATATATTCAGCTATTAAAGGGGCTTTGAGAACTTTAAATGAAAATACTCGTTGCTTAAATTTTCTCCTTTTCTCACTTCAAAGAAAAGGAGTTCTAGTCAAGTTGTCTCAAGGTAGGGGTCTTTCCTTCCCTTACATATGATGGCTATGAAGCGAAGCTAGCATGGAACAAAACAGCCATCAGGAATTGGCTGATTTTTGGAAGCTGCTGGTCTGTGCCCTCTCTCTTTGCATCCCTGCTTTTCTCCCACAGCCATTCCATTCATCCTGTTTCTGCCAATAGGAATTCTGAAGCATGTTTCCACGTGTTTCTAGACATAGCTGTTTATCATTGTCTTTAATCCAGAGTTAATTAGAGCGCCACTTCTCTTTGAAGGGCCCATGGGAATGTAGGCTTGCTGAAGGCGATGTTAAAAAAAAAAAAGCAGTATTCAAAACTACATTTGTACCGTAATTCACTCACTCAAAATCTATGTGTTGAATACTCACCATGAAGTGGCAAAAAGGGACACATGGTCTCTGCCATCACAAATCTATGGTTTAGATCAGCGGTTCTCAACCTGTGGGTCACGACCCTTTCACAGGGGTCGCCTAAGACCATCGGGAAACACATATATAGTTACATATTGTTTTTTTGTGATCAATCACAATGCTTTAATTATGTTTAATTTGTAACAATGAAATTGGGGGTCACCACCACATGAGGAACTGTCTTAAAGGGTCGCGGCATTAGGAAGGTTGAGAACCACTGGTTTAGGTGGTAATAAAGGCAATTGAAATCTGTGCAAGCATGCTACAGTGCACATGTGCACGTGCTAGGAGAGCATCCTGAAAGGAAGCCCAACCCAAACCTGGAGGAAAGTCAAGAAAGCACGTCCAATTAATGTATTCTCAAGAAAATCATTTAGAATGGCTAGAATTGGCACCTGTGTGTTTTTAAGGTTGTATAAAGTGGAACAGCCTGAGGGATAAGAGAGTAAAAAGAGCTTTGCAAGCCACACTAAGAACTTAGTAGACTTCTGAGTGTCAGTGGACAACAACAGTAAGTTTGAGAAGGGGAGAGAAATAATCATATATGCAAGTTATAAAAATCCATAACTGCAGGGTAGAGAAGGTATTGGCTGGTGGGCAGTCTGGCTAGAGTCAGGGAAACCAACCAGGAGACTGCATGAGTAATGTCAAAAGATATGAAGTGGCCTGTACTAGAGATAGTACAGTGGAGGGGGGAGCAAACTAGATGAACTTGAAAGATGTTTAGAGTCAGGTGGACTCAGAAAATAATCATTTGTGTGCAATGAGGGAGGGAAAGGAATTGAGAATAAAGCTCAGACTTATAGCTTAGCGTTATTACCTGAGATTGAAAACAGAGAAGCAAGTGCGAGAATGATAATGAGTTTGAAGTGCCAATGGGACATATAGGGGTGATGCCCAGGAGGCAATTCAATATAGGGTCATCTGAAATTCATGAAGGAACCTGAGCTGCTGGAGACAGGATTTTGTAAGTCGTGAGCACATAGACCATAATTCAAATCATGAGTGTGCTCGAAAGAATCAGGGAATATTATAAAGAATCAGGAAACAAAGCTTAGGATAAAGCACAAATATACTTAAAGGATAAGCAAAGGAAGAGAAGCCCATGCAAGAAAGAGCCTTAGAAATAGCTAGGTAGGGGGGAAATCAGGTATAGTGTAGTATTGCAGAAATCAGGGAAAGAGAGCATTTCAGAAAAAGAAAGAGAAACTTGATGTTAAAATATATATATTTATAAAATATATCATATTAATCAGTCAAAAGAGAAAATTTATATAATCATATCAACAGATTATATAAAAAGTTCATAGAGCAATGGACATTATTGAATAAAAATGCTTATAAAATAGTTAATGACAAGTGCTTCTTTAACATAATGCATATGTATAGAGTGTATTTATATGTGTGTGTGCGTGCGTGCAGGTGTATGTGTTTGTGTATGTGTGAGAGCCTCCAAGACCATCCAGTTTTCACTGAGTCACCAGGAGAACAAGTAGATCTCATAGGACTCAGAAAATCATTGTATGTACTCACAGCTGTGATTTATTACAGTGAAAGGATATAAAGCAAAAGCAGCAAAGGAAAAATAAATGTGCATGGAGTGAAGTTTAGAAGAAAATAGGCACAAACTTCCAAGAGTCCTCTCTCAATGGAGTCCCACAGGATGTGCTTAATTCCTCCAGAAATGAGATAAAACAACATGAGTGAAATGTCTACCAGGGATGTTCATTAGAGACTCAGTGTTTAAGGTTTTTATTGGGGACACGGGCACAGTAATTTTTGCCTAGCATTTACTAAATGTTCAGCATAAGCTATATGGTTTGGACAAATAGTTTAGACACAATAAGCCAATCTTAACAATGAATGATGGAAGTCCTCTTTCTCTCTCTCCCAGTTTCTCTCATATATAAATCAGGATGCTAATGGTTAATAACACATTAGAAAATCAAGAGAGATGACTGCTTTCTCTGCTATTATGGAGTAGTTTTGTTCTAGGAGAATTAACCAATGCAATTAAAATTAAGGGAAAAAGCAAACAGAATACATATTGTAATGTAGGCAACACAATTAGTCTTATTTAAGAATAATGTAATTTTATATTTGAAAATTTCAGGAAATTAGTTATTGAAAGTAACAAAACAATACGAGTGTTTTGGGAAATTAAAAAAATTAAAAATCATCAGAATCTATTAAAAATCAGAAAAGATAAACTATCTAAAAATAAACATTTGAGGAAATTGATTTGGTGTGTGTGACAGTGGATCTGACCATACCTGAAGGGAGAGAGTAATGGAAGAAGAGAGAAGCCAGTGTGGCCATGGCTGAGAGAGGTGGGGTTGAGAATGAAAAATGAGGCTGCAGAGTTAAAATGGGAGCACAATGGGGAGGGCTTTGTAACTATGATTCAGATGTTTTCCCTCCATTTTTAAAGCAATAAAAAATTTCTGAATAATTTTATAAGGTAATATTTGCACTATAAAAGGATATTCTAGTTGCAAATGTGGAAGTCAACTTGAGGTGAGCCACATAGATAAAAGATAGTAAAATTTAGGTGGAGATATATAAGAATAGTGTCTATAATAATTAGAAATCCAGACAAGCTACTAGTAGATTAGACTAGGGTGGTGGTAGACAAGACAGGACAAACTAGAATAGCCTCATGCTGTTTAGGAACAATTGGTAGGGCTCTCACGAGTGGGATTTGGATATGAGTGTGAGTGGGGTGCTCAGATGAACCTCAGTTTCTGAATTACATAAGTGTATGGACAGGGACATCATTTATATGAGAGAGAACTCAAATAGCATGAACTCAAAATCATATTTTCTGAAATCTCAAGTCTCTTTTGAAAGTTAAAAAATTAAGGAATGCTTTTTTAATTATCTTCTTCTTTTACTCTCTTAAGACCATGGCTAACATTGTGTGAAGGTGGATTTTAGAAGGGCAGTGAAGGAATTACCATGAATTAAAAATATTAAAAGTATATTGAAAATTTCTGAATAGGTTTAAAAGGGGACCAACATAAATGAGTCAAATATAAAGCTTCTATTTTGTGAAATTACAAGCAGTAACAACCATGTCCATCTCTGGAAAAGTATACTGAGACTTGATAAGGAAAGCAAATATTCGTGTTTCCTTAAGTATCATTTGAATGTTTTGGATGAGTTTGTATTTCTATATAGTAAAAAGAGAAAAAAAGATTAAAAAGTCATCTTGGAAAAAATAGGTATGTTGCTTTTAATTTAAAATAGAAGAAGAAGAGGAGGAGGAAATGACAAATGGTAATCACATGCCAGTCAGAGATCAAGGGAAAGGCCAGAAAGTGCCCACTGCATTTAGAAATATAGAGGTCATCAGTGACCTTGGGGAGGTCAGGGTCAGGGTTGGATGGAGAGCATCAGGCAGCAGAAACTTGTGAAGTGTCACATGATGAAGAGGAGATGGAAATATTTTGATGAACTGGCTATAGGTACAGTAAGAGATAGGTGGCAGCTAAGGAAGATGCGAAGTCTAGGATTTATTTTGGTTCTTTATTTTAATAAAAGATGTAAACATGTTTAAGTTCAAAGGAGGAGGGCTATTAAAGATTAGAATGAAAGTAAAAGTAAAATTATTAAGTAATTAAAAAATAATGTCATGAAATATAGCAAAATAAAAATACCTTTTATGCCTAGATTTTGGAATCTGGAAGAATTTTAAATCTTTAAATAAAATTATAGGAATTTAAAAATTTTACTTTAGTGAACAAAGATTTATTTTATACTCAGAGACATAAGGACAGTGAACCTCATCCTATATAATAAAAGGTCAATATGCAAAGTGACTGAATAGTGGAACAACCAGTCACTATGACGCCTACTGACCACCAGGGAGCAGACGCTCATGCAGGAGCTGCTCCCTGGTCGTCAGTGCACTCCCATAAGGGGAGCTCTGCTCAGCCAGAAGCCCTGAGTCGGGCTCACAGCTGGCAAGTGCAGTGAAGGTGGAGGGAGCCTCTCCTGCCTCCTCTGCAGGCAGGTGGTAAAGAGTGACAGGTCCCAGACTGAGAGGGCACAGGCTGGGCTGAGGGACCCCCTCATCCCCCAGTGCATGAATCTCATGCACTGGGCCTCTAGTTCTATAAAATAAAAGCCTGATATGCTAAGTGTCCAGTTGTCCAGTCACCCATTCAACCAATCAAAGCATAATATGCTAATAATATGTTAAGGTCGCTCAACTGCTTGCTATGATGTGCACTGACCTCCAGGGGGCAGATGCTCTAACTGGTAGGTTAGCTTGCTGCTAGGGTCCAGCTGATCGGAACTGAGGGAGAAGGGCCAGACACTCCCTGGAGCCCTCCCGTGGCCCCTCTCTGGCTGGCCAACCTCCGACATCCCTCCCAGCCCGGATCCTTCACTGGTGGGGTCCTTCAGCCTGGCCTGCACCCTCTCACAATCCGGGACCCCTCAGGGGATGTCGAAGAGCCGGTTTTGGCCTGATCCCACAGGCCACGCTGAGGGACCCCACTGGTGCACAAATTAGTGCACTGGGCCTCTAGTTTTATAAATAAAACAAAAGAATGGTGGTCACAGAGTACAATTCTCTGGGCACTGAACAGAGATGCTAGAATCTGAATGATTTGTACAAGACTGTACTAACTGCTCCTTTCCACCAGGAATAGGATTACTGTAAGAGTTTCCTGCTGCATAAAACTAGAGGGCAAAGAAATTGCAAAACAATGTTTAAATAAGTACATATTAAAAGATTTTTTAAAAGATAATGAGGATTACCAGTTCCAGATAAAATGGAGTAGACCCATTTTATCCTAGTCCTCTCTGCTTCTTACACCTGAAAATAACAAAAGATATATAATAAATTTTCCATTTCCAACTTGATGGAATAGCTGGTGTTGATCAACATGCCCAACAAGAGCAATTAGAAAAGTTAGAAAAAGACACATGAACATCTATTCAAAGGCATCAGTTGAGATGCAAAAGGAGATAGGACCCAAGAAACTAGAATTCCAGAAATAAGATGAACATATTGATGTAAGCATTATATTCCCTAGCACTTTTTAAAAATTATATGTTTTTATTGATTTTTAGAGAGAGAGGAAGGCAGAAGGTTAGAGAGATAGAAACATCAATGAGAGAGAGACATCGATCAGCTGTCTCCTGGATATGAAGCAGGGTCCTCTTGGTTCATGGGTCAGTCAATGCTCAACCACTAAGCCACACCTACTTGGCTGTAGCACTTTCTACTTGACACATCTGCTGAAAAGAGAAAGCCGAAAGAGGTTGCTGACAGATAGGAACCTTTGATAAGTTTTTGACAATCTCCCAAGGCTGGGGAGGCAAAACCAGGAGTTTGGGGCTATCAAGGCCATCAGGACTCATGGGGACATTATTCCAGAGAGAAACAAAACACATGAAGGGGAGCCCTGTACTCTGCACCGCGTTTCCCCTGAAGAAACGTGTTGCTTTTTTAACATTGCAGGGACTGGAGTCTTCGAAGCCACGCAGCAAGTAGTGCCTAGGAATCTGGAAAGATGGGCAGAGCTCTGGCAAAAATCATAAAACTAGAGACACAAAAATTAGAGTTCAGAGCCTACCAAGGAGTGGGGAAGCCTCCTCCAGATAAGCAGCCAAGATTTGCAGGTAAGAGCGAAAAAGGACAGCAGCTCAGGAGCAAGAATAAATTGGAAACGGAGCAGAGCTCACAAAACTGGATCAATTCTCGTCCAGGTGTCTGTGTTCTAACTGCCTGCAAAAAAGCGAAGTAAATCCTCTCTGGAGGAATAAAACAGCAGCCAAAGCCTCAAAATATCTGTAAGATTGTTCATATCATTACTTAACCTTCAATCAATACATCCAGGAATGCTAAGAGACAAGAAAAAATGTTCATAGCCAAGATAAAAGAAAGGTAATAAAAATAGACGCCCGGGTGATCAAAATATTGAAGTTATCAGACAAGGACTTTAAAATAACTGTAATTAAAATACTCAAGAAGATAGATGAAAAGATGGAGAATTTCACCCTAACCATGGAATCTATTAGAAAATCAAATCAAATTTTTAAAATATTAATCATATGCAGAATGCAAGAACTGATTTTTAGAAACAAATATATATATTTAATTACAGATTAGATACAACAGAAGAAAGGAATAACAAATCATAAGGTAGGTCAATAGAAAAAGTCTGTCCAGAATTAATCAAAGTACAAAATATGGAAAATACAGAAAACAGCATGAGAAAATGTAGAACACACAGTTCTAACATATGTACAGTTGAAATCTCGGGACAGGAGACAGGGAATGACAGCAGAAGCAATTTATATAAAGATATAATGGCAAAAAAATTCAAAATGATGACATAAATCAAGCTACCAATTAATAATCTCTACAAATTCCATTATGAAGTGAAGGATAGACAAACATAACTCATGTAGGTACATCATAATTGAACTGCTTAAAGTCAAAGACAAAAGGAAGGAAGGAAGGAAGGAAGGAAGGAAGGAAGGAAGGAAGGAAGGAAGGAAGGAAGGAAAGAAAAATGACATGCTATCTTCAAATGAGCAAAAATAATGCTGAATGAAAGCTAACTTCTCAGCCAAAATGATATAAACCAGCCCTGGCCAGTTGCTCAGTGGTTAGAGCATTGGCCTGTGGACTAAAGGATTGCAGGTTTGATTCCTGATCAAGGGCACATACCTCAGTTGCAGGTTCAATTCCCAACCCCAGTAGGACTGAGAGTGGGAGGCAACCAATCAATGTCTCTCTCTCTCTCTCTCTCTCTCTCTCTCTCTCTCTGGAAAAAATATCCTTGGGTGAGAATTTTTTAAAAAAAAGAAATGATACAAACCAGAAGAATATAGAATAATATCTTTAAAAGAATAAAAATATAACTGTGTAGAATTCTATATTCTGCAAAAAGAGTTCTTAAAAATGAAAGCAAAACTAAAAAAGAACTGAGAAAGTTTTTCTACAACAGAACTTTAAAAGATAAAAGCCAACTTTTCATGCAAAAGGAAAATGAACCCAAATGAAAGCTTGGTTCAATGTAGGAGGAAATTAAATGTGTGATTAAATCTAAATCAACATTTTACCTACATAACAATCTTAAAATCTGCATGATTTAAATTACACATAGAATGAAAACACATGACAAACAGCCCCAATCTGGGAAGGGGTTAAAAAGAGTTAAAATGATCTAAGATTTTTGCATTGTGTGGAAAGCAATAAAATGCAATTTTTATGATACTCTGATAACTTTAAAGTATCAAGGTAACCACTAAAAGAAAATTTTAAAATGTATGACAAATATAACCTGGTAAATTGGGAAAAATTAATGATAAAAATATTTGATTAGAAGAACAAGAAGAAAAGGAGGAAAACCAGAACAAGAAGAAAGAAAGGAGAAGAAAAAGAACAGAAAAGGTGACTTAAACCGAAAATAAATAGTAAGAGAGTAGATTTGAATTCAGATATAAATGTAATTACATTTAAATTAAAGGAAGTAAATATTCTAAATAAAATCTGAAGTGTGACAGACTAATTTTTAAATGAGGCAAATATTGAAAGAAAAAGATGCAAACTCTAAACAAAAATCCCTGGTGTCTATATTAATTTCAGACAAAGTAGGCTTTTAGGCAAGAATCTTTAGTAGATATAAAGAAATATATTTCATGATGATAAAAGATTCAATATATAAGGAAGATGTAATAATTATAAATTTGTATGTATATTATAATCTGGCCTCAATATAAATAATGATACAATGACTAAAGACTAAAAATAAAAAAATAGGCAAATCCAAATTAGTTGGAGGATTCAATACAACTTTCTCAGTAACTGAGCAATATAAAAATGATAAATATATAGAGAATTTAAAGAACAAAATTACAAAATTTGTCTTAATTGAGATATTTATGATACTACCCCCTATACTTGTATTTTTCTCAAACACATATGATATATTGACTACAAAATTGATTGTGAATTTGAATCATAGAAGAAGTTTCATAAAATGTCAAAGAATTGTCTGCTCTTGCCATTTTTTTTTCCAATATAAATAATTGAGGTACTGGTCAGTGTTATACGGTCATGAAAAAAATTTTAAACCCTAAGAATTTGAAAAAAAAATCATTATTATTTTCAATTTTGTACATGTAGAAAATTCAAACTACTATACAAACTACTATAATCAACAAGTAAATTTAGTAACAGCTAGATACAAAATTATTTTTTATCTCCATAAAACAGCAAAATTTAGAAAATAAAAAATGAACAAGATGATGTGAACATACAAAATTGTTAAAAGAGATAAAGTACAAGTCTGATTAGATATTGAGAAAAATGGGCAAATATAATCTGAAAACAAAAGCAGCATGCACAGGAAAAAAAACTATTTTAAATAAAATATATTTTCAGTGAAACTAAAAAAAATATCAAATGATAGCAAAACTTAAGTTCTGCTAAGAACTAATACATTTGCTTGCTTTTAATACTTTTTTATATTCTTTTAACCTCTATTGTTTGCTTATTTTTTCAACTTTAAGTTTTAGTTCACAGTGTACTATTCTGTTTTCAACTCCTTTTTTCCTTAGTTTTAGCCTTTTCAACTCTCAATTTAAATTGTGTTTATTTAAATGTTTAAATTTTTGGTTTTGTCTTAAAATTTCTTTATGCTACTTTAGTCATTTTATCATTATTTATATTGAGGCCAGATTATAATATACATACAAATTTATAATTATTACATCTTCCTTATATATTGAATCTTTTATCATGAAACATATTTCTTTATATCTACTAAAGATTCTTGCCTTAAAGCCTACTTTGTCTGAAATTAATATAGACACCAGGGATTTTTGCTTTTTATCCTATATTATAATGTAGTTGCACTTAATTTTTATACAATATAGTGCAAAACATAAGTGTTTATTCTATAAATTGATGAATCAATAATTAATTTATGTTTAACTTCCACCTTCCAAAGTAGCATAGATTTCTCCCTAAAACCTCAAGAGCCCAGGAGATAAGTGAACTTCAGTTTGAAGAGTCTAGCCTTCTATTACCCACCATTTTGAAAGTTGGTTAGAAAATGTGTAAGCCGAAGGAGGATGGAGTTTGCTAAAACAAGTCTGATGACGACAGTCAGGTTGAGGAACCCTTTACCTGAACACTTGTTCCAGAAAAGGGATGTGCCTGCAGGCAATTCCTGGACACAATAAAGAACAGCAATTGCCAAAGGTTACAGTGTTTCTTGGGACAGGGTGATATTGTTATATCAGATATGTTTATGGGTCTCATAAGAACAAATGACAGTGAGGACTCCAAGCTTTCACCTTCCTTAGCACTGGCTATTCCATATTTCTTAGTCCTTCAGTTGTCCCTGTGACTAAGTCTCCTAAACTCATCTGTTCTTTCATCCTAAACATTTCCTCCCTGTTTCTGACTCTCCACATGTTCTATAATACCATGCCTCCATACTATTAAAGCTGTTGTCCTACTGTTTGCATTATCAGAAGGCTTGAACTACTGCAAATTTTAATCCCCCGACTATAGCTCCAAGGAACTACGTGCATGACATCATAATTAGGACAGTCAAGTGGGTGGCAAATGGATACCAGAGAAGGCAGTGGGTGAACCAATCTACTACAGAATACACTAAGGTGAAATGATCTTATTCCTTAGTTAGTAATGAAAAAAATGGACATCACTCAAGTGAGACTATGAGAGTTACCACACTACTTAATGTAGATTGGTGTTACTTATTTGTCCAATTAACCCCTTTATTAAATCTACCATCTCTGTGTAAGTTATATGGAGAAATACCAATATATGATTGTTGGACTCCTGCATACATTGGAGTAATTTATTAGTAAAACATATGAAAATAAAAATGCATTGTGATTAGGAAAAGTTTCATTTATTATTTTATATTATATTTCCTTACAAGATAACTAGAAGTCACTTAGGAAGACATTCTATTTTTTACAAGCTTTTCTCTGGAGTCATTGTACTGTGGTCTATTTTGTTTTATACAGGAAATGAAAGTTTTCATTGTGAAAGTAAGCTTGATGTTCTACAACCCACAGGCCATGACAGAGTGTTCTAAAGTGTGTCATTTCATTTTTAAGCTTTCCTGATAGTTAATCAATTTCCTCCAACTTATAAATATCCTACAAATATAATCTTGTCCAAAGAATATACACTGAGGAACAGAAATTTATAGAAAATTTATTGTCATACTGAAATATGGGCATTTTTAAAAGTGAGTAAAAGAGATCCAGAATTCCTAACTTTGTGAATTTTTGAAATATTTATTTTTGATTTATATTTACTCATTATTTAGGGGAGGAGCTTTGCAATACAAAAGAATAAATCCTAACAAATAATTCCTACACACTCAGTAACAGTCTTTTTAAAAAATTTATCTTTATTGTTGAAAGTATTACAGATGTTCCCCTTTTTTTCCCATTGATCCTCTCTACCCCACACCCACCCCTCCCAGGCCTTCACTATTGTCTGTGTCCATGGGCTATACATATCCCATATAATAAAAGCCTAATATGCTAAGTGTCCAGTCGTCTGGTCATCCATTCAACCAATCAAAGTGTAATATGCTAATGATATGCTAAGGCCGCTCAACTGCTCCCTATGATGTGCACTGACCACCAGGGGGAAGACAGTCAACCAGTCCACCAGTCCACCAGTTGCTATGATGTGAACTGACCACCTGGGGGCAGATGCTCTAACTGGTAGGTTAGCTTGCTGCTGGGGTCTGGAGGATTGGGACTGAGTGAGAAGGGCCGGACACAACCTAGAGTCCTCCTGTGGTCCCTTCCCTGACTTGCCAACCTCCTGCATCCCTCCCTGGCCCTGATCGTGCACCAGTTGGGTCCCTTGGCCTGGCCTGCACCCTCTCACAATCCGGGACTCCTCAGGGAATGTTGGAGAGCCAGTTTTGGCCTGATCCTGCAGGCCAGGCCGAGGGACCACACTGGATCCCTCTCGTATGCATATAAGTTCCCAGGTTAATCACTACCCACCCCACCCCACGCATACCTGCCTTCCCTCTGAAATTCATCTGTCTGTCCATGTTTCTATGTCTCTGGACCTATTTTGTTCATCAATATATTTCATTCATTAGATTCCACATACCAGTATGAGTGAGATCATGTGATATTTATCTTTCCCTTACTGGCTTATTTCGCTGAGCATAATACTCTCCATGTCCACCCATGCTGATGTGAACGATAAGAGTTCCTTCTTTTTTACAGTCACATAGTATTCCATTGTGTAAATGTACTACAGCTTTTTTATCTACTCATCTGCTGATGGGCACTTGGGCTGTTTCCAAATCAGTAACAGTCTTTAATTCATCTCATTTTCTTTGCTAAGTAGAAATTTAAAAAAAATTTTTGAAAGAAGAAAAATCTATGAATCAATTTTTATGTAATTATTGTGGAATCAAAAATGAAAAATACTAAATATACTTTAAGACAGTTCTTGAGTCAAAGAACTTTCCCTTTAAGTAGAGAAATTTGACTATCATTAGTCAACTGTGTTGGCTCCTAGAGTGCCAGAGTTTGTTGTGTTCAGAAGATAATAGAGACCACCTTTATCACAGAGGGCAGACAGAATCAAAAGACTTAGTAATCTTTGACATTTCCTCCTCCTAATTCCCAAATGTCTGTGTCAATAACTTCAAATTTTATTTACTGTACAAATGTCTTAAATTTTGTCTCTGCTTCCCATCCAAAGCTACACCTCCTCCCACTTCAGATCTAGTTTTCTACAAAGATCTCAGATAATAATCACTGCAAACATCCAAAATTGCTATGACTATTTTTCATCTTTGGAAAACTGAATCCTTAAATTTAATTAACAGAGACTGCCATGATTAATAAATCTTTGACTATACCAACTTGTACTGGTATTTCCTTCCCCTGAATTGTATCAATAAACCTTAAGAAGTAAACATGTGCTAGTGGGGAGAAAGCAGAGGACAGTAACTATCAGTTTTTAAAAACTTACCATAATTCACTTATGGAAAAAATTTGCTTATTTTACATTCCACAACTTGGAAATGAAATTTGAAACACCTCCTAATATCTGATTAAGAAGTTTTGAGGTATGGAGTATCCTCAAAAAATTAAAAATGGAACTCCCATTTGACCCAGTAATCCCACTTCTAGGACTATATCCCAAGAAACCAGAAACACCAATCAGAAAAGATATATGCACCCCTATGTTCATAGCAGCACAATTTACAATAGCTAAGATTTGGAAACAGCCTAAGTGCCCATAAGCAGATGAGTGAATTAAAAAACTGCGGTACATCTACACAATGGAATACTACGCCACTATAAAAAAGAAGGAACTTTTACCATTTGCAACAGCATGGATGGAACTGGAGAGCATTATACTAAACAAAATAAGCCAGTCAGAGAAAAATAAATATCACATGATCTCACTCATATGTGGGATATAATGATCAACATAATTTGATGAACAAGAATAGATCCAGAGACAAATGGTAGGGGAGGGGAGGGTTAGAGAGCAACCAAAGGACTTGTATGCATGCATATTAGCATAACAAATGGACATAGCCACTGGGGCGGTGGGAGCTTGCCCAGGGTGGGAATGGCTGGGGGGTGGGGAGTCAAGTGGGGAAAAAGGAGACATATGTAAAACTTTAGACAATAAACAAATAAATTATTTTTTTAAAAAGAAGTTTTAGGGTAAAGTCCAGGGATATTTATTCAATAAGCTCCTCAAGTGATTCTGATTTCAGCAAAGTTTAAAAACAATCAAAGTAAAATGGCTGGACATAGCAAAATTTTAAAAACATCAGTTGTAAGTGAATATATCTTTTTACTTAAAATCACATACCTGCTCTTTCCTTTTTGCAGTATCTTCAAAGAAAAGTTCTTTGAAGCCTTTGACTCTATTGAGCAAGCAAAGAGAGAACTCCCTGGAAACTCCACTCTATCCTAAGAAATAGTTCACCATAATTTTTCTTCTTTTGGACTATTTTCAAGAATATCACTTTTACAATAGAGTAACTATTACCGTATCATTCAGAAAGCTGTTGAATATTATCTGCAGAAGCTCAGTCTTAGCCCTTAAAGCTTGAGATTGATCACTCTCACTACTTGTCTGAGTCCCAGAAACACTGATCAATAGAAAACAATTTGCCATCCCAATCATAGTAGTACAATTTCCTTGTAGGATTTTAAATCGAAGCTATCTCTGCATTTATCATTTATGCGTGAAAAATGTAAGAAAAATAAACCTTTGTCCATAATAACAACTGCTTATGATCCTCTGGTTTTAAAGCATTAGCTGGAATCTTAATCTTCTATTGTTTGGAGCTACTAGAGATCTCTTTCATAAACAGAAATCTATCTGTTCAGATGAAAACCTTCAATCATGTGGTCCAAATGTCCAGATATTACATTAATTTAGTATGCCCCCATCTGTTAACCTTTTTCACTTACTACCTCATATCATAGGCTCCCAGCATCTTTCTTATGAATTCTCCTGCCGGTTATTTTCAAAAACACCTTTTCTAAATCCTCTTTGCTGTATGAGGCAGTCAATTTCTCTTTATAATGGTTTTATTGTTGAATATTTTTTTATCATTTGATGGCTTCCTCATCCTCACCCTGAGAAATTGAAATGCATGTCAAGAATCTAAAATCTCAAAATCTTCAGATGCTATTTCTATAAACAAACTATAAAACATGAGAAAATTGAATTGTGTTCTAGTCCTGTAGAATTTGTTCTTGTTATTCATTTGTGTTGCTATTGCTTCATTCATGAATATATAATTTATATTGGCCTTAGCTTCATGAGATAAATTGGCCTAAAGATATTTAAGTAAACTACCCCTGATCTTCTGCTCTTTAATCCTCCCTCACTCAATAGACAGAGCCACTTATCTCACTCCCTCACTGTGTATCTATAAAGTCTGAGCACCCTAACATGACACGCAAGATCCTTCATATTTTGGTCATATTTGTCTCCACTCCTTACCTTGTAATTAAGCTTCCACAAAACATACATTCATTATAGTCAAATCAAACGTGCGCACGCATGCACATAGACACACACACACACACACACACACACACACACACACAGCATTCTGCTTCTCTGCAGTCCACAGTTATGTTGATCCCACTGTCTGAAATGCTTCCTCAACCTATAAGACTTAGCTCAAGTCAAGTTCTAGAAAGCCTTTGTTGATTCCACCTCTAGATTGAATTAGATGATTCATCTTGGCGCTCCCATAATACCGTGTTTATTTTCTATCAGTGCACTTAATTTCATTGTGTTCTCATTTTCTACTAATACATCTTCTTATCCACTATGAGTGAATTCCTTGAGAACAAGGACTCTTCCATATTTACCTTTTCAGTCTCCTGGCTAGTATCAGTAGGTTTGATATCATAAATATTTGTTGAATGAATGAATAAATGAGTAAATAAGTGAGTTTAAATATCAGTCAGTTAATGTATAGCCTTTGTAGGA
Source organism: Myotis lucifugus (assembly GCF_000147115.1). Lineage (NCBI taxonomy): Eukaryota > Metazoa > Chordata > Mammalia > Chiroptera > Vespertilionidae > Myotis > Myotis lucifugus. The sequence continues at coordinate 3,197,390 of NW_005871107.1, read as the reverse complement.
AACATACTTAAATAAATATAGGTTCCCCTGTAAGATTTTTTCTTAATGATTCTTTTCATTTTATCCATTCTTTTATTTTTAAAAGTGTAATTTTAAAATAAGGAATAAAATATTCTGTCTTTTTTTTTCTTCCAGTGGTAGCATGGTAGGGTAGTAGAGAACATCTGGTGTATAGAATTAATGTTGGAAGACCTGGATGATGTCTTGTTTTACTTACTAGCTTTGAATTTGGTTAGACCTCTTAACACCTCGAGGTCTCAGTTTCTGTATATAAAATGGTTTTAATAATACTTATCCAAGCTACTCATGATATTTAATTGCACATCAAATGAGATAACTATGTGAGAGTATCCATAAAAAGTGCTTTATTTTCCTTTCCTAAGTAAATCTCTCAGTTCTATGTGTCCCCATGTCAGTATGGAGTTACATTTAGAGAAATAGTCTAAAACCCCAAATAATTAAATATTTATTAAAACTGTTCTTTGTATTCCTCAATGAGCATGACTTAGTAATCCACAACTTCTTAAAATTTCCTTTCCACCGACCCCCCCAATTCTTTTTTGCCCTTTGTCTTCTAACCTATATCTTGTTTCAGAGCTTCTCTCCTCACACCTCAAATCTACACTAAAACTCCTACCCTTACCTAGCCAGTGCAGACTTTCCCTTCACTCTCTCTTTCTCCATCAATATCTTTTCTCAAAGAAGCAGAAAAAAACTAGCCCATACATATTTATACACTTGTGTTTATGCTCTTGTTTTATATATTCATGCCTGTCCCATGAATACACATCTTCTCCAGAGGTCTAAGCATGAAATATATAAAACAAGAGCATAAACACAAGTGTTAGGTAGATCCTGGAAAAGGATCTGGGGGATTTATCCAAGGCATCCCTTGAGATAAACTTTAACCGTGCAGGTATTGGGACATTCAAGTAGTTGCTAGCGAAGAGGTTGCTCTACGCAAGCAGGACCAAGAGCAGGCCTAGGACCAAAAAGACCAAAACCTTAACTTTAATTTCAAGCATATGCAAAGCAATTCAATTAACTGCCAGAGGAATTACACCACATACAAACATATGCAGTTGCAAATCACACAGCTTTTTATTACTCACAAAAGTTCCTGATGCTGTGGGTACAGGCTTAACGGGATCCCGGTGGTGCTGTCCTTTGGGGTTCGGCAGTTGGGCTGGTCCAGTCCGGATGCAGGGGTCCGGCGTTCCTCACCCAAGAGCTCGGTCGATCGGGAGGTACTAGCCATTCTTCTGTCTATAGCCGTTCTTCTGTCGTCTGTCAGGGAGCGGAGTGCGGAGCGGCACAGAGTGGCCTCATCTGACAGCAGGATGTGCCTTTGTGGCTGTCTTGACAGGCGAGCACTGTTGGCTGGTCAGGACCCGTTTTTAAAACCTGTTCGTACCCGCAGCAGTCCAGGTGGCTATCAATGAATTACGTCAATGTACACATGTTAATATTAACAGGGCAAGGGGCTACATGTGGTTATCAATCAGGGTGTGCCCTCGTAGGTGCATATCTGGGGAAAGGCACATCACTCACACATATGGTAAGTCACTCTAAGTCAGTAATCGAAGGTCAAATCTTTATCCATGGGATACACACGCTTCAGGGCAGTGGGGAATGTGTCCTTAAATCACACTTTATGTTTCAAGAAAGTTAACTCAAACATTTTAAAACCTTGTTAACATTTTTAGACATTTTTAAAGCATTTTTTAAACATTTCCATATATTACTACAACAATGCCCGTACAGAGATTATAGACCTCAGGATTCTCTGTACTTTTACAATCAAAGCCCTGATCACACTTAGCTGTCACAGGGATGAAAATCCTGGCCTATAACTTCAAGGACTTCTAAGTATAGTAAAAGAGAAATTCATAAAAATAATATTCTAATATCTGGTAAGTAAAATAATGCAGTTAATTAATCTTTATTTTTCTCCTTTATGCTAGGCACGAAGAATTGGAGATATAATGGAGGACAGTACTTAATGCAAGGAAATATAGTCTAGGAGACCAGGCAGACATTCTGCAGAAATAAACTTTGAGGTCTTTTCTGAAGAATGACTATGAGTTTCCCAGATCTGAGGCATAGAATTTGACATGTGTGGTGGGCTACAAGCTAGATAGAGATGACACATAGCAAAAGTTAAGAAAACGTTATTACCTTAGAAGACAACACTGAGAGTGGAGAAAGAGAAAGACTGGAAAAGGTACACGCAATTGGAGGCCACATAAAACCAACAAAGTGTAGAGCTTTACCCTAGGGCAGTGGGAAATCACTAAAGAGTTTTAAATGGATTTGATTTGCATTTTTAGAATTTTATCCTGATTCAGGATGGACCAAAGACTACTTGAAATGCTGAGGGACTATTCATATATGCAGACCCAGGACAAAGGCCCAAGACTGAAAATCTACCTTCCTAAGCAGAGGGCAGGGAAAGACCAAAGAAAGAAGCTGGCCACTTGAGTCTGGTAATTAATGGAGTTTATTAAGGGAAGCTTACATACAAGGCATGTCTTGGATGGCTACAAGATGAAATGAATTCCTATAACACATCCCACGTGCCAAAGGTTATAAAGGGTAAAGGCAGAGGGAGGGAGGGGGAGATAATTATAGTACTAGTATGTGAATGCTACCAGGTACAGATTATTACTTTACATGTTTGACCAGGATAGGACAATGGCCTGTTCTAGAAACTGGCTCATAACAAGAGGCAAGGGAGGGGTGCTGATTCATGCCAGAATGAACATCAATTATGATCAGACAGTCTCTAAAGGGGGCTTTGCAGAAAGCAACCTCTATCTGGACCAGGTCCAGGTTGTGAGACAGACAGTGGTCACATCATGAAACAGTCTCTCCTCCACAGGGACCAATGCAGAGGTGACTTCACTGGTCTAGGAAGAGAGGCTGGTGTAGAGACTAGGGAGGTGGCTGTCAGATTGGAGAAAATTGACGTATGTACAGATTTAGGAGATAGAATAAATAGTACTTAGAATTGATTAGATGAAGGAGACGCGAGAGGAAGAAGTAGGGCTTCTGGCTCCAATGAGGCCAAGCTCAAGACACGGGCTCTTCCCATCTTGTAGCACCACAATCTGTAATAAATGGTCTCTGGGGTTAGAAGGGCAAGAGGGAGTGAAGCTTGTGGGTGAGAGTTTCTTATGAAGCAAACACAGAAGTAGCTTTTACTCTTCCATCCATATTCAACTGGCCGAGTCAAAATGATCCTCCTAAACGGAAAGGAGCTCAGAAATAGTTCAGTGGGCACCGAGTAAGAAGAGAAGCTTGAAAGTTGGTGAACATTTGCCTTTGTCTGCATGGCAGGCAATCAGCTCTGGTGGGATGGGAGCAGAAAGGAGACAAGTAAGGGGATAGTTTCAGGACATTTTAAAAGGTAACATTCAACCTGAGTCTTTGAAGAAGAATTTGCTGAGAAATCAGGGGCAGACCTCAAGAAGAAACTAAGTTGTAAAGGGTATAGCTCAGTGATCATAAAGGAGATATGGGGAGGGGGTGCATGTAAGAAGTGTGAGAGTCAGGTGTGTTACCCAAAATAGGAAGGAAAGCTACTCTTCAAAATAGTTGTCAATGCATCATTTCAAGGGTATTTCCAAACAAGTTAGCAATCCATCTCTAACATTTGCTTTAAGTGCAAACAATAAAAAGATGGGGGGGGAAAAACCTTTATTTTTTTAATTTATCTCCTTTTACCAATGCTTATTATATTCTACCACATTTAATGAACTTAATGCATAATCTTGTATCTAATACATAGAAATATGATTCATAGACTTTTAAAGTTTTATTTACTTGCTGTTGGAAAGGTTGTGGAAAAATGGAACCCTCATTCACTGCTGGTGGTAATGTAGGCCGGTACAACCACTATGGGAAGCAGTCTGGCAATTCCTCAAAAAATTAAGAATAGTGCTACCATACCACCCAGCAATCCCTCTCCTGGGTATGTACCTGAAAAACTCAAAATCATGTACTCACAAAGATATATGCACCCCTATGTTCATTGCAGCATTATTCACAGTGGCCAAGACCTGGAAACAACCGAAGTGTCCTACACTAGAGGACTGGATAAAGAAGATGCGGTACATATACACAGTGGAATACTACTCAGCCATAAAATTGAAAAGCGCCATTTGCAACAATATGGATGAACCTTGAGAATATTATGCTAAGTGAAATAAGTCAGTCAGGAAAAGCTAAGAAGCATAGATTTCACTCATATGTGGGTTATAAAACTGAAATTTGTGAACACAAACAGCAGTGTAGTGGTTACCATAGGGAAGAGGATCAGGGGAAAAGGGGATCTTAATATATGGTGATGGGAGAAGATTTGACATTGGGTGGTGGGCACATGGTGCAATATACAGATCTTATAAGAGAAACCCACAGCTGAAACCTATATGTTCATGTTGACAAATGTGTCCTCAACAAATGTAATTTTTAAAAAGTATTGTTTACTTGCTTATCTTGTTGTTTATCATTGTCTTCACCTAACTTTGTTTTTTCCTTTTTCAATGTGGAGAATATTGAAAACTTCATCTGTGAGTCTTATGAAACGTTGCTGCCAATTTTAGAATTCCATAAAAAATATAATTTTACTGAAATGTGAGTTTCTATTATAACTAATTTAAAAATATATTTTCTAAAAAGTTTTTTTAAATTTAAGTAAGTAGAGAATCTGAAAAGGGCACATAAGGATAATGTTTCTTGTTTCATTAAGAAGCAACAACAAAATGTGCTCTGTAGTACTAATAGGGATAATTGGAAGTATAATTATTCCAGAGAATTTTAGATTTTAATCATTACTTCACTGCACATGTTATTAAAATACCTGCCAATCTTTCTCCAAAGATGTCAAAATCAATAGCATAAATAATGCCTGATGAGTTGATTTGAGAAGTTGTATATTTCAAAATTAAAATGTGACAGTATACGCTATAATTTTAATAATGAATTTTATATATTTCAACTATTTCCAGGACACATTCAATTTATTATAATTTAAAGTTATTATCTATATATTTCAAAAATCATTTTCTATGGTATTTTTAATTGTATGGCTTTGAGATTATAGAAACTTGGATTTTAATATTCCTGGTGACAAAATGGAAAATAAAACAGGTTTTAATTCTAACAGACTCAATAGATGGGTTTCAAACAAATGAAAGATATACAATTTTTTTGCAACCATTCCCCAGGAGTAAAAAACTTTAAATAAAGAACTAAAATGAAAGAATCATAAATAGAGACTAAAATATACCAAGGCAAAAAAAAAAATTCAGACTTCTACACATTAAGTATCTCTATTATTCTATGAGTGTTTTCCATGTCACTTGAAAATGCTCATTCCTAGAATTTCTGGAATTATACAGAGGCCAGGAAGGCTATACTGCCTCAGGTTGTATCCAAATATCTGGAGGAAACACAAAAATTCAATAATAATTCTAAATACTCAGCCACGTATTATGAAGACTCTGCCAAAAAAGAAAGAGTGCCACCTAGTGAATTCCTTGAGGAATGTTTTCTACCAGTCATTCATTTGACACCCTTTTAAAGATGGGGCACGTAAAATGTGCTATGTGCCTACACACTTCTCTCAAACCTCTCATGCTAATATTATAGCACATTGACATTTTTCCACGAGCCTTTCCACTGGCCTGTGCCCTTCACTCCATGTCCCGTGTCTGGAATGTCCATGCCATATCTTCACACCTGCGAAAATTCTACTCACTCTTCAAGCGTTTGCATTAGGATCAGCCTGTCAGGACATGAAACAGCTGGTTTTTATGCACAATAGTGAAAAGACTAAATGTTCCCCAAGTGAAGCTCACATAGCAGGACTGTTATTACAAAACCTAAGCAAGTCACGTTGGTAAGTAATATGCCTGTGGAATAAGTAACTATTGGAAAAACATTTCTGGGTTTATTAACTGAGCTAATAGAGTAGCATATCACAGCACCTTAGGAATCTATATCTATAAAAATATTGTAGTGGGCTAAACGGTGGCCACAAAAATATGTATGACTATGATCTAATGGGCACAAGCTGTAATATTACCTTATTTTGAAAAGGAGTCTTTGTAGTTGTAATTAAGTTAAGGATCTTGAGATGAGGAAATCATATCGGATTATCCAGGTGGGCCCCAAATCCAACAACAAGTGTTCTTATAAGAGACACTAAGAGGAGAAATCTGATACATAGAAAAGAAGGCAATATGAAGACAGAGGCAGTAATGCAGCATGGCCCCCAGAACTGAGAGAATAAATTTCTGTTGTTTAAACACACCTAGTTTATGGTGATTTGTTATGGCAAGCTTAGGATGCTATTACAGCCATCTAGACCACTCTATACTTTAAACTTGAAGAAAGAACAAATTCCAGCTATAGAGAAAACCCTGGACTTGTCCTCAGGCTAGATAGCTTCTTATACAGGTTCTACCCAGAATTAACTGTGTGACCTTGAGTAAGTCAATTTTGTTATGTGTAGTTGAACTAGATGATCTAAAAGTTTCCTTCCATCTCAAAAAATCTACATCTCGTAATAAGTGACAGTGTAGCAAACTTAATGAGGAGAAGCGCAACTAGCATTGTGTAAACACATAATTACACACACACACACAAACAATACACACACATATTCTTACAAGCCAACTTTTTGGGTTATAAGGAGAGAGGGAAGAAGAAACAAGATCAGCTATAATTGCTATTCTTTATTATGCCAAATGTTGTTTTATGTAATCCTATATAATAAAAGCCTAATATGCTGATTGTCCAGTTGTCCGTTCAACCAAAGCATAATATACTAATGATATGCTAAGGCTACTCAACTGCTCGCTATGATGTGCACTGACCACTAGGGGGCAGACAGTCAACTGATCGACCAGTCGCTATGATGTGCACTGACCACCAGGGGGAAGACACTCCAACAGGTAGGTTAGCTTGCTGCTGGGGTCGGGCTGATCAGGACTGAGCAAGATGGGCCGGTCACGCCCTGGAGTTCTCCTGCAGTCCCTCCCCTGCTGGCCAACCTCCCACATCCCTCCCTGTCCCCAATTGTGCACCAGTGGGGTCCCTCGGCCTGGCCTACACCCTCTCACAATCCAGGACCCCTAGGGGGATGTCTGAGAGCCAGTTTCAGCCTGGTCCGACAGGCCAAGCCGGGGAACCCCACTATACACAAATTCGTGCACTGGGCCTATAGTCCTTATATGAATTTACTGGGATAGCAGTCTGGGTCCAACCAAGAGATAGAAACTGATACCATTTTAATTACCTAATTATAAATAATAGGAGAGGAGCAAAGGGAAGGCCAGACATTATAGGCATGTTCCCTATTAAACATTGGGGGAAGGAGATAGGACACAGGGAAGATTGACATGCCCAGTAAAGTTGAGGTGACAGGGAAGATACTTGCCCTTCAATCACAGCTGGGGACAGAGGTGGTTGGCCAGAATGGGTGTGGCCACAGCAAGCCTGAGAAGATTTGGGATACTCAATTCCCTGGACAAAGAAGCTCACGCTCCTGTGCTCTTGCACTCTTGTCTCACTTGGGACTTATGTAACTCTAGGCTTGTGACGTCCTCTTGTTCCTGCTTCTCTGCATTCTGAGACTAAGGGAAATGGGACTTTGGAAACCCAGGATTTAATACCACACAAATGAAAAACACTTATTCTCCCCTGTGAGTCTCAGAAAATTCTTTTTCTCAGGATATCGTAAGAAGTCCACCCCCAGCAGTACCCAGTGGAGAAGATAACCCCTCCCTCCCTCACTTCATCTGATAACAAGACCACACAGTGTTTAAACAGAGGAAGTTAACATAAAGAATAATTCAACTGAGCCCAGCCAGCGTGGCTCACTGGTTGAGCATTAACCTATGAACCAGGAGAACCAGGAGGTCAAGGTTTGATTCCTGGTCAAGGCACATGCTTGGGTTTCGAGCTCAATCCCCAGTGGGAGGCATGCAGGAGGCAGCCCATCAGTGGTTCTCTCTCATCATGAATGTTTCTCTTTCTCTCCTTCCCCTTTTCTCCCTAAAATTAATAAATATATATATATTTTTTAAAAGAATAATTAAACTGAGATAAAAGAATAACCGTAAGATAAGAGAAATGCTGCATAGGATCTCAGGGCTGAGGGAAACTAGCTAAGGAAGGTGTCAGACCTCATTGGAGGGGGTATGGTTCAGTCACAGGACAGCAGAGGAGTTTGCTGAGTTGGCCCAGCTGGAGCTGGTCTGGAGTTGGTGGGCAAACAGCAAGTCACCCACCAGAGTGCAGGCAGAGAGCAGGTGCTCAGCACCGGTGACCTGGGTGAGCGGTGGAGCCTGATGCCTCAGGGGCAGAGGCCTTGGAGTGAGAGGAATGCAGCAGAGCTCACAGAAGGAACTACTCCCTGTCACAGGATGCTCTAACCATGGCGGCATGCAGGCTGCACAGAGCTGTGGGTTCCACGTTGAGAGGCCTGCAGAAAGGGTATTGTCAGGCAGGGCTGCAAAATCACAGAGGGACCTCATCCTGGGCCCGTGACGGGGCAGGTTCCTCCAGGTGTCCTCACACCCACGCCGCTGATCTCAGCCCACACCGGAAGTCACGAAGAAGCTCTTCCTCCCAGCGCCCTTCCAGCACCCTATATTCAGAAAACTTAACGTTGTGCCTAACTCAAACAAGAAACGCTTAAAGAATTTCAATATCACAGAGCAGGTATTAAAGGATGCATTTGAAACTGAGAGGCAATAAATTGATAATGAAGACACTTGCATAGTAACTATTATTTATAATCACACAGGTGGACACCAATGTGCAAAGGTGAATACAGCTACTAAATCACAGAGCTAGAGATTATGTCCATTATGGCCAGAAGTGGTCAATAATTCCTGAAACTAGGCTCTAACCACACTCTGAGAGCAGCCTGATGAAAATTGCCCATTTAAAGTATTTTGTAGATGGATCTATATTGTGAGTCCATTATTATACTTATTATGATCATATGATAAAAACCTCATCTGATGAAAATTTTCTGCACGCTTTTTGTTAAGAAAAAGAAACAAATGAGAGACCACTCACTCCTGTGCTTTCTGCCCTTCCCTTCACCCTTAGGCTGGGTTAAATGACTCCTTCTTTTGCTAAACGCCCCACTCCTCTTAGAAAAGTCACCATGGACTTCTTCATAGCATTTTTCACAACCTAATATAACTATCTGCTACCTGAGTGTGTCTCAACCTAGAACTTCAACCTTCCTAACTGTGGAGTTTGAGCCTGACTCATCTCTCTTTGCAGGTAGGCCAGGGCCCTGGCTCATAAGAGATGTATGAGAGTTGAACTAAACATTAAAAAAAGTACCACAGCTCTGGCTGGTTTGGCTCGGTGGATGGAGCGTCGGCCTGCGGACTCAGGGGTCCCAGGTTCTATTCCGGTCAAGGGCATGTACCTTGGTTGTGGACACATACCCAGTGGGGAGTGTGCAGGAGGCGGCTGATCGGTGTTTCTCTCTCATCGATGTTTCTAACTATCCCTCTCCCTTCCTCTCTGTAAAAAATCAATAAAATATATATTTTTTAAAAAAGTACCACAGATTTCCATCAGGGATTTATTCAAACAAGTCATTTGTAGATACTAGTAACTCAGGTCAAGACTGTCTGCTGATCCAGCAGTTAAAGGACATACACCAGTCAGTCCCACACGATCCTTGATGGCATATAAGATCTACCACATGCAAAAGATGGAAGAATTTCCAAAGCGTGTCCTGAAAGGAGCCTCAATATATTTGGAAAGACTAGCCCAAACAAGACAGTAATCAAGGCAAGGTGGCAAGTATCAAAAGAAATAAAAAACAAAATGGGGAGGGTGTAGTGGAAAGATTTAAGTCTGAAACAGAAGGAGAGCTAATATGAAAGAACGTTGTGAGCAGGTTAGAGTAGCGATTTTCAACCAACCGGTGTGCCGCAAGAATGTTTAAAACATGCGATACCTGGCTATTTAGTCGGGGTCACTGACCTCCTTTCCCTTAGATTGTCAAATAAAAAAATGACAACAGCCAACACTACAATAACTGTCCAGTGTAAATGAGTCAAAATTATACCTATTTTTTGGTCAGATAGGCAAAACAGACTTTTTGGTATGCCCTAGAATTTTAGTAATTAGTTTATGTGTGCAGTGAGACGAAAAAGGTTGAAAAGTACTGGGTTAGAGGAATGAATCCCAGTGTAACATATCTCTGACATCTTTTTAATATTCTCACAATGGATGCTTGGCGTTACACTGAGTTGATTGAAAGGGTCCGGAAGGATACATTTAGCACATTCTCCAACAGTGCAGCATTCAGCATGGCTCACTGCCTCTCACACTGGTGTCAAAAGTTAGGTTTGAACCCACCTAAAACCAAGAGAGTCAACTCCACAGCCGTAGGCAAGGTTCTGGGGGGAATAACATCCCTAGCCCTATAGCAAGTTCCTCTTTAGCCAAGTAATTCCCTAATACTAGGAGGCATTTTCAGTTGTTTTTTATTAAGATATAGTTGACATATGAGTTTTAGGTATACAATAAAATAATCTGACATATGTACATTCTGCTAAATGATCACAAAAGTCCAGTTAATATCCAGCATGATATATAGTCACAATTTTGTGTGTGTGATGAGAATCTGCAAGGTTTACTCTCTTAGCAACTTTTAATGTGCCATACAGTATTCTTAACTATAGTCACTCTGCTGTACATTACATCCCTGGGACTTACTTATTTTATAACTGGAAGTTTGCACCTTTTGATCACCTTCACCCATTACACACACACACACACACACACACACACACACACTATCTCTGTCAACTACCAATCTGTTCTCTGTATTAATGAGTTCAGTGATTTTTTATTGTTTTGGTTGTTGTTGTTTTAGATTCTACCTGTAAATTCAATGAGTATTTGTCTTTCTCTGTCTGACTTATTTCATTTAACATAATGCCCTCAAGGTCCATTCATGTTGTTGCAAGTAGCATATCTCCTTCTCTTTTATGGCCAAATAATATTCCATTGTATTTAAATGCCACATTTTCCTTATCCATTCATCTATCAATGGACATTGAGATTGTTTTCATGTCTTGGCTACTGTAAATAATGCTGCAATAAATAGGGGGGTATATATCTTTTTTAGTTAGTGTTCTCATTTTCTTTGGACAAATATCCAGAAATGGAATTGCAGAATCATATTGTAGCTGCATTTTTAATTTTTTGAGGAACCTCCATGCTGTTTTCCTTAGTGACTGCACCAATTTTCATTTCCACCAAAAATGCACAAGGGTTTCCTTTTCTCCACATTCTAGCCAACACTTGTTTTTTCTTGTCTTTTTTATAATAGTCATTCTGACAGGTGTGAGGTAATACCTTACTGTGATTTTGATTTGCATTTATTTCCCTGATGACTAATAATGTTGAGCACCTTTTCATGTATTTGTTGACCAGTTGTATGTCTTCTTTGGTAAAATTTCTGTTGAGATCCTCTGACCATTTTTTTAATGGAATCGTTTGGTTGTTCCTATTGAATTGTGTGATTTCCTGATATATTTTGGATATTAACTCCTTATTTTTTAATCTGGGTTCCCTCTTCTTATCCCCCCCAGTTCCTTGAAGAGTAGGGCCTTGCCCATCCCTCTCTACTCTACCTTCTTCAGAGACTGAAGTTCTAATTTCTATGTCTACCTATGTTACTTACACCCAGACTCTCAAAGACCACATTCTTCCTGTGCCTGGAACATTCCTCTATTTACGGCCAAGTCACCTCTCTACCTGCAAGTCACCTAGTGCATTCTGATGTGTTCTTAACCATCACTAGCGAGCCTTCACCTTCCCTACTGGCTGTCCTGGAACATCCCTGTGACTATACGCCAGCCTTCGTCCAGGCATCCCACATCTGTGTCCAGTCTCCTAGATGCGGGATATATTTTATCTCATCAACGTAGTAACAATTAAGACCAGGTTAAACCACACTGGCCACATGCACAGTAGTACAAAGTGATTATTGATGTTTAAGAGTTTGACCAAGAAATACTACAAGAATCAGAGATGTATGAGAACTAATAAATTACAATGAATTTTCTCTACTTATCGGATAAACAAATAAGATATTAGAAAGATTTTCAACACAAGGCATGAAATAAGATGTATCAAATTAATGTTCACTTGAGCAACAATGCAATTAATCATAACATCTATTACACCCAAACAGTTTATCATCAGTTATCAGTTCTGACACCATTAAAAAAAGTGTGCATGTTTGTACATGTATGAATTCATATATTGTGTTGGTCCCAAAGGTAGTTAGTGATACGCAGAATGAATGGCAAGCTCGGACTCTCCTTGCGGGTTCTTGTCCTACGAAGTTTGAAGAATCAAATTCCTGGACTAAAAGATTTTAAGCAAAGTGTGGAAGTTTATTACAAGCGTATACAAACTCCCCTTAGGGAGGGATCTCCAAAGGGGGCCCCCTGGGGAGGGGTCCCCAAATGGGAGAAACCTGCTTTCTCTCTAAAATGGGAAAAAAGCAGTCCTTTGAGTCTCTTTGTCTATCAGTTTATATATGCTGGTAGCTTCTTTGTCTGAATATGATACTTTCTAATTGGATCCTTCCTTAATTTATGTCCCCTGTGTTTTCCTAATTGGCCATTTCCCCCCTTATTCCCTGGTATCAGTTTCAAAGTTTTAAAGCTCACCAGGTGCCCCCCGCTTCTCCCCCTTGTAACATTCCTCCATCCTCTATGTATGTAAAATAAACAACCTGGCACCTTGGAGCTATCTCCTCCCATCACATATGCATTCCTCTCCCATGGACCCCCCCTTCCCGAAAACTGCCTCTCCTGTCTCTAAAATCCTTTCATTGGTAGCCTTCCATGCCTACTGGTCTTGAAATTATTTCTTTGGGTCATTTCTCCTCACTTAAATTTGATATGTAGGACAACAGAATTTTGGAACATTAGTTTTTGCTGTGATTAGACATTGTGAGGATTGGAAGAGATATACGCTCAGCTACAGGGCTTACAGAACATCTAAATGATTCCAGATATTGTTTTGAGCACATGAAGTCTCTCATAATTTATTGTAAGCACCAGAAGTTTTCAATTTTTTTTAATTTTTGACATATTTAATAAGTAAATACCTGACTTTCACTTCCAACCAAGAGAGGTAACCAAACCAAATTCACACTTCATCCTTCAACAAATAAAAAGCCAGTCTAGATAAGTGAAACAACAACTCTTAGACAATGAACAACAGACAGCATGAGAGATTGATCTCTGAGAAATGGGAAACAAAGTGAGCCCCAGGATTTCCCAGCTTACTGGCTGTATTTCCAGGCCATAGGGTATAGAAAGGCAGGGGGTGGGGGGAGGGAGGGGAGGGGAGAGAGAGAGAGAGAGAGAGAGAGAGAGAGAGAGAGAGAGAGAACAAGAGAATGAGAGAGATAGGGAGAGCCTGGCCAGAGTTTTCAGCTGGGTGCTAATGGGCACCTGTGCATGAGGAAACCACCTACAACACCAGAAAACAGCAGGCTGAACAATCTCCTGAGCTCACACAGAGCTGCAAATAGTTCATATTCCCACCAGCCAGAAGAGAATAAAATTCATAATACAAAAGGCATTAGGAAAAGTATGGCTTAGGCAGTGGGAATATTTAGCCCTATGCTTAATGGCTTCTCTGATCTCACTTCACTAAGCTTAAAGGAACACTTTAAAGGGTCAAACTCTTTCCAGATAACTGCAACCCAGAGTAAAGCTCAAGAATATTTGAGAGTGAACAATAATATTGGCACTCAACAACATAAAATTAATATCTGGAATTTAATAAAAAATTAAAGCTATGCAAAGAACTGGGAAAACATGGCTCATAATGAAGGCAAAATATCAGTCAATAGAAACAGCCTCCCAAATGACATAGATGATAGAATTTTTAGGAAAAGAACATTAAAGCAATTATAACTACATTCCATATGGTCCAAATCTGAATAACTTAATTACACTTGGCAATAATACTGCTCATTGAGTTTTAAGGTTTAGCTATATATACACCCAAAACATACTTATTTTGTTGTTGTCCATGCTACAGAAAATTTCAGAGGCTGTAGTATCTAAATAGAAGACCTATATATGTCACTGTTTTTCTTTTTTTAAAATAAGAATATTTTTTTCTGTATTGGATTGACTAGGAAGTTAGTAAGCCATTTCTGTGTGCTGCACTCAGAAGAAAAGTTTTATTGCTGCTTGGACTAATTTTTCTACTTATTTCATTGATTTATAGAACTACTAATGTCAAAGCACATTGGAATCTTGGAGACAAATTAAAAGCATGAATCATTCAAAGTGACCATCCATGTAGTGGGATTGCATTAAGAGCCAAAGTGTATGTGGAAGAAACAATCAGAAAGTCAGATGTCAGACCATCCTGCCATAATTACAGACAGGAAACGTTCACAGTCATGGTGTGTGTTCATCGGAACGCTGGCTTATCCTGAATTACAGCCAGGTCAAATGAGCCTTAAGACGAGTATGATGCATGTTTAAGCAACAAATTACGCCCACTCCAGATATTGAGAGTATTATTCATTTGCTTTCCTGGCTCACAAAATCTCCTCTCAGCTGGCCAAATTACCCAAACCCCGTAAAGTGCCCCACAAATGGGGCCTAGTCTAGTTCCTTCAGCTAAGTAAGGGGAAAATGGGTAGTGTTGGTGTGAGGGCAGTCTATTCTGTTCAGTGTTTTACCATAGCCAAAACAGGTGTCAGTAGGAGAGCCCCAAAAATGCAGATAGGTAAGGAAATGGTGGCATTATTGTTGACTTGTCCTCACTTTCATCCCCTCCTCCCCACTGGTTTCATGAGCTCATCTCAGACCATTCTGTGTTCTCCTGATACTCCTTAGATATCACTTCCATCACGTCACTCAGAGATCTATAGGGGCCTTCTGTCACCTTACGGCAGCAAGTCAGAATTCCTGTTTCTTATAGTTAAGACTGATATGTGTGGCTTGATTCTCTTGTAGAAGTAGCCAAGCTTGCTTGGTGCCAGTTCTGACACCACTCCTCATCGGCGGTGTGACCTGAAGCACTAAACCTCAGTTTCCTCATCTGTAAAATGGGGATCAAAATAGAGACACCGCCTTCACAAGTTTTTGGTTAAGAATAAAGTTAGTTAATTTATGTAGGACAATGAGCACTGTAAGCACTTTTAAAATTATAGCTATTTTTACCTATTCAATTATATTACCTGTATTTCATCACAGCAACACTGCTCATGCCAATAGGCCTACTTCTTATTATAAAGCTTGCTCTTCAACAAGGAGCATGTGCACATGCACAACCCCCGCCCCCCACCCTCTTTCCCATCTCTGCTTTTTCTCCTGTCACCACTTGATTAATCTAGTTTAAGATGCATTACAAGTCTCACCCGAATCATTAAATCTTAACTCCTGTAAGTCCTTGTCATAATTCATTTTTTGAAAGTCATGAGAGATTTTATTCTCTAGTAATACAACCTTTGTGTGTTGATTTTTTAAATAAAAATATATTTTTTATACATTGTATTTTGTCTTTCCAATTATGTTTTTTACAGATAATTCTTTGTCCCATATTGGAGATATTATACTCTTGATCTCAGGAAATCATTATTGACTTATTGATTACAAAGTATAACAAAATTTTAAAAGGCAATAAATATTCAATGGGCTGTATGGCACAGATTCACCAGATGATGTTGAAGAAGTCAAGATATTTGGCCTGGGTAACATACTGAAGAAGAATCAAGGGATGAAAATGTAATACAATTAGGTTTTCTCTTCTGCTTCTAAAGTTTGTAAATAAAGTGTAATACCTTTCATAGAGTATTTTGGTTTTAATTGTTCAGTTTTAATTCTAAAACTCTCCTCTCACCAGAGATGCACGTTTAAGGGATTTATTCATTGTCTGGCCCTAGATGTACATTTAAACTCTGTAATTAGTAAGCAGTCCGCTACAAAACAAAAAGTTTCTGAATTGAGAGATATGGTGAAAAAAAAGATGATCTTTTGAAACCTAACAAAAATCAACAGATGATGGATATCAACATGGCAGTACTAACTTACAGTGGAAAAGGTTTTACAATATTTTTGCAATAAATCAAGGAACCCCTCATATTCAATCAATAGGACCACAATGTTTCTAGAGAAAGATGTTGTTAAGTCAATCAATCATATTGTAATGCGATAGTCTGAGATAAGGATGTTAAAATAAGTCTATAATCGCGCATAGATTCTAAAATGAGGAAGCCATGAGTACTAAATTATCATGTTTTCTTCAGTTGTCTCCAGATAGGCTTCTTCTCAGCATCAAGGATTGTACATGTCACTGAGGTGGAGATTTGAAGCCTGAGTAAAGAGTAGGGAACCGTCCTAACTGGTTTGGCTCAGTGGATGGAGCATCGGCCTGCGGACTGAAGGGTCCCAGGTTCGATTCCGGTCAAAGGCATGGTTGTGGGCACAGCCCCAGTAGGGGGTGTGCAGGAGGCAGCTGATTGATGTTTCTAACTCTCTATCCCTCTCCCTTTCTCTCTGTAAAAAATCAATAAAATATATATATTTTTAAAAAGAGTAGGGAACCCACTGATCCAGGCTGCTGGAAACGCCACCAAGAACGTCTATGAACTCTGTTCACTTGTGATGCTGCCAATCAGCATTCTGGCCTCTAATTTGATTTCCTAAATGGATCTGACCAACAGAGTGGGGATTGGAGATACTGTGAGCATGTAGTTGGTTAGCTGTTGTGCAAGACTTAGAGTTCTGTGTGTATTCAAAATATGGCATCTGGTTGAAAATTAGCCTCTTATGAATCAGGTTGTTAGGTGTCAAACCTGAGACTCAGCTCACCTGTGAGACAAGTAATAAAGTTGTGTCCTGAACTTCAGAGCTTGAGTCCAGTCCCAGAACCCAGAGTGATCAATTAGGATATGGCCAACCTGCAGGATGGAGCCTGCAACCACGGTCCCTTCTTACTTACTAGCCCTTTAAATATAACATTGCCCTATCTAAAGAGATCACTTGTAAAAGCTGTCAGCAAAGAAAGATAATGTTCTCCAAGTCATGGAGCTCCTGCTTTAGACTCCACCAATGCTGAACACATGACTGACTTTGTTTCCTGAACCACCGTGTTATTTCCCTCCCTCTGCCAGGAATGCCAGTCCCTCCTCATGCCTTGATTGACTTGCACTTACTAATCCAGTAGTTTTTCTTTGACCTACTTTTCCAACCCCACAAACACTCCTGGGTTAGGAATTTTATCTGCTATTCCGTAGAAATATTCTTGCTATTGCATCTGTACAGTGTTTTTAAATAATCCATTATTGGTCTGCTAACTACAATGATCCTTAAGTATAACTCAGGCTTTATTCATCTTTTTTTGGGGGGGGGGGAGGTGGAGGGTCTAATTCATCTTTAAATTCCTAGCACCTTGCACTGTGTTTCGTATACAGGAAGCTCTCAATACATTTTTGATGAAAAAATGCTTTGTTAATTTATTGGAATAGGATACAAGAGACTTTCCTATGCAAATACTTTTATAGACATTTGAATTAAATTTTCCACTAGACCATAACCTTCATAACAATTGCATAAAATGATAGACCCCAACATGGGGTGATTCTTGGGTCAGCAAATGGTTATATTTTCTAGTAAATACATTTTAAAATGTGTATTTTATATGACATATATATAGTACTTCATGTACAGCAGGAATTATTCTAAGTGCTTTATAAATGTTAACTTGAATTATCCTCATATCAAACCTATGAAAGAAGTGCTATCATTAACCCCACTTACAGCTGAGGAAATAGAAAAACAGAGAAGTTATATACCTTGGTCAAGATTGCTCAGCCAGTAAGGGGAAGAACCAGGATTTGAATCGAGGCAACCTGGCTCAAAGCCCAAAGTCTTCCCTGCAGGCCTAATGGGTTTACCAGGAAGTCTTCATTCACAAAATGAGAGGGAATGCTTCTACGTAGGAGCCTTGATGTATAAGTCATTTCCTCCATTTTCCCCTTGTCCAGCCTTCTTGAACAGATGTCTTTTAAACCTCATACTTTATACAAGAATTTTATTGAATTACTGTCTTCTAAGGCAGCTGGCATATTTTACAAAAAAAAAAATTAAAAAAAAGAGCTCAGCAATCCTCACAAAATCCAATGAAGAATGCACATGTTAAGAAAAGGAACTATTTCTAAATGGATATTTACCTAGATTCTTACCCCCTTAGGATAACACTGAATAATGATTTCATTCTGCCCTGAGACTGGAAAAAAAAATCCTCTTCTAAGTTTTGGAAAGGAAGCCAAAGGATATAAGGGCTCTCTGTGAAAATCTTCTATTTCCATTTTTTTTCTTTTGAAGTTCAAATCTTGTGATGATTAGCTTCAACTGAACTTGACTCTCCACCCTACTTAGGGAGGCGTATGTTATCATAGAGATCAGAAATCAAATGAATTAGGTTCTCTGTTCAGCTCAACACTTTAAATTGCAGCTGGAAAAAAAATCTTTAAGTTCATCAGCCCCAGAAACCTTTATTCAAAGGCATCATTGCCGGAAGTCTTGGAGCTTCTTTGCTGGCACTGCAATCAAGGAGAAAGGCAGTGAAAAGAATGCTGCCAGGACTAATTGAAAACTGTGTAATAAAATGAATGTTATCACTTAAATTGTTATGTGTTAAAAGGATCAATAAGGGTTAAAGAAAAGATACTTTGCCACTGTTTAGAAAATTGATCAAGAAGACTCCTCAGGAGATGAACTGGAAAAATTGTGTCTTCAGCAAGCAAGTGTATAAGGAGCAAATTTCATGCCCAAATAAGCCCTTATCCTGTGTATTGGGTAGTGAGGAATTTTTTATTTTAAAAGAAAATTGAGATGGACTTATGCTTTGAAAGCTGGGGTATTGGGGACAAGATTTACTCTCTAATTTTTTAAAAAAGGCAAAATATACAAAATGCTTTTAAAAAAAAACTAGACCTCAGGCAACCAAATACACTGACCATTGAGAGGCAGGAAATAAATGAGGTACATTTTATGATTGCCCCAATTTACTGCCTTGAAAGAGAGTTCAGGTTATGGGGTGGGGGGGACCAAGTGGAGGCCAGTCAACTCTCTAAATTGGGGAATCAAGGCAGTTAGTTCTCCGGAGAGAGTACTGGAGAGCAGCGCTATACACAGGAGAGATTTCTAGATATCTGCAAAGGGTCCTCTAAGTATTCAGTTGACTACTATTCAGCACACGAATGTGAGGAAATTAGGCTAGGGAAAAACGTATCCAAAAAAATTAAAGGGAATAGTGCATGGGGCTCACATCATACCAAAAATTGAGTTGTCTCATAGCAGCCAGACTGGAAGTTCTCATAATTCACGAGGCATTGCATAGAGTACTCAGACGGGTTTTATTTCAGTAGTGGTGAATTGCTAGCTTTAGACTAATAACTAGCTCTTGTTCCACATAAAACTAAAAAGCAAGGTCTGAGATAAAATTGTGATAAAATGCACAATGTCAGAACTAATAAAAAATTACTAATCATAGAAAAAAGTAAGAAAATAAGATCCATAATGAGAAAAAAGATCAATCAAAACTGGTCCAGCCCTAACCGGTTTGGCTCAGTGGATAGATCATCGGTCTGTGGACTGAGGAGTCCCGGGTTCAATTCCGGTCAAGGGCATGTACCTTGGTTGTGGGCACATCCCTGATGGGGGGTGTGCAGGAGGCGGCTGGTCGATGTTTCTCTCTCATCGATGTTTCTAACTCTCTATCCCTCTCCCTTTCTCTCTGCAAAAAAATCAATAAAAATATATTTTTCTTAAAAAACTGGTCCAGAACTGATATAGATGTTAAAATTGTAAGACAAGAACATTAAGTCATCATAACTGCATTCCATATATTTAAGAGTTAGAGGAGAAAACAATAATGTATAAGCTAAATAATGCACTGAATGGGATTAATGGTAGATTAAACATTGTAGAAGAAAAGATTATTGAACTTGAAGATATAGCAATATAAACAAACCAAAATGAAACACAGAAAAAATAATTTTTAAAAAAGATCAGAGTATCAGTAGTGTAGGGGCAATTTCAGTCAAAATTGCTGAATGGGAGGAAAACAGGGATGCTTTATATTTCTCTATATTTCCTTATTGCATTTTCTATAGCCCCCTGTAAAATGTTGATTAAATGTGGTGAGAGCAGATGTCCTTGTCTCATTTTTAATCTAAGGAGGAAAGCACTCAGTCTTTCACCATTAAGTATGATGTTAGCCATAGGCTTTTCATTGATGCCCTTCATCAGGTTGAGTGAATTCCCTTCTATCCTTAGTTTGCAGAGAGTTTTTTATCAGAAATGACTGTGGATTTTTTTCAAATGCCTTTTCTGTGTCTGTTGAGATTATCATTGTAGTTTTTGTTTGTTTGTTTTTGTGGGGGGCTTTTTAGTTTGTTAATATGGTGAATTGTTTGTTTTTTGTCTGTAAAACCAATTTTTCACTCTTAGGAATGACCAGTTGGTCATGATGGATTATGCCTTTATATATTGTTAGATTCAACTTGGTAAAATTTTGATAGACCAATGTCTGGAATCTGGCGAAAGTGAGAAAAGCTGTACCTAGTGAAAAGCACAGGTGCCCACACATTTGGAATTCTGCTTAATATCAGCAGATTCCATGCAGCCTAAGAATTGACCTCTGGTCCACAAACTCCAGGTTAAGAACCTCTGTTTTAAATTTTATGAAAATTCTTAATTTTTTAACACAATTAGAGGCCATAGAATAATTTAAGCTCACCCTGCCTCAACACTTTTTGCTTGTTTAAACGTTTCTTTACAGTTGCATATTTGCAGCTGTTATTCTGACTGTAATTTTGTATCCAGCAACAAGAAACAAGAAATCATTATTCAATATGAGACAGTAATAGTAAGCAGTAATGAGGTGAAAAATTAATTAAATGTGGCTGAAAATTATAAATTATTGAACATTACCTCAAAATTCCGTTAGTGAAGAGACACTGCAGGATGAGGTGAGGATGAGGAGCCTTTGGAAAGCCCTTTCTTCACCTTTTGCCAAAGAATTCCTGGAATTCGAAAAGCAGCCACACAAACTTTTAGGGAACTTTGGTCAAAACCTTTCTCTCCTCTCTAGAAATTAGCAATAGTACTGGTTCCAAATAATCTCCACAATCCTATCAATCTTGTGATGTGTTAAAAGGGAAATCTGATGAGTGAATTTATTAATATATCTAAGGTCTCCAGCCCTCTTTGCCAGGTCTTGCTAGGAATTTTACTCTCTTCTATAATAGTGCTAATTAAAACCTTGCCTACAGACAACCCAATATGCGCTGGGTTATTTCCCATGAAATTAAACCATAATTTGAACAGAAAGAGTGTTTTAATTCTCAACCATATCTATACAGATATCATCACCAGCATAACTGAGACCTCTCACTAGGTTAGTCTGCTCACTAACCTGTTTGTTTTTGCTTTTTATTTTAGGGGTAAAAAAAAGTCAGATGGGAAACAGGTTAAGCTTTTAATCTGAATCAATCTCTTTTATAGTTCTATTAGCTAAAATATTTCAGTTAACTACAATGAGATTTTTGTTTTTATTTGGAATGAGCTTTTACACATGACCCACTAGGAAAATTCATTTTGAGCTTAAAATCGATATCTGCTTATGTTATAACAGATTGTGTGATCACTGGGTCTAAAACACTCAGTAGCCTGCCTGCGTTTAGGAAGCACGTATTCATATTCCACAGGCAGTCTCCTTGTCAGCTTTTCCTAGGGAATAGTTCTCATTTCCATCCTTCCTCATCCCTTTAAAAAAAAAAAAAAACACACCCAAAAAATAGATTTTCCCCCCAGAAATTAAATTTGTTGGAAGATTTTTTTTTCTCAGACACCCTCATGGCCAAAATATATTCTGTTTTAACCCTAAAACATTGGCCAATAAAGCAAAAATCTATCACTATATATTAGGAAGTTCTCTGCTTTTTGTCTTTAGAAATATCTTCAATTTTAGTAAAAATAAAGCAAAAAGTTGAACCAAGAATTTGGCAGCCAAGGAGACTTGATATCTAAATATTTTTTAGCATTTTTAAGTTTGTAATAGAAACATAATCTCTCCCATCTCCTCCATCACCACCCCACTCCTTGATGCCAAATAAACAATTCTGATACTATTTTTAAATTCCTCTAGAAAAAAACATTTCGCTTTAAGAGCAAGAAGCAGCCTTCTCCAGGCCACAGACAGGACACGGAGCTTTGCCTCTCAGATGTGTATGACACATGTCTGGGTACAGTAAGGAAACTTCAGGAAAGTGGCAGAAGGAAAACGTCTCTGACGCCCTGCCTGGAATTTAAGCAGCCAATGTGAAAACCCAGCCCGGCCTAGAAACTGTTCAGAAAGGCTCTTGTTTGTTTTTTTTTTTTTAGTACTCTTTTTTCACTCCTCTCATCTGGTGGGCCTTGCCATCTCTCCTTCAAGAATACCCACTGCCATCACTACATAACCTGCATAACGAATGCTGATGAATTGAATGTTTATCATGAGGCTTAGGTTAAAAGCTTATTAAGATCACAGAACCGTAGTGAAACAGAAAACTGGAAGACACGGTGGCATGCACATAACTACAAGTTACCAAAGTTTCCTTTTCTTTTCTTTTTCTTTTAAGCATGAGAGCTAGGATTAAAACCTAAGTCCTCTAAGTCTTTAAATTCCAGGCCCTTCCCACCATCTGCCAGTGACTATTAATAATGAAAACATGCAATCTTGAGAATCAAGGTAAGAACTGCAACATATTAATAAAAAATGAAATGAAAGAAACCTGTATAAGAACAACTTCAATAATTTGAGTCTTTCTTGTTTTGTTTTTAAAATATTTCTATTGATTTCAGAGAGGAAGGGAGAGGGAGAGGGAGAGGGATAGAAACAGCAGTGATGAGAGAGAATCATTGATCGGCTGCCTCCTGCACATCCCACACTGGGGCTCAAGCCTGCAACCCGGGATGTGCCCTGATGGGGAATCAAACCATGGCCTCCTGGTTTATAGGTTGAAGCTCAACCACTTGGCCATGCCGGTCAGGTGAGTCTTTCTTATTTTTTCTCTCTTATTTTACTCTTTCTTTTCATTTTATTTCTTCCTTTTAAGTTTTTCTATTACTATTAAAAATATACCATTAAATAGTATTTGGGAAAGAAATAAAGAAAAAAGTATGTATCTCACTGTACTAAAATGACTAACATTGATATTGTGAAATAATTCCTTTTACTCTTTTCCCTAGAATTAGGGTGCTTTTGTAAACACTAATATAATTATACTGTACACCCAATTATAAGTTTTTAGTTTATTTCTGTTTCAATTACCCATGTAAAGGAATATGCATAAAGTTATTTTTAAAACTTTAGTCAACAATAAGGGAACAACACCAAACTAAAAGGTTAATAAACATACTAGATAAACAATTTTAGTTCAACATTTCTTTAAATATGTACCATAAAACACAAGATCCATGAACTATTCATAAAGAAAAAGGTTTAGTAATAAAATAAGTTCAGGGAAAATTTTATATTCTCATGCCATTCTGGAAATTTATAATGCACTTTACAAAAATATGAGAGAAGAGGTGTTTAAAAAAATTTTCTTTAAATGTTGTTTAGCACAAAATTCTCTCAATTTATTTGTACATAAAAATTTTAAAATATACTTTATTCTTACTAACATTGCCTGGAATAGACACAAACTTTGGGACATACTGTATTAGTTTCTTCCAGAGTTATTTCCAGTGCTGGATTTTAAAGGTCAACATTGTTAGACATAGCTACCCTTGCTGTTCAATGGCCAATAGGAAGGACAGCAGAAGACAAGGAGCTTCCATATCAGCTAAACAGAAGTGAAAGTGCAAGTGGGGACATCCAGGAACGCTGTGCACTTGGAAACTACGTCTAGGAAAATAGCATTCAACATTCAGTCCTCCCAATGTTTTCAAAATCTTGGTTTAACATATTTCAAGACTCTAAATTTTTCCTCTCAAAGGTGTCAGCCAATGAAAGAAGCCTGGGCATATCACCACTGTAGTGGAAGGTGAACTATTAGCATTATTTGATGACTTCCTTTTTTCTTATATACGTCCTTCTTAGTCTTGAAGCTTTAAAAGCATTCTTGGTTTGTTTTGCCTTACTCCTGTCTCCACATTTAAGTAAATGCAATCCTACAATAGGACTATCTCTTATGTCCCTTTCTTTCTTCTCTACTCCCATCCTCTCACTCAATCTCTTAAGAATTCTTTTTTCAGGTTGTCCCCCTTGTTCTCTGTAGACATTCATCAGAGACGTGGTATCTGCCCTGGAGAAGCCCACTCCTATGCTGATTGATAAGACTCACCCATCAGCCTTCTCATGTCTCCCCAACACCACTGCATTGGGTCTTTCCTATCTTCACTCCCTTTACTCCAGAGCATCTTCTAAACTTCTCATACTTACCAATTGAAAACCCAGATCTGATCATGTCACCCTAAAGTCAATGACTGACCAGGGTATCCATAATTCCTACAAATTGTCAAAATTCCTACAAATATGACAACTTCATGTGGTTGAATGTAATAAAGTTTCCGTTTTTCTATTTGTTGGCTATTATATAAAAATCTTAAGAAGGATTTTTTGCCAAATATGAAAGGCACATTAGGTATAGTCAGGCTTAAAATATACACTAGGAGGCATGTATCAAATCTGCCTTATGAAACCCAAAACAAAAGCCATAGGACTCTCCAACTACTGGCAGTGACCAAAAATCTAGATGTTTCCCACACAGACATCTCTATGTGAAAAGCAGCATCAGCTCCTGCTACAGGTACCTGTTACCCAATAAATATCCTGCATATTCCAGTTTTTGTTTTGTTTACTTTTCATTGGGTTATCGGCAAGAATAAAAAGACATAAAAAATAAATAATATATGTAAAGTAGATAAGAAATTACATTTGCTGTTAGAATAGTTCTTGCAAATTCTTACTTTTTCCAAGAAACCTTCATTTAAAACCCTATAGGAAGTAATCTCTCTCTCTCTCTCTCTCTCTCTGTCTCTCTCTCTCTCTCTCCTATTCTCCTAGCATTTCCTTTGTACCTCTCATGAAGCACATATCAGGGTCTGTCTTGAGTTAGAATTATTTATGCATGTGTCTATTTTCTACCCAGGATTATGGACCCTTTCTGCGCAGGGATCATATTTTATTCATGTGTCTCACCCACATTGGGCAGGGGGCCGTGCGCTGTGAGAGCAATCTGCCAAGCATAAAGCACTATCAACAGGATGATGATTTGCATCCAGCATATTCTGAATTGTACTGCAAACTTTGTTAGGGAGAGTCAATACCACTCCTCCGCTGGAGCAACTTTCATGGAGTAAGAAGTTAGGAAATTCTCCTTGCAATGAGAAGGCTTGCCTGGATGGCAGACATGTAGAGCTCAGAAGCATCTTCTTACTGTTCACACTGGAACAATTCTACTTTTCTAAAGATGCAATTGTTTTTTTTTCCTCTGTCATAGTGTAAACACATACAAGTCATCATTCCTAATGAGATGTTGCTTCTTTTATGATTGTGTAGACAAAGGCACGAATGCATGAAATTTTTGATTATCTAAGGAACTCTGGCAGTGAAGAGTTAAGGAAATATTCAAGAGAACGCATGGTTCATGACTTCTTTTTCAGTGTTTTGGGAATTGGTAGGTATGGAGAAGGACAAACCATGGAAGGCTATTCTTGTGAATGGCTTCCACACGCAGTCCAAGTCTTCCATTCACACTTAGAGAAAATAAAGGCCAGGAAAGTGAACAAACATGCTCAAAAATTGTGTGGTGAGAGGAAACATTTTGTTTTGACAAGGAAGGGGTTAATTTGCAATGGTTTCAAAATCTTCTCATTTTAGGCATCATACCTTTTTGATTGCAAGGGTTATCTTGCCCTTGCAGTCAAAAAGCTGACAGAAGGAAAAGCCAGGATAAACAGGGGAGTAAAGTAGTAGTTTTAAATGCTGCTCCATGAAATGCTGCTTTTGGTGGTTCCAGGAAGCAAGCCAACAAGGCATTAAAACTAGAGAGACTGCTGCGGAGAGGGTCATACTGAAACTCAAGTTTGAGAGCATTTTGTGTTCTTTTAGGCCTGACAGAAGATAATCGTTATTGTCCTATGGAGCTTGTAGCTGATCGGATAAACTGCAAGATGCCAGGAAACCTTGACTCACCTGACATGGAGCTAGAGGAGCCACAGATATGAAAACATTCATTTTATCTCCTTCCTTTGCATCATACTTGTTATTCACTCACCACGTCAGCTGTGCAGGAATTGAACCTCTTTAATCACACTCCCTTCTCCATTTCAGTACTGCCCTATCCCATTCCCTTGCCCACCATCCCTTGTGCCACCCTCTTTCTAGTTTCCATGATCAGCCTTACTACTATTTTTGCCTGCAGAGAGATTAAGCTATATCCAGATTGATTTCAACCATATTCTTGCTTGTTTCAAAATGCAGGAGGGCAAAGAAAAACACCTTGATCCCCATTCCTAAATCACAAATGGCAGAAAATCACGTGTTAAAATTAAGTGCAAATATACATGACGCTTTGTAAAAGGCAGTAAAGTGTGGCTAAAAGGGAAGACTGTGGAGCCAGACTCTGGTTCAAATCCTGGCTTCACTGCTCCATCACTTATCCTCTTGTGCCTCAGTTTACCTAACTTTAAAGTAAAAATGGAATAAATAAAGTAAAAATAGTGATGATTCCAACTGCTTTCATTAGAACAGTGGTTGACTGTATAATAATAAGAGTAAAAATAACAGCCACTTAAATGAAATAGAAATTTGCTTCTCTGTGATGGAGGAGGGCTGATGATATGGTTCCATGACCCTGTGGGATTAGGCTACTTTGTCTTTTCCTTCTGCTCTTCTCAAAATGTGGCTTTCATCCCATGGACCAAGATGTCCACACTCTAGACAGCAGGAGAAGAGTACAAAAAAGAGGAGTATGCCCTCATTTTCATTAAAAGTATAATCTAGAACAGGGGTGGGCAAACTTTTTGACTCAAGGGCCACAATGGGTTCTTAAACTGGACCGGAGGGCCGGAACAAAAGCATGGATGGAGTGTTTGTGTGAACTAATATAAATTCAAAGTAAACATCATTACATAAAAGGGTACGGTCTTTTTTTTTTTAGTTTTATTCATTTCAAACGGGCTGGATCCAGCCCGAGGGCCGTAGTTTGCCCACGGCTGATCTAGAAGTTCCCTCAAATCAGTTCCACTCATATCTCATTGGCCAGAACCTAATCAGAACATATAGTTTCAAAAGATGCCATATGCCTGCTAAAACTTCTATTACTATATCAAAACAGGATAGAAATTGGAGGGAAACCCAGTAACCTCTGCCACACCAATGCTGTAGAGTTGTGTAGATTAAACAAATTACATATGTTAAGCACTTAAAACAGTGCCTACAACAAAAAAAGTCTTTGATGATTGTTAGCTTTTAAGACAATGTTAATAGTTACTATGCCTGTTTCTTCTCCTTGTCTTTTAATTATACACTTATGGACAGTGAGAATCATGTGGAATATTTAGACCATTTAACTTAAAAAATAACTAATTGTTTATTAATATAAAACTCATGTTAATTTTTAAAAATTTTAAATAAGTTAAAGTAAAAAACCCAAGACTCTTTGCATTAATTAGAGAAATTAGAAAATTGTGGAATTCAGGAAAATCAAGGTTTGCTTTGCCATTTATTTGAAATAAATTTAATTTCTTAACAAAATTTGAAAATTATAGTATTGACAATTATAGAGCTTTTTTATTTACAAAGACCAAAGGGCTTAATTTGTTGGTCAAAGAGTTCACTAACACCTATGGGAATAAAGACACCCTTTGAATAGAAATGTGGAAACAGAAGTAAAATAAATGGAGGCATTCTTTTAAATCAACAACTAACAAAACTTTGGCCAGACCAAGTATGCATAGAGTAAGAGCTATTCTCATACAAGAACTCCTTAGGTTCTTAAGGTTATCGCTAACTCTTTAGGACAGTGCAAAAAGCTGATTTTTCTACTCAGTGGATGAACTTATACTTTTATATTGTCTATTACCATGGAGCTTTATTAGATTTTTGAAGCCAGATCATCTGGGTTTAAATCCTAACTTTACTTAACTGAGCAAGTTAGCCTCTGCATGTATTAGATTTGTCATCTGAAAATAGAAACAATAAAAGCCCATACATAGGAACAGTACATACCCCATACAGTACTTATGATAAATAATTAAAATAATAATGCATAAATTTTTTAGAGCAGAAGCATTCAGGAAGTGTTGGCTATATAATTATTAACATTACCCAAGTTTTTTTTGAAAATGTTACAGCATTACAAATGCTAATCTCTTACTTTTACACAGCTTTACCAATCACAAAACTCTTCTATACTCTCTGTCTTATTTGTCTGTCACTACAGTTCTCAATTAGGGTCAATATTCTTATTTTAAAGGCAGGAACACTGAGGCTCAGAGACAGGAAATAACTTACTTAAGGTCACTGACTATAGAGTCAGGGTTTAAGTCAACGACTTAGTGCTCTTGTCAATCAGCTTCGCTCTGCTACAACCAGAGGACCTCTGGTGGTAATAATCCACAAGCTTTAAGGAATGTATGAGGTGTTCACAATCCATGCCACGTGACCATTCCTTCCTGGACATCCTTGATTGGGCTAGAGAGAGCACATGACTTGAGGACAGTACAAAACTCCACCCAAACAGAGATGGTTGCCACTCTCCATTCCAAACAGAAATATCTGTAGCTGTTGCTAGTAGCACAGCAGCAGCTGTAGGAGCAGACTGAGTTTCTGAAACATGGTAAAGGCAAAGATCAACCAAACCTTACTTCCTAGGGGCAGAAAGCCAACCTAGTTCTAGTTTTTATGTCACCGTTGAATCCTGCCTGTTTTGGAACTCCTAACACTCATTCAGGCTCATTCAGTGTTTCAAGTCAACGTGGTTGCATCTCTGTTTCGTGCAACCAAAAAGTGAGACAAGGAATGATTAAGTAAGACCTCTATTAGGGTTTTGAAGCAAAAGTACCCTATATTTTACATATGAAACTAATAAACAGAGGCAGACAGAGCTGATTTGACATAAGCAAGTAGAATGAGGCAGAAGTACAGAGAGAACTAGGAAAAGATACAGAGGGTTGGAATCCCTCATTTCAGCTGTTCCTTTCCTTGAGTTTTCTGATACACAAATTCTATTTTTTTGGCCTACGCTATCTCAAGTCAAATTATTGTGGTTTGCCACCAAAAATAGAGCTCATGCCTGTATTTCTCCTCCCAAAATTCTGTGAAAAATTCAACTGGATTTACTCCGAGTGTGCAACTCAAATATGAACATATATTTATGGTCCCAGAGAGGTTATCTGAAAAGACTAGGAAGGCATTGGGTCACACTGAAAACCCAGAATGTAACCTTAACTGCCTGGTTTTGAAAAGACAGTCATGTACACCACTGATCTATCATTAGGACAGCTCAATTGTTGGCTGAAACCATTCCATGGACATTGTAATGTTCCTGAGCAAAGAGCACTGTCTTTTGGGTTAAAGTATGATTGGACAGATACCCTTAGGACGGAGCCCTCTGAGTGCAGCCCTCCAAAGAGCTAGAGAGGTTTGTTTGCTTTCCAGGGTGGTGAAGGTAGTGAAGTACAGACCTTCCTCCTCCTCCAAGGACTGATTTATATTCCTGAACAAAAGCTCCTTCCTCTTTCTCTCTCAATCTCTCCACACACACCTCCCCCCAGAGAGGAGAAGGGGCAGACAGCCAGCCACCCTACATAAGCCATGTGTTTCACAATATGGTACTCCTCTCTTGGTGTCTGTGTCAGTATCTCTGGTTCTCACCGAGTTGCCATGTGAGGAATGGGGACACGGGGAACTGACACAAGATGCTCTGTGAGGAAATAAGAGGTCTATTTCCTAATCTAGCCAAAGGTCTCACGTTTCTATTAGTGTGTGTGTATAATATAGTGGCAGGCTAACTTGTGAGCTTGCAAGGAGGTGCTGTCTCAAACTCTGCCCAGTTTAAGACTTAATACTACATCCAGATAGTCCATGATAATCCTAGTTTACACCAACTATACACAATGATTATTAATATGCCTCATTTCATTCTCAAAAATGTCCCTATTCAGAAGGCAAATTATACCGTCACCCAACATACAATCCACATAACCTCAAGCAGTATCCTTAAAGAGTAATCTTACCTGATTTTTTTTTTTTTTTTTTTTTGCAGAATGACTAAGTACAAAGCTACCAGAACTGCCGTAAGGCTGCAACTTTAAATGAAAGCCCAGTAGTAGAGGGTCTCTGCTGAACACTTCCAGCAACAATTCTCAAACCTGGCTTCATTTTACAATCACCAGGGGAGCTTTTCAAACCCATCAGTGACTGGCCCCCAAACTCAGTCCACTCGAATGGGAATCTCCTGGGAAAGGGTTCAGGTGCTGGTATGTTTTTATACACTTTGCAGCTGATTTTAACGTGTACATAGGGTTAACCCCACTGGATTGGATGAATGAAATGTGTAGCCATGACTTACCGCTCCAACTGTAACCAGTTTTTGAAGTGGGTTTTCTTCTATTCTTTTGAGGCCCAGAGGGATGAAGCAAATTTACCAAATTCAACACAAGAATCAATGACTAAGTAGAAACCCTGTCTTGATCCTCTGACTACCAGACCTGTCTTCTTTCCACTGCACCAAATTCCTACAATATAAGCGCAGCATTGCTGTATAGTACAACCACATTATATATGAATTGTTAGAATACTTGTTTAGTGGCATGATTCTATGTATATCTTATTAACCTATATTTTTGAATGCTCATCAAATATAATTACTGAGGATAAGCAGGTTATAGTCCTTAATGGACTGGTTGCTTGAACATCATGCAATGTCTTTCAATAACTTAGTGGTGGTATTGTTGTCATAATTATCATTAAAATTGGCAAAGAAAGACAGAGGATGTAGGCAAAGAATAGCAGAAAGCACTCACTAATTCTGATCTCTCTTCAAGATCCAAATAGTGTCTTATACCAAGAGGATTCTGGCAGAACCCAGGTGAGCACTATTTACAGCATCTGTATAAGCAGATAGCTGGAATGGTACCACAGGTTCAGAATGAGTAGAGAAAAGCCATGTTCAATTCATTCCCTTATTTTACAGATAAAGCCAGAACCATGCAGTGAGTTGAGATGCAGAGCTAGAATTAGATGTTGGGTAGTTTGGTCTTCACTGGATTGCTAACTCTACCATGATTCAGGGTAGTGTCCCTTACAGTATTCCTTATAAAGGAGTGAAGAAGGGGGGATGGAGGAAGGAGGGAGGGAGGGAGGGAGAGAGAGAGAGAGAGAGAGAGAGAGAGAGAATAATCTATATTCACTATAATTAATCCATCAAGGTTGTTTGGTCCTGATACCTGAATTCAAACTCAGGCAGTCTGAAAATGAGGCAGTCTGAAAATGTTTTAACTCTTATGCAAAACTGCCTCCCCCAAAGTACTTAATAATGCTATAATCTATATATTGTGTCTTAATTTGCAAATTTCATGTAATTATATTATACTAGAAGCCCAGTGCATGGACTTGTGCACAAGTGGGGTCCCTCAGCCTGGTCTGCGGGGATCGGGATGAAACCGGCTCTCCAACATTCCCGGAGGGGTCCTGGATTGTGAGAGGGCGCAGGCCAGGCCGAGGGACTCCACTGGTACACAATTGGGGCTGGGGAGGGGCTGCGGGAAGTCTCCAGAGCATGTCCGGCCCATCTCATCCAGTCTCAATGGGCGGACCCCAGCAGCAAGCTACCAGTCTGAGTGTCTGCCCCCTGGTGGTCAGTGTGCATCATAGCAACTGGTCAAATGGTCGGACACTTAGCATATTAGGCTTTTATTATATAGGACAGGGGTGGGCAAACTTTTTGACTCGAGGGCCACAATGGGTTCTTAAACTGGACCGGAGGGCCGGAACAAAAGCATGGATGGAGTGTTTGTGTGAACTAATATAAATTCAAAGTAAACATCATTACATAATAGGGTACGGTCTTTTTTTTTTTTTTTAGTTTTATTCATTTCAAACGGCCGGATCCAGCCCTCGGGCCGTAGTTTGCCCACGGCTGATATAGGATTACTTTGATACAATATAGAGCCATTGGCCCTCAGAATTGGGAATATAACAACTTCATGATATTATTTAGATCATTGAGACTGTGGGCTAGACTTATGTTAAGAGCAGTTTCTGGTAAGTTTCTTCTCCTTTTCCCAGAAGCTTATGGAGAATTACTCTGTGGGAATTACCCCTTGCCATAACAATATAAATCTATAATTCTTTTGGGCATAAATAAGGAACAGGAATTCTACCTGCACTAGTAACTAATACAATTCTTAATTTTGAGGGTAAAGCCTGTGCTCTAATTCTTCTTATGTCAGCTTTGGATATTATAAAATACAACCCAATTATAAAATATTTCCTTATAGCACCTAGCGGTCTTGTTTGTCATACACCTAGTGGTGTGCAGAGGTTTCCTCTTGCTGTAAAACAGAGATACCGTAACTAGTAAGCACCAATGTTATCAGGTCCCTGCTGTTATATTTAATTTACAGGGGTAGGAGGGAGGACCAGAAATCCAAACTTTAGCCTTAAGCTAGCAGTCTGTGGCTCAGCCACTGTGCTAACCAGACTAAAATATTAAATATTTAGGCTCAGGGGATCTGTGATAGCTTAGACCCAGCTGTAATATTGGTTTAGCAATCAGGAAAAATATCTTGCCACCTCAGAAGCAAAATTAAAGTAACAATCATTAAACAAAATGTAACTGACTGGGTGTTATAACTTTGAGCTACAATACGAATAAAGGTGTGCATTTTTCCATTGTCTCAAACTGTCAATAATTAAAATAATTCTTCAATGTAGTTTATCTAGCAACCATTAAATAACCCAAGATGAGAAAGCCTAATAAACTATATAAGTGTATTGTATTGATGCACAGTATTTTCCATAATTCTATGAATACATATAAATATACCTCACTAACCTAGACTTCACTAATTTAGAGAGTGGATTGATACAGACACTGAATATTTCTGAAACTGCTCAGACACAAAATCTCTGTTCAGATTAATAATGCCACATTTAAATGAGTTGAGTGCTGAGAAGACAAGAAAAAGTTCACTGTCTTAGAGATCCTTTTAAGTTAGATTTTTATAACTGGGTTATTATTTGGAAATGGAAGTGTTAATTTTAGGGTATATTGAAATTCACTGGATAAAAAGTATTTCCAAGGCAAAATGGCATGGCTATTAGACTGAACCTAATGAGGGCTGAATCCTAGCTCTGCCATTTGCCTAGCTGGCTAAGTTACATTTAATGAAATGCTGCCTTAATGAACAAAAGGAGAAAAGCACTTGCAATTGAGTCAGCTGAAGAGAAACTTGATCACAGGATTACCATGTACACATCCTTACCCAGACTCTGACTCAAGTAGACAATGATTCATTAAATACAGAATTCAAAAGTATCCCTGATACTCAGGTACTGATTCCACAAATTAACCCCATCTCTGGCTCAAAGCTATCCTAAACCAAGGCTGCCTGTGGGTGTGTATAGAAAGGCAGGCCCACAAAGGCCATGCGATCTTGGCAGTCATTGAACACCACTGAGCTTCATTGTCTTCCATTGGTAAAATGAATATAATACCAATTCAAACAATTGTTGGAAGGATTCAATTAAATGAGACAATGCTTCAATAACTGGTAACTTTTAATGCAGGCAAGGCAATGATATTAGTATATTAAAAACAAGCATTTGGTCTAAGAGAAAATGTTTTAATAGTAGTCATTTGAACATAATAGGGTATTGAAATTGAGATCATTTTTTTAAGCTGAAAGCAGCATCACTTGTTGACTTATTCTGGGACTGCTTAGCAGTTGCTGGGTAAGCTACATTACTCTTAATCTTTTCAGATCAAATTCAAAAAGTAAATAAGTAAACCACATAACTAGATAACACACCGTATTTGTCAGGGTTCTCCAAAGAAACAGAACCAATACAAGATAAATACAAATCTATATATATAAAGGCTAAGCGATCGGCCGACTGGCCGACCAGCTGGTAGGTATAACGTGCACTGACCACCAGGGGGCAGACGCTCAACGCAGGAGCTGCCAAGCTTCCGTGACTTGGCAGCGGTGGTTCTCAGGTGACGCACCCCGGAACCAGATAGGAGGGAACTCTCGAACACCGGGACCCCTCAGGGGATATCTGAGAGCCAGTTTTGGCCCCCTGCCAGAAGGACCCCACTCACTCTGCAGACACCCTTCGAGCCACAGCACCGCCCCAGGTGTGGCCGGCTGGGGAGGGGCCACAGAAGGTTGGCTCCAGGGCGTGTCTCGCCCATTTCCCACAGTCCCTCCCCACCACCACCTTCTAATTAATTTCCTTTCAATGTGCACGAATCCGTGCACTGGGTCACTAGTATAAATATAAATATGTATAGAGATTTATTATAAAGTGTTGGTTTGAGTAATTATGAAGCCTGAGATGTTTCCCAATCTGCCCTCTGTAAGCTGGAGACCCAGGAGGCTGCTGTGTAGTTCAAAGGCCTAAGAGCCTCAAAGCCAAGGTATAGATTCCAATTCAAGTCTGAGGTCCTGAGAATCAGGAGCACCAAGGCAGGAGAAGGTTAAAGTTCCAACTCGAACAATCAGACAATGAGTGAATTCAAATTTCCTCTGCCTTTTTGTTCTGTTCAGGCCCCCTGGAGGTTCCCCCCACCCATGCTGGGGACTACAATCTGCTTTGCTTCATCTACTGATTTGAATACTAATTTCTTCCAGACACACACACACACACACACACACACACACACACACACGCCTTGAACCAGCTATCTGCCCATTCCTTGGCCCACTTAAGTTGACACATAAAACCAATAACCATCACATCAGGTGACTTGATACCTAGTTAATGATTATTTGTTACCATGGTGGCTTTTACTCCTCCTCCTCTTTGTTCTCTTCTTTTTTTCCAGTAGCAGAATCATTTTTTCAAATAAAATTTTACTTGGAATCAGGGAAAAAATGGGAAGGGATCTTTTGTCCTCCACTGGCCCTCCCAGACCCCTTACCCTTGAGACAATTTTGAGGGATGCTAATGTTCTGTGGGATACAGAATGGAAACCATTCTACTCCACAGTAAGGCACTATTTCTACAAGCCTATTTGGGTAGGGAAATTAAAGAATTAAATATTCTTATTCACATTTGAAAGTAATAAATCTATCTGGACATTGTACTAAATTTAGCAAGGCTTTTTCTAGTATAAAATATTGAAAGAATGTCATATACATGTACTAAACTTACTAAAAGACTTTTTCTTCATGGAGCTTATATGATAAAATATGATAAAATGTGATTAAAATGTAACTAATTTATATTTTTTCTAGTGACTTTCCAGCACCTTTAATACCTTTTATGCCATATTTTATTTCTTCTAAAAAATACTGATTAAAACATTACAAGATTACAAGATGAAAATATGTGTGTGTGTGTGTGTGTGTGTATCTTGTTCTTACATATGTATAAGACAGCAAGCAAGAAATAAAATGAGTTCCTAGCACAGCTAGGCTAGTACTGAGCCTTTCACATTTTTTTCTCACTTGATTCTCATGTGACTTGAATGTACCTACGCCTCAAATGCCCCTGGGTAAGAATGAGGCTACTATATTAAACATTAATATTCACTTGTGTTTGCTGTTTCTCACTTTCTCAGTTTCCCACTTTCATTGATGTTGAGCATATTTTTTTTGTGCTTACGTGCCACCCTTATATCTTGTTTGCTGAAATTTGTGTTCATTTTTCCAGTTTTTAAAAATTGGTAGTTTTCTTAATACTGAGTTTTCAGAGTTCTTTATATAATCTAGAATCAGGTCTTTTATCAGATCAGCAAATATTTTCTGATCTGTGACTTTTCAATACCTTAGCAGTGTCTTTGAAAAGCATAACTCTTTAGTTTTGGTGAAGTCTAATTTATCATTATTTTGGTGTATTGTCTAAGAAATCTGTACCTAACCCAAGGTAACAAAGATTTTATCCTGTGCTTTCTTCTATAAGTTGCATAGTTTGGATTTTACATTTACTTGTAAAATCTATTTTGAGTAAATTTCTGTCTACCGGTATGTTATGAGGTCTGAATGAGAGCTCACTTTTCAGAATACAAATGTACTTTTTTTTTTTCAGAAACTTTGGTGGAAAAATCCTTCTTCATTGAATTGTCTTTGCACACTGGTCAAAAATTCTTTGTCCATATATGTGTGGAATT
Organism: Myotis lucifugus; assembly: GCF_000147115.1. Lineage (NCBI taxonomy): Eukaryota > Metazoa > Chordata > Mammalia > Chiroptera > Vespertilionidae > Myotis > Myotis lucifugus. The sequence continues at coordinate 3,160,951 of NW_005871107.1, read as the reverse complement.
ATTCTGGGTTCTTTGTTCTGTTCCATTTTTTCATTTGCCCATCTTTATGTCAATATCACAATGTCTCCATTACTGTGGGTTTATAAGAAGTCTTGAAATCCAGTCATTTTAGTCCTTCAGCCTTGATTCTTTTTCAAAATTGTTCAACCATTTGCATAGGCATATAAATTTTGGAACTTGTTTTTCAATTTCCACCCTCCAAAAATCCCAACAAAACAAAAGAAAATGAAGCCCCTCTGGAATCCTGACTGGGATGGAATTGAATATATAGATCAATCTGGGACAGTTGGCATCTTGACAACCCTGAGTCTTTGGATCTTTGTTACATTTTTTTAAAATAATTTAAGTCTTTTTTAATTTGTCTCAGCTATGTCTGGAGATTTTCAGAGTATAGGTCTTAGGCACCTATTGTCAGATTTAGCCCCAGGTATTAAAAATATTTGAAGCTATTATAAGTGGTATTTTTTTAATTTCAATTTGATATTTTTCATTGATAGTATATAGAAATATAATTGATTTTTAAAAATTGACCTTGATATCTTGCAAGTTTGCTATAAATACATATTCATCCGCCGAAACCGGTTTGGCTCAGTGGATAGAGCGTCGGCCTGCGGATTGAAAGGTCCCGGGTTCGATTCCGGTCAAGGGCATGTACCTGGGTTGCAGGCACATCCCCAGTGGGAGATGTGCAGGAGGCAGCTGGTCGATGTTTCTCTCTCATCGATGTTTCTAACTCTCTATCTCTCTCCCTTCCTCTCTGTAAAAAATCAATAAAATATATTTTAAAAAAATACATATTCATCCTATAATTTTTGTCAATTTCATTTATCAGTTTTTGCTTCATATATTTTAAAGCTCTGTTATTAGGTGCACAGACATTTAAGAATATTATGTCCTTTTAATCAGTTGAGTATCATTATGAAATGACCTTCATCTGTGGTAATATCTGCTGCTCTGAAATCTAGTATTTCTGGTACTGATATAACTAATCCTAATTCTGCACTGTGACTTTAACAGCAACTCTAATTATTTTACCTAACAGTTTTAACTTTTCACCTTACACATCGTAGTTTTCATCTCTAGAAATTCAATTTAGATACCTTTTATAGCTTTCATATATTCACTTAATATTTTGAACATATGAAATAGAACTATAATAACTGCTTAATGTCCTCCTCTGCTAATTCTATTTTGGCAGTGCTTGGTCAGTTTCAATTGATTAACTGTTCTCCTCACTATGGATTAAAATTTCCTGCTTCCTTGCATGCATTGTAATATTTTATCAGTTGCAAAACATAGTGAGTTTTACCTGTTGAGTGGATATTTTTGTGTTACTGCACATATTCTTGGCTTTTGTTGTAGTGTACGATGCAGTGACTCTCAAGAAGTTTGACCATTTCAAGTCTTGCTTTTGAGATGTTTTAGGCAGGACTGGAGCACTGTTACTTCAGATCCTTTTAGGAAGTCCTTTTCTGGGCTTCAACTAGTTTGCTCTCTTGAATACACTGATCGGGACTCTACTGAGTACCCAATGGGTGCCTTCTGCAGCTCGTCAGAGTTCTTTCTCTGTACAGACCTCTCCTGTCCAATATTCTGTCCAGCAGACTCTAGAAACCTTCTTCTCCTGGACTCTCACCATTGTCTCCTCAATCCAGGGAGTTCACTGGGTTCTTCCTGGGTCCTCCTTCCTACACTGCAACCTGGATACATTCTCAATGTCCTAATATAAAGAAAGCAATTATATGGACCACCTTGTTAATGTGCTCTCTCTCTCAGACATCACTGTGCCAATGTCCAATGCCTTGGTTACCATTGTTTCATGCATATATATACTACATATATAAACATATATGTATCACACATTTTTTTTGTTTTAGGCCAGACGCTAAATTCAGTCCTTGTTACTGTATCTTTGTCAAGAGTGTAAATTCCTCCTGATTTTCTACAGTTGGAAATATGGTTACCTTAGATACGTTTGAATAAAAAGAAAATTCTAATAGAAAGACAAACCTAAATAAGGTGCCACTTGGGAAAATCCAAGAGCAATATAAAGACACTGGGAGTAGGGGAGAATAGGAGTATATAGCACATTATGAGTGGTTCTAAATCAACCAAACACAAAGCTTTTTCATTGTTATTATTTTAAACCACTAGTAGCATCACATGGTCACAATACCTAAAGCTGATCTTCCTTCAAATATATGAATCAACCTTTATTTAGATTTAATTTTTGATCTTTTGACATTTTATGAATCTTAGCTTCAAAATGTCAAAGGCTTCAAAAATTTAATCAAAATGATGTCATTCCTTCTCATGGTCAAATTCTGCACTATGCCTTTTAATAGTGACTATGATTGTAACACATGTTTTAACTCTCATTAACTCTCTTATATTTTTTATAATATATAAAGTGAGGATATTAAAAAGTCATTATGCATTGATTAATAAACTACAACATCACATCTAAACAAATATTGACTTGCAACACCTAAACCAGTGATGGCGAACCTATGGCACACGTGTCAGAGGTGACATGCGAACTCATTTTTTTGGTTGATTTTTCTTTGTTAAATAATGGCATTTAAATATATAAAATAAATATCCTATCTAATAAAAGAGAAACATGGTAATTAGCCGTACAGCTGCTACCCTTCCCATTGGCTAATCAGTGAGATATGCAAATTAACTGCCAGCCAAGATGGCGGCCGGCAGCCAGGCAGCTTGAAGCAAACAGGGAGGCTTGCTTGCTTCAGTGACGGAGGAAGCCAAGCTTCCCCACCTGCGCTGCCGGCCTCTCAGCTTGCAGTTTGAAACATTGTAACAAATATAGAAGCTAAACAAAACCCCAGAAACCGGCTTTAGTCAGCCAGGCTTCAGCCAGCAAGACCGCAACATTGTTTCGAATACAGAAGGTAAACAAAGGCCAGAAACCTGCTTTCAGCAGCCGAGCCTCAGAGAGAAAGCCGGCTCTCAGCTCCAGTGACAGGCATAGAAAGTAAATAAATGCCAGAATAAAAAGAAAAAAGAAAAAAAGGAGAGGTTTGGAGCTTCAGTCGCCCACCAGCCTGAAAACAGCCCTCAGCCCCTCACCCAGAATGGCCAGGCACCCCAGTGGGGACCCCCACCCTGAAGCAACAAGATGGAGGCTAATTTGCATACTGAAGGCAGGTGGCAGCAGGCAAGGCTGTCTGCGGTCTGGGACCCGGATCTGTGACCCTGCCAGGCAGGGGGCAGTGCTTGAGGCTGTCCGCGGCCCCAGGACCCAGATCTGTGACCCTACCAGGCGGGGGGCACCGCGGGAGGCTGTCCGAAGTCCAGGACTCGGATCTGTGACCCTGCCAGGCGGGGTGGCAGTGCTTGAGGCTGTCTGCTGTCCCGGGACCCGGATCTGTGACCCTGCCAGCGGGGGGCAGTGCTTGAGGCTGTCCGCGGTCTGGGACTTGGATCCATGTCCTCGCGAGTGGGGCGGCAGTGCTTGAGGCTGTCCGCGGTCCCAGGACCTGGATCTGTGACCCTGCCAGGCGAGGGGCACCGCGGGAGGCTGTCTGCAGTCCGGGACCCAGATCTGTGAACCTGCCAGTCGGGGGGCAGCGCTTGAGGCTGTGCACGGTCCTGGGACTCGGATCCGTGACCCTTCACAGCGGGGAGGCAGCCATCAGCACCCAGGAGTGACTGCGCAAGATCCGCCTCCTGGCCCAGAAGGTGCAGGATCGCAGGGACAGCCACCATGGCGGGCCAGACTGACGTCCTCCTGGCCGCACCATGGGGGTTTGTGGATCTGCAAAGCCAGAGGCCTCCGGTGTGCACATCCCCCCTGGCATGCGAACATCCCCCAGCACACTGTCACCCTCCAGTGCCTGCAATAGTTGCAAACCAAGGCATGCACAAGTTCCCCCCGCCTCTCCACTGCACTTCCATCAACCCAGCATGCCTAACACCCCCACAGGATGTGCACACATCCCCTCTGATGCGCTCACATCCTTTGGAGAGTGTCTGGGTGTTCTGGGTGCTGAGAGTGAGCGCCTGTGAGATGACAGTGAGAGGGCGGAGTGGTGATGCCCTGTTCCCACGGAGGCCAGTGCAGCTACGAGATCACCTCTGGGGGGTTAATGCAGGTGCTAAGGAAGGAGCAGGTGCAGACAGACACACCTGGTGGGCGCGGGCGGCCCTCTTTGAGGTGCTTTCGGTCAGCGGTCAGCGTTCAAGATCAAGAGCCCAGAGGCAGAGAGGAATTCCGTCCTCTCAGTGAAACAGTGGGATAGTAGGGGTGACTGTAGAGGAAGAATGTGCACTTTGGGTGCCAGCACCCATGAGTGAAGGCTGCCCTGACTGAGCCTTGCTTGCTTGGGGCCTAGAGCACTCCTGCAGGGCAACGGGTGACAGGATGTGCTTTTCCGAATTAATGAGAGAAAATATTGATTCTCCTGCTGCCCACGAAGGTGGAAAGTGAAGTGGGGAGACATGTGGGGAGTGAGCGAGGTTCCCTGTCTGGGGGTTCCAAATCTGCTGTTGGTTTTTTTCACCGCTGATTAGAGATATACAGGGTGTCCCCCCAAAATGTATACACACTTTTAATACCTACTAATTCCAATGGTTTTAAGCATAAAAAAGGAACAACAATGGAGCTGTTATCTGTTAAAAGTGTGGGCACAAACAGGTAGTTGGACATTCCCTGAGGGGTCTCAGATTGGAGAGGGTGAAGGCCAGATTGAGGGGCCCCTTCTCCCTCCCCCCACCCCAGTGCACAAATTTCGTGCACCGGGCTACTAGTATAAAATATAAGTCTTTGTTTTACTATGGTTGCAAATATCAAAAAATTTCTATATGTGACATGGCACCAGAGTTTAGTTAGAGTTTTTCAAAATGCTGACACGCTGAACTCAAAAGGTTCGCCATCACTGACCTAAACCATCAATCATAAGATTTTGGAATTAATTGCAGAAAAAAAAAATATGGGCCACAAGAAAGTCAGTCCATTTTTTTACGTTTCTTTTCTGCCCAAACACTTTGCTTCTACTCAGTTTCGTTCTAAACTTTGCCCTGTGCAGCTTGAGCAACAAAAGAACCCAAAGAAGAGTCTTCTGGCATTCACTACTGAGGACTGTGCCAGTCAGGTGGAAGAGGAGAATGGGTCTCAGTGAACTGGGGCACTGAAGCCCATCAAGGATTAAGATGACTCAGAATAATGTGTGCTCTGATTGCCTAATGCAGTGACATCCATTGGTGATTTGGGAATAAATCCCCGAGCACCAGGAGTTTGAATCATCAAATTTGAGTGGCAGGAAGTTAAGGATGTACCATAACCACAGAAAGTGGAGAACCTAGAATACTGCAGAATAAATACCAGAGGATTTACTCAGAGCTTGCAGCTGAACAATCACACAAGTTTTACACAAACTATACCTAAGTCAGAAATAGTACTTATTAAGGGCTTGTCGAGTATTTGGCACTGTATTCACAACCTGACACATATATACTCAATCCTCACAGCACGTGTGGAAATCACACTGCTGTCCACATTTCACAAATGAGAAAATGGAAGCACTAATTAACTGAGCCAGTATTTGAATCTAGGTCTAATTCCAAAGACTTTTCCTTCTTCTTTTTTGATTTGTTCATTTTTTTAACACAAAATAGATGTGCATGGTACTGAATTGAAAAGGTATAAAATGTAAAATGTGTCCCTGCTATCACTCCCCCCAGACACAGTTCCTCTCCAAAGTGACAATTACGTTATTAGTTTGTGTATCTTTATAGAGATGTTTTATCAGCCATAATAGTGGACTTGTCTATTTCTCTTTTCAGTTCTATTAGTTTTTACCTCATGTATTTTGACTGCTGTTAGATTTATAACAGGTTCATAACTATTGTTAGGTTATATCACCTTCGAGAATGGACGCACGTATTATTATTTAATGCACTTCTTTATTGCTAATAATCTTCCCTGTTCTGAAATCCACTTTAGATATTAATGTAGCTCTTCCAGGTCTCTTTTGATTAATGTTAGCTTGGTTTACCTTCCTCCATCTCTCTTCACTTTTAACTTATCTGAGTCTTTATGTTTAAAATAGATTTCTTACCCTGCCACTTCTATTCTCTGACAAGTCCAAGAAAGGCATTCATGTTCAGTTGTCCAACCTTTTTTGATTGAAGTCAGGAACATTGACCTCCATGCTATTTACAGGTCAGAGGTGAAACCAGAAGTTTTTTTCCAGCCCAATTATTTTTAAAGATAATTTATTCTCAGAGACAATGAACATGCATTTTAATAAAAATAAATTCTTACTTTTCTATTGACTAGAGCAGTAATATGTGCATTGAATTCACCTCAAGAGTTATATACATTGTTTTAAAATTCAGTAAAAAGGAGAGTTAATAAGATTCAGCTATATATCATTTAAGGTTGGATTTAGTTTTATTATAAGACTGTTCTTACCATGTATTTTGTTACTATCTCATTACTACCTCAGAGAAAGCATTAAAATCCAAGAAGCCTAAGTTAAACATCTGACCTGTCTTTTTTTTTAAGAAGATACATAAGATTAACTTGGAAAATGCTGCAAATAGTCTTACAGTGATCTTAACTATTTCCTTGACCATAACTTTGGATCTGCATCCTGCTATTGGTTTGGTACCATGATATATATATATATTTTTGTCAAATATATTTTATTGGTTTTTTACAGAGAGGAAGGGAGAGGGATAGAGAGTCAGAAACATCAATGAGAGAGAAACATCTATCGGCTGCCTCCTGCACACTCCCTACTGGGAATGTGCCCACAACCAAGGTACATGACCTTGACTGGAATTGAACCTGGGACCCTTCAGTCCTCAGGCCAACGCTCTATCCACTTAGTCAAACTGGTTAGGGCGATATTTTTGTTCTTTAAAAAAGTCATTCAATAATTTATTAAAGAGAAACCATCCTTTTTTTGTTTTTACAGATATGTTCATGAATATAACCATTCTTGATTATTACCCTTGGGCCCCATCATGAGGGATCATACTAGTGACTACTAGGAGGGACAAAAAGGGCCTAAACAATTGAGGTAACAATTATGGATCTTCTGGTAGTTTTTCTTTCTCCATTTTAAGTAATAACCAGATTTCTTAAAGTAAGTAGAGCCATCAAAAGGCAAGATCTCTGACATAGTTTAGGAGTGTTTTGTACAACTATGACATTCCAGCTATAAATGTAGACTTTGATACCTTTTGCTTAAGACATATAGTTGGAAAATATATTTCTGAAAAACTATGGCAATTCCTTTCCTTAAGAGATTTTTGAATGAAATGTTTTTATTGATATAGCATATTATCTCAGTTCTATATTGCTGGTTAACAAGTCATCCTAAAACTTCATGATTTAAATCACAACAGTTTATTATTTCTAAGATCCTGAGGGTTGACTGATTCTTCTACTGGTCCGGTTTGATCATACTTATGTGGGTACATTCTGCTGGTAGGAAACCTAAAGATGGGCTCAGTTGTGATAGGTGGAATTGCTGGACCAATATCTCCATGTGATATTCTATCCAGGGCTCCATCAAGGAAGCATTGGAAGAGGGCAAATTTCAATGGATAAGCTCTTATTGGACCTCTGCTAGCATCATGTTTGCTGACATCCCATTGGCCAAGCCAGCTGGGAGGGGAACATGGATACTGGGAGACTTGCTTTAACCAGACACTCACATTCCACAAAGAGAGGAACAGAGGCACATTGGCAGTCACTGGCCCATAACAATTATGCAGTCCTGCCAGGCACATGTTTTGTTAAGTTCCACAACTCTAAGATAAGGAGCTGTTCCCTGATAGAGACCAGTCCTATTTATCAGCACCCTAATCCTTTCTTTTCCTCATCTCCATCTTGGATTTTTAGTCATTTTAATATGACATGAATTTGCCTGAATATGACATGAGTTTGGGAGTGCTTCCTTTGGAGCACTCACTATTGTTCTGTCTGTAGATATCCCTTCCACCTCATCCTCTCCCTTTCACCTCATCCTCCCTCTTCCTCCCTTCAATTATATAAACATTAGATCTCTTCACGAAGTCCCACATGTCTCTTGCATTTTCATTTCCTTTTTAAGAATTGCGCATTCCATGGGAGCATTGCTAACAATAATAGAGCTGGAGCAAACACACTCAGGTGAGCTGAGAAATAGCAGAATGTCCATCACTTGTTCCAGGTGAGTTTGTAGGCTTCTTGGACCATTTGGTCTGAGGATAAAAGGGTGGATTTACTGTTGGGTAGCAGCTAATGACATTCTGTGGCTGAAGAGAGAGAAATTAGGTGGATATCATGCTAAAAGAGAGGCCCTTTACTGAGGACAAAAGGATGGGATTAAAAGAAGGGGGCAGAGTGCATCGAAAATGGGTTAAGAGAAATACTAACACTTCTCCTCTTTTTAACCCAGCATCCTTAGTCCACACAGTTTTCTCCAGAATTCTTGTTTAACATGGTATTTTATCATCCTGTTCTTATCACTACTCAACTAGAAAAAGAAGGAAGAAACGATGACCAAGAAATAATGCATATGCGGCACTTATATTCTCTCTCACCCACTTTATGAGGACCGAAAAACTTAATTTAGGATAGGGAAACTTTCATAGGATTTCCCCTTCTGGGATTATGTAAACACATGCCCCAAGAACGTGCTGGATTTGCTGCACAGTCTCTGGCCCCTACTCTGTGTAACTGAAATGAGGATTTTAGTTGGTAAGGGAGTGGAGTGTGCTATCAGCCAGCCATTGATACTTTCCAAATAGCCACTCTCTGCTTATGAAAAGATGATAAGGCAAATCACTACATTGTAGGAGCCAGACCTGGAAGGAGGGTAAATTGGTTCTCCCCTTCACTTGAACGGATATAAAGAAGTTCTCCTGCATTCACCCCAGAAATAAGACTTCCTTAGCAGAAAGAAGATATTCAAGTGCAATGCTTTAGAACAAATAACATAGATTATGAGCATTAAACAAAAATCAAACAAACAAAACAAAAAAAACACCTTTGAAATCTGATACAGCCAAAAAGGCACTATACTTAAGCCCAAAAATCTATCCCAGATATGTCACTTACTATTTTTGTGACCGCTGGCAAAACATTTAAACACATTCAGCCTCCAACTTTAAAACAGAGGGGGAGATGCCTGCAAACTCTACCTCATTACTATTTTGTTAGGAGGATAAAATGAGATAATGCACATGAAGCACTTTGGAAAGCCTTGAGCACTGTGCTGATGTAAGACATTATTTTTGTACTGATACCTATTATGGGAAAACTAAAAGATTAATTCAAGACCATGCCGCATGGTTATGAAAAACTCTGTACTTTACAATATTCAGTTATTTTTAAAGATCCCCATTACCATAGGCATAAACATTTAATCAGCCACTGGAAGAAAAATAAAACACATCCCCAAAGAGCTTTGCCTAAGAAAAGCTGATAAACAGAATCATGCCATGTTTGCTTCCTAATCTTCCTTCAGTATATTCCCACCCTTCCTGCTGCATACTTTGCATACTTAGAGTTCTAGGCCATTGAGAATATAATATATATATATATGGAGGTTTTCTTTGAATGGCAATGATGCAACAGAAACAGATGCCATTATCATGGCTGGTAAAAATGTAGCTCCAGGGGCAGTATCTGCAGTCAGATGTGTCGCTACCCCAGGAAAGCTTGGTTTGCTCTGGTACAGAGAAGCATGCTGAATCTGCATGTGAATAAATAACATTCTCTCCCTTAGGACTTCATCACTTCTGCTGATGCACCTCGCTGCTTTAATCATTCCGATAGAATCTTTAAAATGGGAGAAAATAGGAAATCATTGGTACAAGGACTGGTCAATCATTGGTATGTAAAGGCTACCATAAATGAGACATAATTTTGTAGCTATTTCACATTATTGTTAATGTAGGCATGAAACACACACACATTTCCCCGCTTACTTAGCAATGTCCTATTTTCCTTAGCTATTCTTAAAGACTGAATAAGGACACCTTTTTACAGCATTCTCCTTCCTGATTCTAAAAATAGTGAGCAAAAGTAATGTGATTGTGATAACATAAAAATAGCTACCATTTATTGAGCGTCTATTCTGGACCAGGCAGTTGATATACATTGTCTTATTACATTACCACTCTGTGGGGGCATTCCAGTTAAATTTCATAAATTTCATTTATAGGTAAGAAAATTATGGAAGGTTAAATAATTGATCAGGTAACAAAACTAGTAAGTGGCAAAGTGGTCAAAAGTGAGCCTATGGAATGATTCTCTCCATTTGTTAGTTGCAGGGCATTTGGAAGATGGGAATACTGCTTTCCTTAATTTTCTTAATAACTGAAGAATAACCAGAAAATGTTTTGTTATAGTCACTGAGAATATATTTTCATAATGTCCACTTTTCTGCCTTTTTATGTAGTGGATGCAGCCAGTTTAAAACCTTTGGAAATAAAAAACAGGCTGAGAGAAAGGGGAGGAAGGACAGGAAAGAGGGAAAGAAGAAAGGGAAAAAAGAAACCTAAACATAATTGATTTTCTTTTGTTATCCCAGAGCATTAAATTATTATTTTATGAATGGATTCGAGCTGTAATTGAGTAAGATGCAGAACACTGAGGTGATCTTATTGTGAAACATTGTTTTACTAGTCAGGACTCTTTCAGTTGCAAGAGAAGTAAAACTCAAATAAAACCAGCTGGAAAAAAGAGAGAGAGAGAGGAAATTTGTCTGTCTGGCTCCTGTAATTGAGATGTCTTTGGAAAAAGGCTAGTTTTTTTGGATATAACAAGATCTGAAAGTTCAAATGATATTTTCTTTCTCTTCACCCCTTAGTTTTGCTTTCTTCAGTAATATCTTAATTCTTAGGCATTCTCTTCCATGTATCAGAGAATATGGCCACCTGTATCTCCAACCTTAGATCCTTCCTATAAGTAGCATTCCAGAGAAAAGGCCACACCCCTCATCCCACCATGTCCAGATCAGTCCAACAAGTTGATGTAATCTTTACTCGAGTTATTTAGCCACAATTGGACCAATCTCTCTGTCTAGGAGGAGAGAATACTTTAGTTAACCAGCTCATGTCATCTGTCTACCCCTTGTGAGAAAATGACAGCATGGTTGACATTCTTGTGCTCTTCCCCAAAAGAAGGGATATATGTCAAAAAAAAAGAAAGAAAGAAATAGCAGATATCTACTTCAATTACATAAATGTTTTCACTTTCTAATAGCTTTTCATGACATTTGCCTCTTTAATCCCCAAAGCAGACAGTAGGAAAAGTAAAAACATATTGAAGAATAACTTCTGCTAGTTATGTTGAGATTAGTCAAGGCTCTGATGGCTCCTTCCCTTGCCACGTTCCTGAGCAAACTGTGGGATCTTTGGTTCTATTAACATGGGGACTAAGTCCCTCCTCTTTGCTTGTCCTTGCTTCTTCGCTTGGATGAGCCACTAGCTGATTGACCAGTAGTTTTCTCATCTGTTTAAAATGTGCAAAGAAAAGAAATGAACCTGGAAACAAAGCAGTCAGCAATATGCATAAAAACTATATTTACCACACTAAAAACTTGGATGAAAGGTTTGACAAAGAAATGTAATGCTCTTTCTAGTTGTCAGGAAACTTTGTTTTTCAAATACAATTCTGGAAATTGGTACATTTTAATGACTTATGGGCACTAAGATATTCGTATTTTATAGGGAGCCATGAAATGTGTCCCCTACTCAATCACTCTCAGCAGAAAACAGAGATATACAAAATGACCTTAAAGATGGCAGATCTGAATATAACAGGATTGGCTATTACATACTAAAAAATTCTTCTCTATTTAAAAGAGGACTATGTCAGAAAGCAACTGATCAGCTATGGAAGCAACATTAGAAAAGAAAACTTGAGCATTATTCATCTAAAAAGTCTCTGAGTAAGAGCCATTCTTGAACAAATAAGCTGATTCTCAATTGTTAAGATAATATTCATATAGTAAAAGAATCATCAGTTTCAGTCAGATAAACCATTCATTATGTACATATTTACTTATTACCTAATCTGTGCCCAATATTTTTTAAGACATTTAGGATGTGTCTGTGAACAAAACACACAAAGATCCCTGCCCAATGTCACAGCTAGACAACAGCATTAAACATAATTAAGTAAATCATATATATGTTAGAAACAAAATAAGTGCTATGAAAAGAAAAACATAAAACAAGATATAAGGATTGGGAGGGCTCTAGGGGAAAGGTAGAGTGTGGTTTTCATTTGAATGGTCCAGGAGTCCTTACTGAGAAGTGATATTTGAGCTATGACCTGAGTTGATAAAGGAGTTTGCAAATGGATATCTAGCTGAGATCATTGCATGCAGAGGGAGCAGCTAGAGCAACTGCCCCAAAATAGAAACATTCCTGGCACACTGATGAATTTCAAGGAAGCCAGGATGGCAGGCGGTAAGCGAAGACAGGGAAAGGAAAAAGAGGTAAAGACAAATGGAGCAATTCAAGCGTAAGATGAGGTGGCAGGGTCTGAGGAGGTAGTAATGAAGGTAGTAAGAAGCCATATATTGGATATATTTTGAAAACTTCTTGAAAGATTGGGTGTGGAGTGTGAGAAAGACAGCTGTCAGGATCCACCGCAAGACCTTGGAGCTGAACAACTGAATTCAAACCCTGGTTCCACCTGTTCCTAGCCATGTCACTTTTGGTCATTTACTTTACCTCTCAGTTTCTTCCTCTGTAAAATGGACTCAAAAGGTACCAATCATGCAGGATGGTTATGCGACTATTAAGTGAGCTACTGTTTGCAAAGCATCTGGTACAGTAAAACCTCTATATAACAGACTAATTCAGGTGAGGGGGCTTGTCGGTTAAAGCCAAAAGTCCATTATACATGTAATAAAGTAGGTTTTCCGAATGCCTGTGTTAAAAAAAATGACAAATTAGTTAGTTTACCTGTTTTTACTTATGTAGATACATCTGTGTAATTAAAATTAAATCTGTATGAAACATTCAATTTCACACAAAAGTTTTCTATATGTATTACTGTGATGTTAAATTTATAATGGCTAAGTCTAGTAAATGCATGCATTCACCTCCATCAAGAGTAAACAAATGCACACGGCTGGGGCATGGCTTAGTGCATGTTGGAATGTCAGCCAGCACATGTTAAAACTGCTGCAGACAATCACGCCAAGCAACAACAGAACCAATTACTGTATGCTATGTGGTGTGATCACATGCTAATCATTTGCCAAACATTTGTTTATGAGCGGTGACTCTTGGATTTAAATATGTGGGCTATAGTTGTAGATATGTAATATTTATTTCTGTTGGCAAAAGTACTACAGTATTTTCCCAACATATGGCCTATTCAATAACAGTTAATTAATAACAAAATAAAAAATAACCTGTTAATGTAATCATAAGCAAATCTTGGTTTAAAGAATTTTAAAATTAACAGGGTGTTCATTTTCACATATGACATACTGACCAGAAATTTAGTTAAATCAAGGTCCATAAAATCAAGGGCTTAACTGTACATGGTAGACACCAAACAAGTGGTCATTAGAAGCTACTTTGCTTTTGTGATTCCCTGCTCATCAAGCCGACTTCAGGCTATGATTTAGTCTCCTATCATGTTTACTTCTAGAAGAAGACTGCCTCAGCCAAAAAGCACAAGAATCTGGTAATCTGGTCCACTTGGCAGTTGTAGTTTTCACTATAAACACACTGTCACTTCAGTTTTGTGCTGGAGTCTCTCTGAGCCCTCATACTGTCAGTACAACCCTGAGAGAGCCAGCAGTTCTGAGTGGTTTGAGGAGCTGAGCCAGTGGGGCCCACGCCTGTCCTGTAGAGCATTCCCCCAAACCCTGCCACTTCTGAAGTCCTCTGAGTGGATAGTCAGTCTCTCCTGAAATGTCTTGATTTTACCAAATGTTTTTCCTTAAGCAAACTACATGAAACATCTAAAATCGGGGTTCACTTAGCCATCTTGGGGAGTTTAGCTACTGTATTACTTTAATTCCAATAAACTAGATTTAGAAAACTGATCATGCCCTGTAGTGTAAACATCTGAGAAAATTATTTTTTTCAAGAACATTTATTATATCAAAAAAAGAGCACTTTGGATTATGATAGATTAAACCATAAGAACATCTACTATTTTTTTGAACAGCTACCAGGTAACAAGCATTGCATTCGACATTCTTCATTGAGTAATCTCATTTAGCCCTCGGCACAACCATTCAAGGCGCTGTGAGCTGAGCTGGGCAGGTGAGGAACCTAGAATCCTGAAGAGTCTAGACCTCAGTGTCTGCACATGGTTCATAAGCAGCAAAAACACATAAGCCAGATTTCTCTCCTGCCTTAGTTTATGCTTTGTTGCTGTTTCCATTTGGGTTTTGTTTTGTTTTGGTGGAAAGGAGAGGAAGTTGTTTCAGTGTATTTTACTTTGGTTTGACTATTTTTCAATATCATGCAAATGATGACTCTTGTTTACTTTTTAACTTTTTTTAAAAAAACTTTTTGTTTATTGATCCACTTTTCATCCTCAGCCAGAATGCCAGGCACTGGAAATGGGAAAGACACCACAATTCCCAAAATATGGTCTGCAGAGCTACCCTGAAAATTGGATCCTGGCCAAGTAAAGTCTTAAAGAAAATATTTTAATTGTGATTAATCCAGTAGACGATAAAATTATTTCACCACACAACCCTTTTATTGGAAAACTAGAGGTCCGGTGCATTGATTCATGCACCAGTGGGGACCCTCGGGGGGATGCCAGACTGCCAGTTTTGGTCCGATCCCCATAGACCAGGCTTAGGCTTAGGTTTTTATATATATAGATAACTATTAACATTTGAGATTAGTTCTGAGGGACAAACTTTGGGAATGAGGCTGTGGAGATTAGGGACGAGAAAGTCATTAGCCTGCATTTTCTTTAGAAGGCTCAGGAAAGAGAAGTTAAAGGTTTTCCCATGAAAATAAGGTTATTGGAGTAGTGAAGAAACAGGAAGAATTTTCTCGTTATTCGATTGGAGCTGCTGAAAATCTCTACAATCCAAGGCAGAAAACGAATGATCTTGGATATGTCAGGACAACAAATGAAGCAGTAAATTTAGATTTGAATTGAAAAGCTGCTCACTCGTGCAGAATACAGAGCAGCTTTAAGAATGTGCCTTGAAATCTTGACACATCTCAATCCCAGCAGGGTGACAAGGCCTGGGGGAAACCAAGCCTTTGCCTCCTGCCTGTCACCTCAGTCCAACCTACATGCATTCCCCAGCCCCAGTAGCAGCACATTTCCTGTCCTGGCAATAAACTAACGCAGGAAAGGGTAGTAAGCCTCCCTCCTTGTTGCACATCTTCAGGAAGAGCTTGAAATGATCATATCTAATAATAGACAAACATGGTAATCAACCATACCTTCGCTATGCCTCCCATTGGCTAATCAGCGAGGTATGCAAATTAACTGCCAACAAAGATGGCGGTTAATTTGCATACGTAGGCACAAAGTGATGGTTCGAAGACTGAAGGCAGCTCTGGCCGGAGCGAAGGCCTGGGTCCCGGGTGCTGGAGGAAAACCGGTGCAGGCAGCCAGGGGAAGGGAAGGCCTATTGCACGAATCTTTTCGTGCAACAGGCCTCTAGTTTTTAATAAAAAGGAAGCCAACATTCTGTACCACTTCTCACCAACCCTGACCAAGGGCAGAAATCTGGACATGACACTGGGTGGAGGGTCACTGCCTCTGATCTCTCCTCAAGTCCCCCCAGATCTAAGGTCTTGCTGCTAGCCAGCCACTGATGAAACCAAACCATACTTCGCTACTGGTAGTCCTCATTCCCTAGTGTTGGAATTAAATTATTGATTTAATTAATTTAATATGGTTAAATTAGTTAATATCTAGGAGGATTTTTGGGGGGACTTTGAAAGGAACACCCATCGTTATTTTTATTTTGTTGAATGCCCAACATGTGAAACATATCTAATTACCTAAACTAGGACAATTAAATTTTCTAAACAGTTAAACATTGATTAAAGCCTTAACTAAAATCTCTTAAATGATTTAAACAATAATTTTAAATTTACTATGACCAATTCTTTTGGCTATTTTTATTTATTTTATATTTTTTAATTTTTAAAATTCTTTTAAATTACAGTTTATATTCAATAGTATTTTGTATTAGTTTCAGATGTACAGCATAGTGGTTAGACAGTCATATACTTTACAGAGTGTTCCCCCTGATATTTCCAGTACCCACTTGGCACCATGCATAGTTATTACAATACTAGAGGCCTGGTGCATGAAATTTGTGCAAGGGGGGGGTCCTCTCAGCCCAGCCTGCACCCTCTCCAATCCAGGACCCCTTGGGGGATGTCCAACTGCCGATTTAGGCCTGCTGGCTCCTAATCGCTCACCTGCCTGCCTGGTCACCCCTAACTGCCCCCCTGCTGGCCTGATAGCCCCCATTTGCCCCCTCCCTGACAGCCTGGTCCCTCCTAACTGCCTCCCCCACTAGCCTGGTCACCCCTTACTGGCCCCCCTGCTGGCCTGGTCGCCCCTAACTGCCCCCTTGCCAGCCTGGTCACCCCCATTGGCCCCCTGTCAGCTTAGTTTCCCCTCACTGCCCCCTGCTACCTGCTTAATTACCCCCAACTGCCTTCCCTGCCAGCCTGGTTGCCCCATACTGCACCCCCCCGCTGGCCTGGTCACCCCTAACTGCCCCCTTCCCCACCGGCCTGGTCACCCCTTACTCCCCCCCTGCTGGCCTGGTCACCCCCAACTGCCCCTTTCTGCTGGCCTGGTAGTCCCTAACTGCCCCCTTGCCAGCCTGGTCACCCCCATTGCCCCCCGTTAGCCTAGTTTCCCCTCACTGCCCCCCCCCTGCAAGCCTAATCGCCCCCAACTGCCCCTCCTGCTGGCCTGGTTGCCCCCAACTGCCCCCCTGCCAGCCAGATCACCCCTCATGGCCCCCTGCCAGCCTGGTCACCCCATGCAGCCTGCTGTTCAGTCATTTGGTCATCCCTCACTAACCCCCCTGCCGGCCTGGTCATAGGCAGCCATCTTGTGAGGGCATGAGGGTTAATTTGCATATTACCTCTTTATTATATAGGACTAGAGGCCCTTTGCATGAAAATTCATGCACTGGAGGGGGTCCCTCAGCCCAGCCTACCCCCCTCACAGTCCGGGAGCCCTCAGGGGCAGGAGGTGACCTGGCGATCAGGGGAAGGTGACGCCCCCATCACACCTCTGCTGCTGCCACTGCCTGCAACGAAGCCTCGGCTGGCTCTGGTTACCTGAGCCTCAGGCCGGCCCTGGGCAGCTGGGGGGCTGAGGGGACTGAGGGTTTCCAGTGGCAGGTGCACAGAGCAGCCAGGCCCACCTGAGCCCACTCACCTGCCACCCCGGAAGGCTGAGGGGACTGGGCACTGCCATCTGTGGCTGTGAGTGCTGCCATCTTTGAGGGCATGACAGTCAAATAGTATATTCCCTCCTTATTGGCTGTGGGCACCGCCATCTTTGAGGGGTGGGGCAGTCAGTTAGCATATTCCCTCCTTATTGGCTGTGGGTATTGCCATCTTTGTGACAGTCTGAGGGTCAATTAGCATATTCCCTCCTTATTGGACATGGGTGTTGCCATCTTTGTGACAGTGTGAGGGTCAATTAGCATATTCCCTCTTTATTGGCTGTGGGCACCGCCATCTTAGTGACAGTCTGAAGGTCAATTAGCATATTCCCTCTTTATTAGATAGGATTATTGATCTATTTTCCATGCTGTACTCTACATCCCCATGACTATTTTGTAACAACCAATCTTCCTTCTCAATCCCTTCACCTAGTCTTTTGACTGTTTTTAAATACAAATAACTCCAATCATATATTTATATAATTTGTATTATTTTGAACAGCAGGAACAGGAATGTGGATCCACAGGCAAGCCACTTAGTAATATATGTCCTAAAAGGCAGCAGCAGCTCATCTCCTCTGAGTAGTTCCTGAGGGAACCTCATTCCCTGAATGGAATACTTTTTCCTTCCATATTAAGGAGCACTTAGTCCTTTGGCAAATCTTAGCCATTTAGTATTTCCTTGCCTAAGTACTAGGATAAGCCTATCTCCTTCTCTGAGGTGTCCTTTGTTGTTCAGTGCCATCCAAGTATCTCCTGGAGCAAATAACCTGGAAATATTGATATTACTCATTATTATTGTCATTAGCTTATCAAGTACATATCACAAATTAAGCGCTGTGGTTACACATCATCTCTTTTAATCCTAACAATAGTATCATTTTTATTTCATTTTCCAGATGAGAAAACACAAATGTAGGGAGTTGAATTAACCCAGCTTGGAGGTGGCAGTTCAGGAATTAGAACTCACAGTTCCACCCTCAAGTCTGTATTCTTACCACTCACTCTGCTTCCTTGTTCCTTTTCATCTTTGCTCATATCTAATTTTACATTTACAGAACATGCCCCCAAAACAGATTTCATATTCCATTAGCTTAATCATTGTACAGTTCAATTTAGATACCATCCTAGCAACCACCATCATTCCTTACTTTTAAATTCTAATTGACAGTAACCTAGAAACTACTTGCTCTTTCCAAACTATGCCCATTAAGTTTATATAACATCAAACACTCAACTTCTCCTATTGTTCACCTGCAGCTTCCCTTCGGGCCTCTTCTCAGTGAAATCAATTACAGCCTCATGTTCTTGCCTTTCACGTGTTGTCAAATCCTTTCTCAGACCACACGCTTAGGCTAATTGTGTGAATTCCATTCCTCTGAGTTACTGGGTTTGAAAGGTCGCTAAGCTCTGTCACCACCTGGCCACCAACACACACATAATCTTCCTAAAATGATATCTTGGCCTCATTTTGAATGAACCCTTTTGTGATACTCTGTGGTTATTTCTTCTTCTCTCAGCTCCAATTTTCCCTTTCACCAACAACTTCCTGTTAAGATGTAGCAACAATGCTAAATTGTCCAGAATATGTGAAATGAAAAATAGTGAAGTTGAAACTTAAAACTATATAAATCATAATCTTGGAATACAGAGATATGTGTTAATGCACAAAAGGTGGGACGGAAAAGCAAGCATACAGCAGAAAGCAATATGTATAATATATAACTTGCATTCTCTTGGACCAAGTTGCTTAACATTTTGAAATTGTTTCTGTATAGACGTTCAATGGACTTTCAGAATAGACACCATTAAGAGTCTTTTGTATCTTGACTCTGTTTCTCTCCATCTTATTCCCTAATGTATGCTTTAAATCCTCGTATATAGCATCAGTATTGACTGCCATGATTATGAATATCAAAAAATAATGAAATATCAAAGAATGCCTTCTAAGTACATAATGGAATTCAAATGGTACTCTCAAGACATACTCAGCACAGATAAGAGATTTCTAAATTGGGAAGAGACCTAGAAGTCTCTTCATTTTTCACCTTAAAAATGTAGGTGTTTGTTTGTCAGAAAAAGTGAAGTAGTTTTAGTTAATAAGAATATATTCAGTTAATAATAGTAGTTCTGGAATCCCTGAGCTAATCTGGAAGCAAATTTGAAACTACTAGGGTGAGAGTGGAAACATGTGAAAATGCCAGGATCCATTGCATTTCTTACAATACTGGCTCCATCTGGTGGACAAAGTAATAATTTCTAGTTAATAGCATTTGTGTTTATGATTGATCAACAGTGCTTTCTTTTAAAAACTATATATATATATAGATATAGATATAGATATGTATCTATATATATATATATATATATATATATATATATATATATATATATATCTTTGTTGTTGAAAGAATTACAGATATCCTCTTATTTCCCCCATTGGCTCTCTCTCCACCCTGCTCCTTCCCCCTCCTCAGGCCCTCACCACACTTGTCTGTGTCCAGGGGTTATGCATATATGCATATAATTCTTTGGTTAATCTCTTCCCACCCCTCCCCTCTTCCCTATAAGATTCATCAGTCTGTTGCATGCTTCCATGTCTCTGAGTCTATTTTGTTCATCAGTTTATTTTGTTCATTAGATTCCAGATATAAGTGAGATCATGAGATACTTGTCTTTCTCTGATAGGCTTATTTCACTTAGCATAATATTCTCTCAGTTCCCCCATGCTGTCTCAAAGGGTAAGAGATCCTTCTTTCTTTACAGCTGCATAGTATTCCATGGTGTAAATGTACCACAGCTTTTTTATCCACTCATCTACTGATGGGCATTGGGGCTGTTTCCAGATCTTAGCTATAATAAATAGCACTGTTGCCCTAACCAGTTTGGCTCAATGGATAGAGCGTCGGCCTGTAGACTCAAGGGTCCCAGGTTCGATTCCGGTCAAGGGCATGTACCTTGGTTGCAGGCACATACCCAGTAGGGAGTGTGCAGGAGACAGCTTATCGATGTTTCTCTCTCATCGATATTTCTAACTCTCTATCCCTCTCCCTTCCTTTCTGTAAGAAATCAATAAAATATATTTTAAAAAAAAGAAACGGAAAAAAAAATAAATAAATAGCACTGCTATGAACACAGGGTACATACATTCTTTCTGATTGGTGTTTTGGGATTCTTAGGTTATATTCCTAGAAGTGAGATAAATGGGTAAAATGGCGGTTCCATTTTTAATTCTTTGAGGAAACTCTGTATTGTTTTCCATAGTGGCTGCACCAGTCTGCATTCCCACCAGCAGTGTACTAGGGTTCCCTTTTTTCCACATTCTTGCCAACACTTGTCATTTGTTGATGGTAGTCATTCTGGAGGTGTGAGATGACACCTCAACTATGCTTTCTTGAACTAGGAATATCAAATTGGATCCAAAAATTTAAAGATTTTTAAAATATGGATGTAGTGTCAAAAATGTAACCACTTCTACCTATTATTAGCCTCTTCCAAAGAGTATATGAATTTATTAATAAACTGTTCTTTAAACTGGCATTGAAAAAGAGGCAAAAATTTAGTATGGGAAAAGTAAGGTATTTACTCAACTATCGTCTAAGAGAAATTTCTGTTCATCAAAAAAAATACTATGCTGCTGTTGTTTGTTTGTTTGTTTAGAAATAGCAAAAAAATACTTTTTTTAAAAAAAGGCAATATAATTAGTACCAGTTTATTATTTAAAATACATTGCCAATTGAAATGTAAAACACATACATTATATAATGATTGGTGGTTATTTTCTATTCTTTGGATTAAGAAACTAATGCATAATGCGTGGAGTGTTCTATTCGAATCAGGTGAGAAAACCCATTTGGGGTTTATTTAGGTCAAGATTTCTTACCTAGGGTGTGTGAACTTGGAATTTTCAGGCTAAACGTACTGTGTGTGCATATTTGAGAACAAGAAGAGAATGAGAAGGCTCAGCTTTCTTTGGATTCTCAAAGGAATTTCTGGCACCTCAATTGTTTATGAAACCCTGAGTAGTAATTACACAAGTGAGTTCAGTTTACGAAAATTTCCCAAGTTGTGTGCTTAAGATATGTTTTTATATTTTACTTCTAAAACAAACTTTTTAGAAGTATAAGAACCATTGTCTTTGTGTTTCCGAACTTAAATATATAAAACAATCCCTCCCCGTGTGTTATGGTAAATATATGGTAAAGGTTATCAAAACCTTTTACAGTAAATTTCTCTACTGGTAAAGCATGCATAACCTCCCTTGGGCTGTTAAGAAAATTATTATAAAATAAAAATTGTCTGAAATTTGATCCTTGTTTCTGAAATCCACCCAAGCTGCTGCTTCTCACAAATTCTTTCTCCACAGCTGGCCAAGTGATGTTAGGAATCATTGATGTACTGCCCGGGGAATACAATTACATATTCATTTTCACTACCCCACAATAAAAAAAGGAGACTTGGGAAAATAAAAGATATGCATATTTCAGATAATATTATAGCACCAAAGTAAAACGTGGCTTGCAATGCCTGTGTGCTGGCTGGCTATTTCTTGCCTCTCAGCTCCAGATCCACCTTGTTTTCCTGCTCTATAAAAGCAAATCTAGGGCCATTTAAATATATTTTCTCTGCTAGTTGACCCTAAAGCTTTGTGAGTAGACGATGCTAGATAGACATTTCAGGAGAAAACAGTTTTGTTTCCTGGTTTCAAGGTGCTCATTTGGCAGGTTCTGACTTCCCCGGCCACAGGCTCCTACAGTGTGGCAATACCCAGTGTCCGCAGCGCCCAATGGTCAGCAGCTTCCTCCAGCAACCCTCCCCTCCCACTAAGTGATTCTGCAGCCAAGGGCCTCCACTCCTGTAGCACGTGTGACATCAGCATCCAGCTCCTGCAGTGGGTGGTGGTCAGTGGCACCCCGCAGCCAGCTTCTTCCCCCAGGTCCTCCTGTGGGACAGCTCCCCATGCACAGTTCTCCCTGCCAGGCTCTCTAGCCGTGTGTTGCCAGCAAGTTCTAACCACATGACACTACAGGGACTTCTTTGCTATCCATGAGCCAGGGCAGTGAACCCTCCCAACAAGGTCTGCATCGGAGCCTGGGCCTTTTTTTGGGGGTGCTCTACCTCAGCCCCAGGGGCACTGGCTGATTCTTACACTGACATTCCTACATTCTTTAGATTCTTTCCAATTTTTGCTACCAATGGCTTTCACTCTATTCCCTTGTTAGAATTAATATTACAAATATAAAGGGCTAATATGCAAAGTGTCCCCTAGGAGTTCAGCCAGGAGACCGGGAGTTTGAGAGTTTGGTCGCTCACTATGATGTGTGCTGACCACCAGGAGGTGGCGCAGAACGAAGGAAGGTCCCAGTAGGCAGCCAGAAAGCCCAATCGGCCCTGATTGCTGTCCAGGCCTAGGGACCCTTCCCGTGTATGAATTTCATGCACCAGGCCTCTAGTTTCTTTATATTAAACTTGCACTATTCAACTTACTGTGTGGTTGCTCTTCTCCTTGGACCCAGATTGTTACAGCCTCTTACTCTTCAGTCAGGTAAGATGTGTAAAGGAATCTATTAATATGCGAAAAGAATAATAACTAGATTGCATTGATTCTATAGAACAGTTGATCTGGTTACATACAGTTTTGTGGCTTCCTAGCTTTTCTTTGCAAGGATTTTAAATATATGAAGAGTAGAGAGTAACTTTTAATTGACAGGATTTATGCAAACAGTACCAATTTGTATATGTGCAATTCACAGAAACTTGTAAATCAGATATTTGTTCAATGGGACTATTATTTAAAGGTGTAAAGACCACAACTATGGAGCATCTTGAGAATTCTTACTTAACCAGTCAAATATGTTTGTTTGTTTGTTTCCCTTAAGGGTCCAGAGACATCTAAGCAATAAAGAGGATGGTATGGTTGGATTATTATCGTGGGCATTTTCCATTGGTAAACCATTCCTCTTGCCCTGTCCACCTGTTGTTTGTGTGGATCGGACCTAATCGCAAACTTCCATCCTTCTCCACTCCTTCCAAGGCCCATGCTGGGGTGGGAATATGACACAGGCCTGGCTGACCAGTTCTTCTGCCCTCTGACCATGATGATTGGTTCCAAACAAGCAAGGAAAACAATTGAGTGTAAGCCTGAGAACTTTACTGGAATTTTTTAGAAACAGAAGGTCTCTTTCTGCTGTTTGCTGAACTGCTACAATGAAGGCCTGGATTTTTGCCACTGCGTGGGAGAAACCTTTCTGATAAAGAGGAAAACACAGAAAAGCAGAACAAAAGATGCAAAAAGAGAGAATTCCCGTAACATCATTTGAAGACCTGGATCTGGCCTCTGGCCACAGATATGTGAAGTTTTCAGAAACACAACATAGTAAATGCCCTTAGTCAGCGGAGTTCAGCTCTGTCACTTGAGGTCAGAATAGTCCTGGCGGCTGCAGATATTGAGAGTGATTTGTCTAACTGAAGCCCTTAGGTCATAGACAGGTAATTCATCATTCCCTAGGTCCAGGATCGACGTTTAGTCCGGTATGTATTAGGCACTTACTGTGTACATGGCATTAGACCGATCAGATCTGAAAAGCCTCTTAGTGATGGTGATGCCATTTTTACAGCAGATACTTCTACCTTTTGATGTTTAGTAACAAAGTTAGCTTGCTCTGGATCAGACAATCTTTCTTAGAATATTTGGAAAAAACACTTGGCAAAATGACCAAATACACCTTTTTATGTTGAGGTGTGTGTGTGTGTGTGTGTGTGTGTGTGTGTGTGTGTGTTTTGTTTTTTGGTTGTTTTTTTTTGTTTGTGTTTTGGGGTGTGTTTTTTGCAATTTCTGACATTATTTGTCACTCTTTTAGCAGTTGATGCTGGTAGTAATATCGAGATAGAAATACACTAAAGCTCTGGCCGGTTAGCTCAGTTGCCTAAAAGCGTCATCTGATATACCAAGGTTTCTGGTGCATTCCACTGTCAGGGGTACATACAAGAAGCAATCAATGAATGATAAGTAAGTAAAACATCAAATGATGTTTCTCTCTTTCTCACTCTAAAATTAATCAATAAATGTTTAAAAAAGTTTAAAAAAGAAGTAAACTACAAAAATCCAGCTCTGGTGTCAGATAAAAAACAAAAGTGTAGCTGATTACAGACCCAAGCCTTCTGCCCTTCTGTCTCTCCAACAGCAACATTAGCATGCTGCCCACACTGACATGACTCATGTCACCTAATATGATTGATTAAGGGATACAATTTAAAATTTCACCACTGCCTTTGTTTTTTATTTTTTTTATTTTCTAGACTGTGACACATGCCCTGGATCCGTGAGAGGTTTGTATAAAATATAAAAGCAAATTTTAAAAGAACTACAATGTGTGACACAGTGACAAAAGCCAGAAAATTGTGCGTTCTGAGGGACGTGCCACTCTTTCTTCAGGTCTCTGCTTGGTTTTCCTCCGCTGGGAGAGTGACAGACCCAATGGCCTGGTGTTTGTCAGTGTATGTCACAACCGTGATATTTAAACATAGGCCTCTTTGTACTTATTTTCTTCCATCCAAAGTCTTTTTGGAAAGGTGCCAAATACACATTTACTCAAATAAAATACAAAAGGTCAAGTTTTCTCCCTTGCCTTCCCTTTCAAAGCAAAATATTTTTCTTTATTTTATTTATGGAAGGGTTAAGTTCATTATTTTTACATGCCATACTATGTTGCTTAGTTACAATCCATTACTAGTGTCAGTTTTTTATAGTCTGTTTTCAGATGTTGAAACTTTCTTCTAGATGCCTATTTCTATTTGTCAAACTTAATTTTTTTCTCTTGTACTTAAAATTCAAAACCAAATTCAAAGGGGGAATAAATGGTCATAGAAGGGACTTGACTTAGGGTGGTAAACACAATACACTATACAAATGATGTATCAGAATTGTATACCTGAAATCTATACAATTTTATTAACCGGTGTCACCCCAATAAATTCAATTTAGAAAAAAGAAAGAAAATCTCAATGGCAATATTTTTCAAAACTATATAATACTTTCTTTTTTATTTTGCTATAATTGTTTTTTTGAAAGGGAAATATACTTAGAGTAGTGGTAATAAGTCAGTCTTGGAGTAAATTAAGGCTACTTGTTATATAATCTCATCTAAATTTATCATTTTAAGGAAATTTATAAAATATAGTAATATAAAATTATTTTAGAATGCTACTGGTTTGTGTTACAATGCACTGTATGTAAACAGTAATCAGCTATAAGAAGTACAGTTTCTAACTGATCTAATAATAAAACAACATATTTTGAGTTTTATTCATTGGCACTTTGTCCTAAATGTTAACATTTTTTTTTCTTGAAAGAAACATTCATCATTACAAAACTAAAACCTGTGTTTCAAATAGTCTAAAATAAAATAACTTAATACCAATCACTCAAAAGTGAACAGAATAAATTTAACCTGTTCTCATTCCCTTGTTTCATCAAAATAAAGACAGTTATGGCCACTTTTGTTAAAGACATCAGGATTTCTGTAATTCCTAAGGCTATAATATTGAATCAATGACTTCTTCCCTCTAGAAGGTTGTAAAAGGAGAATTCAAGCAATATTTTTCAACTGCTGAAAGTTTAAATGTTTATAAATAGTTAAAAAGTAAATATCTAACAAAATTGAATATGTTTGTTCTACAGGTAGTTCACATTATTATTTAGATCATGTTAATTTTAATCCACGTGTTTTCTATTGCCAAAAGGATTTGCAAAAATTCACAATCAAATATATGCCATTAAAATTGTCAGGATAAAACATCATAATCCAAGTAAAGAGATAATAAAATAGTTATACCAGAAAGAAGGATTAAAAACAGCTAGTATAAATTTTGCCAGGCAAGACAAGAAAATGAAGCATAATATATTATATAATCATCATCCAACAAAAGAAGTGTAATCACTCAAAAGAGACATTTTCCAAACAATAATCTTTAAAGATTTTTTTAAATTCTATACAAAAAAATTTAAGTATATTAAAATCTATAAAATTTTGCAAAAATCTATCACATAATCAGCTCTTATTAACTATCAATAGCCAAGGAATAAGTGTTAAGCATTCCTCTTATAAAAAATGTTCTTGATGAACTAAAGTATATTTTGTAAGTAAATTACTTCAGTTGGTTCTAGGTCACACACAGAAAAGATCAAGGATAAAATGGCTTGTAATTCAGTGGTTTTCAAACTCTTCAAGGTGGAGCCCTGGAAATTCTGTGCTGAGGCCTCCAGGCTGAGCAGGTTGTGATTTTGGAACTCCCCATTCTCAACAGCTTCCCTCTTTTCAACAGAGGCACTTTCACTTTCATACATTTTAGGCTTCTGCATGAGATTTAAGGCAGTTTCCAAGCTAAATCAGGAACATAAAAAATAGTTATTTTAGGCCATTCAGATTCAACTTCAGGTAGTCTTTATGCAACATGGTTTTTCAACATCACTTAATAATTCTTGAGAGAATCCATTATTGTGTCTATTTTACTGACAAGAGGAAATCAAGGTTTAAAAAAGCACTTTATGAGTAGAGAAGAGGTCATGTTCCTGAAAGGCCAGGTAACTGGGATTTTGAAATCATCAAGGACTGTGTACTGGAGAGTGACAGTGATCCAGGAACTAGAGTCTTTAAAAAAGGAGGAGAGTGACCCAGAAGTTGGTAAATGATTGCAGCAACGAGTGGATAGTAAAATATGATGGGAAATTCAGTACTGGAGATTTCTAGAAAGAGAAAGAGCTAAGAATCTGAAAGCAGCAATGAGAAGCATGAAGGGTATCTATTCTTCTTTCCAGACCAAGGCCCTGAGGGATAAAACATCCTCAGGGAGGAACCAGGTGTCAGAACAAGATTACAGGAACATTCAGAAAATAGGGTGGGGACATGAATTTATATAGATGACGAGTGAAGAAGAGCTGCAGGGGGTGGTGGAAGGGTTTTAGATACTGAGGAGAGGGAGAAGAAGTCAGACAAGAGAGGTGCAGGGCCATAGGAGCTTCTGGTGGTAATTGACATATATAGGAATATGGGCCACAGTAAGATTTTTCTTGATGAGCTCATTCAAGCTGTGAGTATTGAGGAGTGGAAGACAAGGGTCTTTAAGGAAGGAGAAGGACTGGAGAATCGTGGACATTCACTGTCCCAACCCATCTCTCCTGCTCACAGAACAGGACACAGACACTATCTAAATTCAAGAGGACCAGGAAACAAAAGGGGGAAACTGAATATTTGTTAAGCATGGCAACATCAACCATGGAGTTGTCATACGGAGCTGAAATCGGCCTCTCTGGAATGACCCCACAGCAGTCCTTGCTCTGCATCTTTGAGTAACACATTGCCACTTCATCCCGCCATCCATAAGAGGAAAGTAAGTAATTCTCTCTAAATTCCTCTCACCATTTCTGGCATGAGAAAATTAGTAACACATTCATCAACCCGTCCTTCCTCCTCAAGACTCTGCAATTTGTCAATGACCATTTTAAAGCATCCAATGGGATCAAAGTCCTTGGTGAAGCAGTGGCCCTAGATCTAAGTATAAATTCCTCAATGCAGTCTAATTTCTTTAAAATTTTGCCACATCATTCTGTGCACTGACATTAAGTTTGCAGTCAGCCAAATCATGGGCTACGTTTTACACAGTCTGCAGGAAAGCAAAATAAAGTCTTTGTGTTTTATCAAGGATTAGAAATTTACTAATAAAATTTATCAATGTGTTACCTAATAATTCACTTCTAATAATAAATATTTTTGTTTGTTCTGTAAGAGAAGTTGAAAATAAGTATAGCAGAGCAATGGCTATATAAAATAAGTTATAATTTATAGTTCTTAAAAATATCAGTTACTTAAGCATTGGCCTGTGTTTTTGGTGTTTATTTTGCTGTGTTTTGTTTTAAGTAAAATGCCTTCATGGAACTACTGAGACTTTCCAAGCACAATGGTTAATCAAGAAAGTGGAAATCAAGTCACTGGGATTTCCAGTAGCTTTTATTCTCAAGATTGTGTCTCGGGTTTTCTCTTGATCTTAGTGACAGTTATGATTTTACTTCCTGTCCCTTTGTATACTCTTTTGCCACATCAAAATTTACCGTCTCATTTTCTAGATCAAAAAATACTTATGAGCAAGGCACTTTGTAACTATGAAAAATAAACTCGACAAATAAAGTTTTCCCTAGACAATAAAGTTTCTTATTTCTTTTCTGGTCTTCAAAGACCTTACATACATAGAGAGAGAAAAAGAAAGAGAAGGAGGGGGAGAATTAATAACCAAGACAAGCATCAAAAGAAAGACAAACATCAGCAGAGGTAACTAACAGAATCAGAATTTACATTGACTATAATCACAGAAAAGAATATATGGAAGGAGAGAGCTTCAACTTTGTTGAAAAGTACATTACTTGGAAAACAATACTGATTGGGACAAGGCATTCCATATTTTTCCACATTTGGGGTATGGTATGAACAATGATAAAGTGGTAATGAGAGGAAGTCACATAACTAAGGAGATAATGAGTAGAGAAATTTCACTCAAAACCCAGAATTTGTGCTAAGAGTAGCAGCAGATTTACAAAGATGTTAGTCATGTTATGCTGGCAAGAGTTTGGACTTGGTGTTGAAGAGCCACTAAAGACTTCTGTGGAGATGAATGACATGACAAAGGCATTTTTAAAAAATATTTTTATTGATTTCAGAGAGGAAAGGAGAGGGAGAGCACAAAAGAAACATCAATGATGAGAGAGAATCATCGATCAGCTGCCCTGTGCACGCCCCTCACTGGAGATCAAGCCTGAAACCCATGCGCCCTGAGTGGGAATTGAAGCCTGACCTCCTGGTTCATAGGTCGATGCTCAACCACTGAGCCACACCGGCTGGGTGACAAAGGCATTTTTAATGACAAATATTATAACAGTTTTATCTAAGAATGGTCAGGGTAGAGACACAATGGCAATAGAGAGAGGAATTAGAAACCCAATGCTCTAATCCAGTGTGGTGTGACAAGAGCCTGGACTATGGATGAGAGAATAGTGATGGGAGCAAAAAGAAATGTCAGATATAAGAAAGGCGATAAAGGGAGAAATAAAATTCAAGCACTATTCATTGACTGCAAGTGGGAGAAGAATAGAAAGGAGACTTCTAGTTAACGTGGCAGAGTGAGATGCCGAATGAAC
Source organism: Myotis lucifugus (assembly GCF_000147115.1). Classification (NCBI taxonomy): domain Eukaryota; kingdom Metazoa; phylum Chordata; class Mammalia; order Chiroptera; family Vespertilionidae; genus Myotis; species Myotis lucifugus. The sequence goes on along the minus strand of NW_005871107.1, from coordinate 3,131,371 downwards.
TAGCCCCTCCCATTTTAACCCCTAAGAAATAGACCATAACCACAAAATGAAATCCATAGCTGAGCCCAACCAAAGATCAGCGTAGTACTAGGGAGGTTAATCTGAAGGCTTAACAAAATAATTTGGATGGACATTAAAAGTTGCCCTAGGAAGGTCACTGAAAGCTGAAACTGAACCATAGTGTACAGCCTAGAATCCGGATGGGATTCCCCGTGGGTAAAACTGATATGAGAAAACCTGCACCCACCAGGTCCTGGGAAGTGTCTAACCAGCTTGCCAACTTCCCAGAGCCATGGGTAGAAAACATTTACCTGTGAAAATTATTAAAATCAGGCCCATGACACATAAATGTATCATCTGAATTAAAACAACCCACATGGAATAGAAACCCCTTTCTGAGACATTGGCTGAAAAACTGAGACCAGTGAAAATCCTTCAGTCCTCCACCTACTAATACAGCCTCAAAACACATGAAGCAAAAATGTATAAAATTAGAAGAATAAATAATTCCACCGTTATAAAAGAAGAATATTATACCTCTGTCTGAACAATTTATTGGAAAACTAGTCTGAAAAAATCAGCAAAGACATGAAAGATCTAAAAAAAATTACACTATCACATTGATCTGACTGATATTTATTCATCATTTCCTTCAGAAAATATCGCCATGAGTGACACAGAACAGTATATACTCTATGGCCTGTGTTTTTGGTATTTATTTTGGTGTGTTTTGTTTTATGTAAAATGCCTTATGGAGCTACTGAGACTTCCCATGCACAATGGTTAAAATGGTCAATTTATATAAAATGCAAACAAATCTGTAGGGACAAAAAAAACCAACTCAGTGGTTACCTGGGGCAGAAGGAGGGATGAAATGCAAAGGGCATGAGGAGTCTTTTGGAGGTAATAAATTTCTGTCTTTTTGGTGATGGTGGTTTTGTGAATGTATACAACTGTCAAAACTCATCAAGCTATGCGCCTAATGAATGTATTTATTGTACATAAAATAATTGATAAGAAAATTAAATAAATTGAATATGTTTAACTTCAAAAGAGCATGAATAGTATGATCCAATTTTTCTAACATTTTAAAAGTTATCTTTCTATTGTGTTATGTATGGGTAGAGTTCCACAGTGACATCCTCAAATTTTATGATGGTAATTCTAGGGAGATGGAAGGTTGGGAGTGAGGGTTTTTTGCTTTTGATTTTGTTTTTACTATATTGTTTACACTTCTTTTTATGATAGTCATATGTAATTTTCACAAAATCAATAAATTAATTTTGAAAGTGAATTGTTAATGAGAAAATGAAAACACCACAGTAAAACACTTCTTTTATAAGGTTGACAGCAAATAGGAGCAAAAAATTATATGATTGAGGAGCATGTTAGAAGAGGTGAAGATTTTTCATAAAAGGGAAGAATCTATAAATATGTAATACAGAGTTGTGGAGGAACCCTGTGCTTTTTCCTCACAGATTCCTGAACTCTGTCTTCATGCATAGCAGCTAATCAATCTGTGAAATAAATTCATGTCAACATGCAAATAGGTACAAAGATTTTCCATTAGCCCATGTCAATTTCCTCTTAGCTGAAGCCAAGGAGATCCAATGCCTTCTTCTAAAGAAGGAGTAGTAATATTGCAAGGTAGATCATTTTTGCAGCATTATAAAAAAAGGATGTAAAATATGGTGTGCAATAGGTACTCAATAGATATAATTTTAATGAATCAGTAAATGAAGACGATAGCTTTCTAGCCTCACTTAATTTATACTCCATCAGTAGTTGCATAATCCACCACAGCATATGTCTGGCCCATTTTCAAGCCCTTTAAACGTGTGGTGATTAGTTACAAGATCAGTTTCTCAAATGACAGGTCCTATATAAAGCACCTCAGTACACTGCAGATGAGACTTTACATGTCAGTGCCTATCATGACACCAGCGTACACACTGAGGGATGATACAACTCTAGAGCTGTTAAGTCGGAAATCCTGCATAAGATTCTAGCCTTCCAGCAGCTCCTGAAACTGAATCATAATACCCAAGAGTAGTAACAAGGCTCCCATGAAATACCTTATGCACCAGGAATAGTTTGCCTTTTAAAATATTTCAATCATCCTCTCCTTGGTTTTTATTGTTTTATACATAAAACAAACATATAAGTCAGTGACAGGAAATTTAAAACCTGACATCCAAGAAATTATGAAAGTTCAATGACAATTAAGAGATTATGTTTATAAATAATGCCATAAATATCATCCAGACATTTAAGTAAATGAGGTGGGGGTTTTTTACTGCATTTTTTTTTCAGTGTTATCTAGGAATTGGTCATTCTTAATTAGCTCCTGTAGGTATGTATTTGGAGGGTTTCCAAAATAATCTTTTTGTAATATTATATTTGGACAAAATTTGAAACAGTTGGTGCTGTTGTCATTAGCAACAACAAAACACATAACTCAAGCAGTATCCATAAGGCAAATCTCACAAAATGTTGGGTCACCCTCATGACCCATGAATCCTCATTTAAGGTTCAAAGCTGTGAAGACCATAGCCATTTTAGACTATACCATGACTGGTGTAAGGATCTAATAGTGAAATTTCATAGGACACATCTATCTTCAAAGAGGAAAAAAAAGTATGGTTCTGAATTGTCATAATATCGAGAGACTTCTTTGGTTGCACATCAGAAGTTTAAAAAAATGCCTGGGTCCACTCCCAGAGGTTCTGATTTAATTGGTATGAGATGTGCCTGAGCATTAAGATGTTTAAAGACTCTCAGATGATTCTAATATGCAGCAGGAATGAGAACTCCCAAGGAAAAGGAAATTCTCCCAGCAAACAGCCTTCAGTTCGAACTGCAGCATCACTCTCCATTATGTCTTCCACCTGCCAGCCTATTCTGCAAACTTTGGACTTGCCAGCCTCCACAATCCCATTGAACCAAGTTCTTAAAATAAATATTCTACATACACACATGCTATTGGTTTTGTGTCTCTGGAGAACTCTGACTAATGCAGTTTGGTGACACAATATTATTTTTCATGTAAGTTAGATACATACATTCCCCGCGTCACTCAGTTAATATGCGATATCAGGCTCTTCAATTCCAGTCTTCTAGTGGGATCATTTTTCAAATTTCAAGTGTAGTAGCCACTTCCCTCTGCTCCTTTTCTCACCATATTTGTCTTTGCCTTGACTTGGTCGACATTTAATTCAGAAGGTCTTCTTATGACACTATGTCCATATTCAGAAAGATTATGTACTTGGAAAGTTTATTTCCACCAATCAAATCTTATATTACTCTGAATTATCAAATAAATGGCATATGCAATCAATTTGCTGGAGTACATTTATGTTTTCTAACTCCCCAAGTAATCCAATGGTAGTGTTTAAATAAAACAGTACCTTGTGAAAGAAAAAACTACTTCTCATTATTTAAAGTGTCTGGTTGAAAGTGGTTCAGGAGGAACTTTTTACGGCAATACTATTATTTTCAGATTTAGGAAATATTTCCCAAAAGCGTATTTTAAAAAGCACCTTCTATAACATTTTTATATGCCTATATCTATGGGAATATGTAGAACAAAACCATTACCTGATCCATGTAAAGTATTTTTCATTTTAATATGATACTTCCTTTAAAATATAGTTTGCAAAGAATAATGAACTTTCAATAAACAATCTCATGGTTGGAAAATGGGACACTTGCTATTCTGCCAACATCCACAGCAACCAAACCAGCCTTATTCACATTCTACACTAATAGCCAAATGCCCTTCATGAGACAAAATGATTGCTGATAGCAACAGAAATATTTTTAAACCACCCTCTCCTTTTTATTCACATCTGTTTAGTGTTTGAATGAATTTTCATTTTGTTTTAGAAAATGTGCTTAACTGTATATTAAGTAGCTGGGATCTGTGTGTGTGAATGAGCGAGGGAACAGCTGACAGAGTATGTCATGAGGCTGTAACATAATATGGCCTCAGTGACCCATGGTGGTCTTTGCCTTGGGGGATAAACTGCTATGGAACTTTTTTATTAGTTTCCCAAGCATAGAAAGTACACATATTTGTGTGCCTTATCATTTTCAAATCATGATGTGCTATTCTTAGAAATACATACTGCCATTAAAAATAGGTACTTAATTCTTAAGTACAACAGTTGAAAACTGCCTTTTGACTTTTTTTATTATTTGTAAGAACCAAATTTTCTATATGGACAGAATGAAACAATTGAGAAATAAGCTGCTTTTTACAGTTGCCTTCATGAAGCAGTAACTACAACTGATGTTCAGAAAATCTTAAAGTCTCCATAAAACACAAACATTTAAGAGAAAACCCCTCTATAAATGTAATCCCAACCATTTCTTTCTCTAAAGGAAAAATGATTTATTTCTCTGAAAATCACTTCTCCTTTAAGGAACATGCCTTAATGCTGGACTTGGACCCCAAGTCTACTGCCCTTAGAGACTATATACTTTGCATACAGCAGTTAATAAGGCTTTTGTCCTAGCAGGGAGTCCTTCCGAATCACGAGTTCATCTCACCAGCCAGGTTTGTGCCAGTATTTGCTGCCTTTCTCAAGCAGAAAAGCTCTTATGAACTTGAGCTAGGTCATTAGTCCTCAGAATCTCTGGAAGCTGCGGAGTGCTCAATACCTTTTAAAGAAATTTCCCATAGAGTGTGGCATTTCACAAAGAAAGCTTTGGTTACTATCTTTTCTTTGTTTCTTTTTTTTCAGGTGAAAAAGAAAAAATGAAGCCACGAGTGTTTCTCAGCTGTGAGTATCCCAGTTATGAGTTGTCTTGGATTCCACTTTCCCTCGTCACACTCCAAACCCAACCCAAATCTTGTCGCCCCATCTTCAAAATGTGTCCCAAGGCCAACTAGTTCATCCACCCCCGCCACTGCCACCCGAGCTCACGAGGCAACTGTCCCTCTTCAGCACAACTGCAACAGCCTCTACTTGGTATTCCTGGGAGCACCCCACCCTACGTCTCTCCAGTATCCACGCAACAACCAGAGAGATCTTCCTAAAGTGAGAATCAGATCATGGGTCTCTTCCGTTTACCAATCCTCATGGCTTCCCATGACCTTCAAGGGTTTTGGTGATGTGGCCCTGCCTATATTTCTTACTTCATCTTCCTCAACTTTTCCCTGATTCACTGCACTCAGCCAAATTGGCTTTCTTTCTGTCCTTTAAATATGCCAAGGTTTTCTTTTTTACTGACTCAAGGCTTTTGCAGCGACTGCTGCTTCTTTCTGGGTTTCTTTTGCCCCAGATCTCGCCACATTTGCCTCTTTCTGAAGAGTGATGTCTCAACTCAAGGGTTACTTCCTCAGAGAGGCCCTTCCTCCCCACCCAGCAAAGCAGCTTTCCCACCATCCCTGTGTCCTATCATCCTACTTTATCTTCAGCACAGCACGGATACTTGAAACTAGTCTATTTGTTCATTTTTGTGTTTATCACTTCCTTTATATTAGTTATTGTTGCTGCATAATAAATTACCCAAAACTTAGCAACTTAAAACAACTAACGTTTATTATCTCACAGTTTTTATGAGTTAGGAATTTGAGAATGGTGTTGCTGGGTTGTTCTGACTCAGGGTCTCACGTGAAGATACAGTTAGATATCAGCCTGGACTGTGTCACCCGAAGGCTTGACTGGGGCTGGAAAATCTGATTTCAAAACGGTTGACACACAAGATTGTCAGGTTTTTGTTTGTTACCAGGCAGAGGTTTCAGTTCCTGTACATGAACTTCTCCATAAGGCTACTGGAGTGTCCCTACAGTATGGTAGCTGAATTCTACGAGAGTAAGTGATCAAAGAGAGAGCAAGAAAGAAACCACAGTGTTCATGACCTAGGATTAGAGGTACACGTGGTCATCCAGCAATATCTTATTGATTACACAGGTCATCCCTGTTCCGTGTGAGAAGGGACTGCACAAGGACATGAACACCAGGAGGCAAATCACTGGAGGTCCGTTTTGGAGTCTGGGTACCACTCTCTGTATATCACAGACTCTGTCCTATTCAACAACATCCCTTGTGGCCAGGAAAGTACCTGACACTCAATGAATGTTTGATTAATAGGAGACTAACTGGTAAGTGGCAGGCTTGAGTCTCAGTTCCTGAGTTTGTGTTCATACATGTGTGTGGGCAAAAACTGGAAGTCAGGGATCTGGGTTCCTTTCTAGCTTTGTTCCTACTTAGTCATCTGATCTTGGATAAATCACTTAATCTCCATGATCTTTAATAGCTTTATCTATAAAAGAGAAGTAATACTTGTCCTGACTCATTCACATATTTATTATAAACAATGTAATAGAAACAATTCAACTGAGGTTCAAAACCAGACTCTAGATTCAAATCTTGTGGTTTTTAAAGTACGTTCTATTAGTCCCAACCTTTTATTTTCTCTTTGATAGAACAATTAGGTTAAATTACATAATCTATAATGTACTTCCAACCCTCAGATTCTGCAGTTTTTATGGCTAAAGCAACAATTACATGATATTAACTTGAAGGCATTTTAAGAAACAGTGATGTGCGGTTTAGCTAAGGAACATCATTATTGTTGCCAAAAGAGTTAAAATACAACTCTGTCTGTCACCACAGCAGCTGTAAGGTGTTCTGATTTAGGATCTGGGCCTGGCCAGCATGGTAATGCCACACATTGTTAGGAAGGGCCCAGTGGGCAGTTGGAGGTGGGACTGGCAATTACTGGCAAGCCTGACCTGAGCAATTCGGCTGCTGCTCTCCCTGCTTCAGCTGGCTAAGACCTTTCTGTTGTCCTGTGAGGTTTCTGACTTGAGGTCCCAGAGAATTCAAATAAGGGGAACATTTTTCACCAGGGCCCCAGAGGGCACCCTTGTACCTTTCTCTAAAGTCTAAATGAAAGGGAAACAGCCCCAACTACAGGTCAACCTTGATATAGAATATTGTGTGTACTATAAATACACTTTTCCCTTGGAATTCTAGTCAGCTGCCCTCAGTTCCTGCATATACTCCCAGATCTAAGCCAAGAAACATTTCCCCCCTCAAAACTGTAAGAAGTTGTCCAGAAGCCACCAAATCATTAAATGCTAAGACTGCTAGCTCAGTCCTCACTGCTTTTGCTTTAAAACTTGTTTAGTAAAGGTCAATAGAAATTGAGACAACACCTACCATATTTTTTACTTCAGTCATGTCTGTTTCTTCAATATCATTTTCAAAACTAAGATTTGTAGGTTTTGTAAAAACAATGTGTTCGTATGGCATAGAGACAGTTTAACTTATAGACCTCTCATTGATTGCTTTTCTTACTAAAAACAGCTTTAATTTTGGGCAATCATAACCCACTTGATCCTTATAGTAGACAAGATAACTAGCAGTCTATATGTATGGATGGGGCTTTTCGGTTTGGGGTTTATGTTGTGACAAAAATGGACATGTCTGAAAAAATTTTAATGTTTGTATGTCATAAGAATATCACATTTCCCAGGCTTCTAAGACCTCAAAAAATGACTTTCACTTGTGTTTAGAATAAAGTCTGGAATGTAAAATTTTGAACAATGATGTAACTGATATGTTTGAACAACCATCTGTAGGGCAAGACAAAGTGTCATTGATTTGTTTGTGGAACTGGACCATTTAAAGTAAAGTCTGAGGATCTCAGTGGCTTATTTGTCAGCATTCTTACCAGTTTGTCAGTTTATAATAAGCTTACTACATCCAAGCATATTAGCACAGCTCTGGGCCTAGGACACTAAAGAAAACATTAGGATTCAAAACAATACAGAACAATGCTACCAACTGCATTGCATTACATGATTTAAATTTTTGACGCTTAATCCTTCAAAGCCACTTCGAACCATGTGCTACAGCCACCAAGAGTGTTGAATGAAAAAAACCTCAAGAGAGTAAAGAGTCATTTCTACTAGAGAGAAACATATTTTCTCAACTGTTCAGGTTTCAATGGAGAGAGATCTTCCTTAAACCCTCCTGCCCTCTTTCCTTTATTCCCTTTTACCCAGGGAGGTAGACTAGTTTATGGGGTTGGGAAGTCAATAATAAACTTGGCAAGCTTAGCTCGGATCCACCCTCCATCATCTTTAGGAGAAGGCCCTCTGCTTCTGGATCTGTAAATTCTACCTGGCAGCCCCCACAGCTTTGCAAATAGGGTAGTCAGGTCTCTCTGAAGGTCAGTTAGCAGGACTATTTACCTCTCATAACCTTGCCAATACTTTGGGTTTCCATCTGTCAATCTTTATCTTCCTTCTCAAGGCCCCAACAGTTTTCACCAATGAATAACCTAATTAACAGAAAACTCCTGGCAAGTTTCTACACACCATGTCCCTGAACTGAGCCAATATTTGCAGCTATACACCAGCTTTGAAGAAATATACATACTAAAAAGGTAGTTAAGGTTAAGACAAGAAAATGCCCTTGATGCCATGTTAAGTGGAAAGAGTAATGTAAACATTTCTATATTTTAAACACTGAATTAAGCACCCAAGTAAGTCAAATTTTGTATTTTTATTGACTTTTATACAATATTTTATCATGTTTTAATTAGTTTTCTTCCTACAGAAATATGTTGTATCAGATTTTCAAAGCAGTAGGTGTCCTAAGCAAAGACTTCCTGCTTTGCATACAACCACAGCAATTTTTCTATACAATATATTGCTCCTCTCTATCATTACTTAAATGTAGGTTATTAAATGGAAACTTAGAAGTGAAGTAAAATTTATATTTAGCCCAAGAGCCAATTCAGAGAAAAAAGTATTTATAGACAGCAAAATAGTTGTTTTATAATCAGCAAGTGCATTCTCACAATTATGCATTTATTTATTTTATTCAGTCACCATGGAGGGAATGAACCTGCTAGTCCTTTTTCCTTATCTGTGTTTCTTTCACTTCTTCACCCCACACTGTGTCCTATGCTTTGAAATCATGGTCAAAAGCTCCACTTCCCTAGTGACAGCCACTGTTGGGGACTCCGACCTGCACTGGAAGAAGTTGGCCTGGGATTACGCAAGTCTTTGAGAGCTTCCTCAATTCAAGCGTACAAGTGAGTCCATGAGCATACTATGGTTTGACTTTATTATTTTTGTCTTATATTCCTGTGATTAGATTGATATCTATATCATGAAACTAGGAGAATTGCATATATGTCATTAAGGTGGACTGCTCATGGTAGGACATTAAAATGAATAGACAACCCAAGTGTTCCTATTAAGGTTCTAAATTTATTAATAATTTCACATTTCTAGTATATACTTTTGTCCTCCGGCTAGTTAGAAATGTTCAGTCTCTTCTAGTACCCATACATCTTGAATCTGTGAAAAGAGGTGTGTGTGTGTGTGTGTGTGTGTGTGTGTGTGTGCAAGGAATAGGTGTGAATTGAGGATACTCTAATTCAAACAATTTAAATGCCTTTCCAGCTTCTGCAATCCACCTGAGTATCTAAATCTATGTTCTCAGACTTAACTTGACAATCCTGAGAGACTCCTCATTTATTTGCTTTCAAGGCACTCCTGTCTTTTGAGTTCCTCAGAAAACAACTTGATTCATTTCTTAACCGCCACTACAGCTCTCTTTTTCTTAACTTTTCAGGATATAAAAAGCAAAGGCAATAGATCTACACCTCTGAAACTACTTAAGGATTTTAAAATTACAATAGAGACCGAGAGGAAATCTTTAACATAATTTGTTCCAAGGGGAAATGAACAGGATGTGGCAGGACCCAGCATGAAATGGAATGAAAGGGGAAATGAACAAATGGAAGATGTTTTCTGGATTAAACAGTGAAAGTAGAAATGAGGTGACAAAGACCTTTCATCAGAGAGTTAAATGATTTTTAATTTACTTGGACTCCAAGGAGAAACAGGAAAGCAGTTATCCATTTGCTTCACAGTGCCAAGATTTTCATCTCTTTCATTTTATGATTATTATTTATTGTAAAAGGAGTATTAAAACAACATTAAAGGAATTCCTAAACATGAAAAACACTGTTTTCCATTATCCTAGCACAAGGCACTTGTGTCACTTCCCTGACCATCCATCCTCTTCTATCCTCAAATAAGCTCAGGTGCCCATTTAAAGCTCCTGTGTTTATTTTTACAAATTTGCTGAGCAGAGCTTAGATATTTTACTCTCCATTGTATGCTCAGCATCGAGTATAGTGTGTGACACAGAGTATATATTCAATACATATTTTTGAATAAAAAATGAATAAATAAATATTTCTCTTAATTATTTACCTTTGAAACCCACATGTCTTCAGGTCTCCCACTTTGTAGGTACAAATGACAACATCTAAACCATTAGACTGATTTTTATTAGCTCTAAGGCCTCACCTGCTCCTGCAGGAGTTCATGGTTCCTAAAACATCTCTCCTAAATATTTAAATTCCTAAAATTCTCCGGGGTCTCTGCTGCCCCAAAGGGCCTTTCTCCAATCAGCAGCCCCAAGACTCTTAATGCCAACTGGAGGGAGAAAAACAGCTCCTTCTTTCCTCTCCTCCTCCCTCCCCTTCTTGCCCCAGAGCAAGACCCCTCAGCCCTGAAATATTACAAATTACAACAATGACTTCTTCCCCATGATAGACACTTACTGGCAGGTGTGAGTCAATTGATGAGCCTCATATAAGTCGAGAGGGAAGGCAGTGTCTTCTAGCCCACTTCCAGCTTTTACACCTGTAAATGTAGGAAACCAACATCGGACATGTGTGACCTGTTGGGGTCTTTGTTTCTCTTGTTTTGTTTTATTTTCTTATCACTGTATTTAAACAAAATGTTGGAATTTTCTTGTATGATCCCTTGTTATCTCTGGAGATCTCATAGCTTTCTGGTTCCCTTCAAATATTAGAATAGCATCATTCAATTCTCATTGTAAATTCTGCTCTCATATTTTCCCTTCCCCGCTGATCAGGCTTATTCTTTGGCCTGTTGGACCTGTAATCGCTAAGAGGTACAGTCTGCTCTCTTACCTGTCCCACCCCTTTTCCTGTAAGTGTCATGTGGGAAGAAGAAATAGAAAAAGCGGCAGGGGTCTGACATAGTTGATTGCCTGTCAATGGGAGAAGGTAACCCTAAAGTCTAGTCCTAGGAGCTTCAACCAATATGACAGCCACTGAATAGATATTGGCATGACTTTTTAGGGGCAATTTTCACCTTCACCTGGCCCTCCTCCTTTACTGAAGAACCCTTCATAGAGGGCCAAGCCCATCTCCTTATTGCCTACACCAGGTATCCAAACCTTTCTCTGAGAGGGAGCATTCTTCGCCTGGCCAGCAGATGCCAAAAAACTCATCTTCTGCCTCTTTCTCAAACGTTTATGTACCTTCTTATTGAGCCACGGGAACCCCTGAGGTCCTTGGACGAGACCCCTGATGGATTGGGAACCTGTCCCCATTTTCTTCCCATGTTATCTAAAACCAGGGTTGCCACACATGTCGTGATCAGCTACTCTGGTGAGGTCTCTGCCTGATGAAATCATCAGGTGATAATTAAGCACTAGTCTTGTTCACATTTGACCCCTAACTGTAAAGAACACATATCAGCCCTGGCCAGTGTGACTAAATGGTTAGAGCTTCACCTGAGCGCTGAAGGGTCAAGGGTTCAATTCCTTTCCTCAGCTTGGAGCCCTAATCATTTTTGTTTCACCATCCTCATAGCTAACCTCTATGTGCACAAAACTGTTCTGGTCACTTTATATGTATTAGCTCATTTAATCCTCACAGCAACCACATTTTACAGATGGAGAAACAAAAGCACAGAGTTTATGGAATCTACTGAAGATTAAATACCAGGAAGTGGGCAACCAGGAATCAAACCCAGTCCATCTTGCTCTACATCCCAAGTTTTTTTTAAAATATATTTTATTGATTTTTTACAGAGAGGAAGGGAGAGAGATAGAGAGTTAGAAACATCGATGAGAGAGAAACATCAATCAGCTGCCTCCTGCACATCTCCCACTGGGGGTGTGCCCGCAACCAAGGTACATGCCCTTGACTGGAATCGAACCTGGGACCTTTCAGTCCGCAGGCCGACGCTCTATCCACTGAGCCAAACTGGTTTCGGCCCCAAGTTTTTAATGACTGTAAAAGACAGTCTCCAATTTCAAAGTATTCTCACTGTTCCTAGGACTTTGAGAAAAGTCCTATGCAACGTCTTCTTCTATGACATGTTTATATAGTTATATAACTCATGTTTCCCAAGATCATGTGTAGGGAATATACACACTAAAGATGTTCTGGAGAGATGAGTTTTCTCCCATTTAATTCAGGAGCCACAAGCTTCCTCCATTATCCTCTCCTCTGCTGTCCAATTCCATTCTCTTCTGGCCATAGCTTATGTCCCTGTGATAGGGGTGATTTTGGCCTCACTTCTATACTAACCACTACTGCTTTGAATAGGAAAAATGGCCCTCCTCTTGACATTATTAAAACTTCTTTTTAGAACACAGAACAGAGAGTTTTTACCTTCTTTATATTACATCCCTGCACACACACACACACACACACACACACACACACTGTTCAACTCATTCTTTGATTTCCTTTTAATTTTCAGCTTTACTCCAAACTTGGCACAAGTCCTTGGAAATGGGGGGAATGCCTATAAAAGAGGTCATGCTTGAAGAAAATACCAAGTGATAGTTGTTAAATAGTGTACTCAAAATTGAAAACAAAAATCCTATACTCATCCACTGCCCCTGCCCACCCACTCTCACCCCCTTCCCTAAGTTTTGTCAGTATCTCTATCATGATACTCTCTCATGTCTATCTGCTAAACTTTTCAATGGCAACATGCAACCCCTGTGCCCTCTTCATCCCACCTTCTCCATATTTATTGCAAGTCTCAGTGATTGGAACCAACCATGGACCCCTATGTTCAACCATTGCCTCTCTGGAAAAGCTATTCAAGTTCCCATGGAAATAGAATCCCCAGCAGCACCCCTTCCTTCTCAGTCCATCCAAAATATGAAGAATGTTTATTGAATATCCTGAATTCCAAACAGCAACACAGCTAAAGGCCATACTCAGAGCTGTGGCTGAGATTTAACCTTAAAGAAAACACTGTGCTCTGCTCTTATCATCATTTCAGGCTAATCTTCCATGTATCAACATGTCTTTCTAGTTTTTATTTTAATAGTTGCATAAGATTACATTACACAGATTAAAAATAATTTATATAACTATTCTTTTATTGCTGAACATTTAAGATTTTTTTTGTCCAACTTGAGTTTATCTTCACTAAGGAAAAAAATACTACCATGGTATCTTCAAAATGAGAAATTATTGGAATATCATCAATTCTGGCTCTCTGGAAAAAGAATTGTCTCTATGAAGTAATAATTTTCTACAGGATCTCAGAGTATCGGCTAGTAACTTCCAGGCACTCTAACCAAGTCTGTAAAACTATGTGTGGTATGTTAAAAGTTAGCTACCTGTTAATAATAAACTTACAAACAAGAATTTTTCTAACTCTGTTCACTTGTGAATTCAGGACCCATAACAAGCCTAATAACTTTGGAAATTGCTTAATGATCCAAGTATTCCTAGAATTTTCACAATGTATTATGATGTTTTATTATAAATCTTCACTTTGGAAAAGAAGGTATGACGATGGCTTGTGCACAGTAATGCTGCTACCACCTGAGTATTGACCCTTCTCCCCAACTGCCCTGAGCTTTTGGTGTTGAATGACTAAGGAATCCAAATAAACACAACAGGAAACTCAGCAATGAAAGGCTTCACTGAGCGAAAGGCCCCTGGGTCCAAGGCCGGAGTCTGGAGACCTGAGGAAACTATGGAGAAAGGGGATGAAGCTGAATCTTCCATGGATCACATTTTGAGATCTGTGGTCTAGGGATCCAAAAAGTATAGCTTGAAAAGCAAGGCTGAGGGCAAAATCCCATGCAAAAGGTGGGGGTGAAACTGGAAGAACATGCAATAGGGTCAGAATTCAAAAGAATGAGTTAGTCAGAACAGAATGTTCAGAACAGGTACAAGAAGTAGGTTTAAAGTAGGTGCAACAACTTCAAAGGACCATGGCTTGGCACTCTATTAACAAGTGTAATTACAGACCAATGATAATCTATTTACCTAATAATAACATGAAGGTGCTTGAAGAACTAAAAAATGATTCCAAATGATAAAAAAGTATTTTATCTCATCTAAGATGCTACCTTGTGTAAAATGCATTGAATGCTTTAAGTGAAATTTTAATCTGAACAAATGTAAAAACTAAACTTAAAAATAAAAACAGGAGAATATATAGAAGAATATTTCCACAATTTTGGCCAAGGAAGAGACATTAAGGTAGGTAGGAAATTTATGGGGGAAAACACTAATATCTAACTGCTTTGTTATTACCTAATAATAACCCTATATTAGGGTAACTAGATTATCATTGGTCTGTAATTAGCTTGTTGATAGAGTGCCAAGACATGGTCTTTGAAGTTGCTTACCTACATTATACTTCTTATACCTGTTTTAAAATGGTCCCTAAAAACACTACATGTATTGTTTTAGTTAGGTTGGGCTACATCACAATGACCGCAAATTGACCCGCAAATCTCCTAAGTATGACCTTCTCCTCACATCCCAGAATGATGCCCTCAGGAAGCTTCCTCATTCTTGGAGCAGCACCCTCTGAACCTCTGCGCCTCCCAGGCCACTGCCACAGGGAAGAGGTGGTCATCTAGGCAAACTGAATTGCAAGGAAAGCTGGGGACTCTAGGGAATGACAATGAATACTTTGAACACTCTCTCTGGCATGGAAGTAGTGGATCAAAAGGCTTCATTTATGTAGACAACAATCCTTCCAAAGACCATGCGTGTTTTCATTGGAAACAACCGATGAAGAAGTCAACAGACTCTGGAATTGACATCTGTGTTTCAACATTTGCCCAAGAAAAATAAGTAGCACTTTTATAATGACATACTCCTGTGTAAAATATCAATTATGATTAATTTAAAATAATATCATTGGACATAATAATTGCTTTTAAAGTAGTATGGACAAAGTATTTAGAGTATTTAGAACTGTATAATAACTGCTCTGCATGAGCTCTCTTTCAGATCAGAAACTTTAAACATTTAGACATGAAGCACACCAAATAAGGGAGACATAAGACAAGGCTGCTGTATCCACGGGCCCACGGAGTGTCATTTGTGTTTTCTGCATGTGAGTGGTGTGATGCAGGGTCATTCAAAATGAGAAAGGTGGACTTTTCCCCGGAGTTGTGCAATACAGCAGCCCCAAGCAAAAAGCTTGGAAAATATTCATTTTAATCTTTATTGGAAAACATTTGCCTTAGGAACTGTCATTAAGCACTCTCAAGAAGAGAGCAAACGTGCAGATAAATTAGAGAGAATTTTTGTCTAAAGCCTTCTGTTGGAGATCAGGTAAAAAAAAAAAAACCTAATAAGATAATTTAGCTGCTGGGCTGAAAATGTGAGTAAGCATAGAAATAAATGAAAAAAGAAACACAGGCACCAGAGCTTTGGAACTCGGCCAGGAGAGTGGAAATTCAAACAGCAGAGAACTATTAGGACTTCTGAGGCTTCACCACAAGAACTTGACCTGCTCCTAGATTGCTCCCACTACTTCTCATTATTCTGTCTTAATACGGTGTCGGGTGAATTTCCCGCCAAAATATAAGATGGCGCGTTAAAATGCCTATATCTTTTGAAGTATGGGTTCGATTGAAATGAAATATTTGGTAATACGCAGTTACAATCGGCCCGAGTTTACACGTTTCCCGCACTCCACCGCAAATCTATATGAACCGAGTTTAAGACGGCTCCCGCGGAGTACGCGCAATTCACGCGAGCCGACTTAACTCGTTTCCCGCAACCCAAGTGTTAAGTCTGCTTTAGTTAGGCTGGGCTACACTAATTTTTTTATACTCAAAGAATAAAGATTTTAATTAAGCATTTTAAGTTTCATAGTCTTCAACACACCACACTACAACCCATCTACCATTAGTCAAACAATCAAATTAGTCCACGGCCTGTAAAGGTGGCTACTCTAACTGAAACAATATTTATTTGGGTTCATAAATTTTGCATGCTTGTCAAAATTAGTGCCAATTTGACTGTTGTTATCATTGCCCAAATATTTTCGGATATTCCTCTTTTATTATCTTCAAAGTCAGCATCATGTTCTCTTGAACGGTGACAAATCGATGTCCTAAAAGGAAGAATCTGATTTGAAGCCACCAAATGTCATTTGAAGTTAAGCTTATTTGCATAAGGCAAATTACTGAGTTGGTTAATATCACTTTAAATTTAGAGATATATAAGGACATATAACTTTAATAGTGAATATGATTTTACTTCACACATTTCTGATAGATACTCTGCTAAAATGTTTTGAGCAAAGACAGCTAGTAGTAACGTTTTTAGTAGGGATTACTTAATAGAAATCTCTCTGAAGTCTGCTATATTTGCTCAAGCAATTCAGACTCCCGCACCTATGTAGAAGGCTTACCTTAGTATCATTGAATGACCTTACATTTTTGTGTGTGTGCTTATGTAATGGGTGAAAATTCTCATCTAATTTTTGTATACTTTACATTTCCCTGATTCACTAGTGAGGGAATTTTTTTTTTTATTTATGACTTGGTGTGTTTTTTTTAGTAGCCATCTATAATAATAAAAGCATAATATGCTAATTAGACCAGACGTCCTTCCAGACATCCTTCCGGACAACCTTCTGGATGAAGCTAGGGCTGCGAGGGAAGCCTGGGTTCCCGGTGCCTGCCTGCAGCCAGAGGGAATCCTGGGCCCTGGGTGCCAGAGGGAAGCAGTGCCGGCAGCCGGGGGGAAGGAAGGCCTTCTCTTGCATGAATTTCGTGTATTGGGCCTCTAGTTTGTATATAAGAAATAATAACTTGTTATCTGTCTTCTGATGATATCTAACTGCATATATTTTTCCAAATTTATTGTTTTATAAGATATATATTAAATAGATCTATGTACATATATACATGCACACAATATGTATTCTATATAAATAGAGAAAGATAGGTTAAATATAACTGTTTTCTTTCTACGTTTCCAACTTCTACTTAAGGTCTTTCCCTTGACCAAAATTTTGCTAACATTCTTCTGTATATTCTTCTATTTTTATATTTATTTTTTATATTTTACACAAAATTTTCATGTAAAGACAGTTTCAAAGGGGAACTTTTAGAAGTTAATCGTCCTTTTAAGTTCCAGTAGTTTCTACCACATCTTTATGTTACTACTTTCTCCCAGGTCATTCCTTTCTAATTAAAATATATCTCCTAAGTGTTTCCATTAATATATTTGGAAATATTTAAACACTTTTTTTATAATAGTCTATATAAATTTTCTTGGCTTTCCTCCAATTAATTAAAATAAATTGTTGTCCACAGTGTGTCAAGTATTGGAGAAACATTATCTGAGACACAAATAAGGGTTTATTTGACCTGGTAATTTCCCTCAGGGAACTTCCAAACTTATTAGATGAGATGTTACTCCTGAAACCAAAACTCTACAGAGTTTACAGAGTTAAGATTTATATTAATGGGCCAAGTTTTCATATGCTAATCATCATTTAAAATGTGGTTCTGGAAAGGGAAATGGAGAAAGATTGTTATGGGGTGGGGGGGTGTCTTTTTTGTCTTCTTGTGGGGGGAAAAATAAAATATAATTTTGACTTCCTTTTTCCTTTTTTCAGTTTGTCTGTGGTTAGAGGTAGGAAGTGTTCAGGGGAGAAATCAGTTTTCCAAAGTTTTTAGAACCAACACACTTAAAGGATTGGATTTTTCTTTTGTTAAAATAACTGCAAACGGATATTTATATAAAGAGTTAGGTCAAACCTAACAACTTAGGAGTTTATTTTTAGCTTTCTGCTTGGCCAAGGGGGAAATATGGTAAATGAACCTTATGTTCTTAAATGGACATGCAGTTAAACTCAAAATATTTCAGAAATCTGACAGAAAGCATTGAAGAACATCAGCTTTCCTAAGAATTATTAGAAATCCCCAAACAATGACAATATTACTACTGATTTTTTTCTTTTTAAAACAAAAAACAACTCACTTTCAGTTTTAGTACTCAAGATCTCTACAGTTTTGAAGATGCCAAACAAAAAGAATAAAGATTATGTAAACATAGAGATATAAATAGAAAGTCCAGTAACTTCAGCGGATCACGTAGCAGAGTTGTGCTCTCCAATGTGGAAGCCACCACCCATGTGTGGCTTCTGAGCACTTTAAAGGGGACTAGTCCTAATTAAGTGTAAATACACACTGGATTTCAAATATGAAGTATTAAAAAGTATATTCAAATATCTCATTCAAATGTTTATATTGATTACATGTTGAAATGGTAACGTTTTAGACATAATTGGTTAAATAAAATACAGTATGTGATTAAAATTAATTGCACCTGTTTCTTTTTCCTTTTTAAAATGTGACTACCAAAAATTTTTAAATTGCAATTGTGACTGACAAAATCTTTCTACTTTACAGCACTGTGATAGAGCAGTGAAATTAAGAGGTGGGCTTTGAAGTAAACTGCCTGGATTTAAACCAGATTACTGATGCACCAGACGTGCGACATTGGGAAAGTAATGTAGGGAGTCTGTGCTTCAAGTTCCCATGTACATATATATATTGTGAATGATAAAGTGGTTCTTGTCTCATAGGGCTGTGTGAGGATTAGTGTGAGGAACCTGGTGCAAAACAAGAGTTCACTAAGGGTTGGTTCTCTTATTCTTACTTCAGAAACCAGGAGAGTGAGAGACATTTTTCTACACAAAAAATAAAAGCTCTCAAAAGGAGTGGAAAAAATAAGTTAGAATCAGAAATTTGATTAAATAATGCATCATCTACTCCCTCTCCAACTTACTGCAGCCAATTTATTACACTGAGAAGAAATAAAACTACCCCTCTAAAATGGAACATTTTCAAGATTTGGAGATTTCATATAGGTATTTTTTATTCTCCATAGCTGGGCCCAAATTTCTGAGGAGGCCAATGCAATTATAATAAAACTTCAGATGTTCCTTTGTATTTATACATCTCATAGAGAATAAATGGGTGTGACATATGGATCTGACTTAAAGAACAAATTAAGATCATGTGTCTGATGCCCCTGATGCCATGGGAGCTAGCTAAAAATAATAATTGCTTTTGCTACTAATTGGGCATTACCCCTGTAAGCTTTACATTTGTCTCATTTAATTGCACAATAGTCATTCAATAAATTATTATTTTTTTCCATTTTATGGTGAAATGGTGTCTCAAAAGAATTAAGTCATTTCCCCAACTCATATGGTCAGTGGTAGGCAAGGACTGATTCTAACCCATCTGTGAACATATATTGGTAGGAGGTCTTACTAGTTCTCAGACAAGTATCAATAGGTCTGCATAGCAGATCACAGCCCTGTGGAGGAAAAAAGGAATGCTCTGATTCCATAGCAAGGATATCACATTAGTGAAAAAATAAATTGTTATTATGATCATCACATTGTTTCCACTTGAGCAAGTCTTCAGAAATAAATTCATTTTCATAATTTCTTATAGTTCATTCAGTGTGATGTTTTGGGGGTAAATAAAAGTCTACATTTCATTTATCTCTGCTGTCACATAGCATAATACAACATTGAGTACATGGTTAGTGCCTATTTAATGACTGTTGAATGAACAGTGTATGTGTACCACTAGCTTTTCTCAACCAGGGCTTGTCATCTGAACCACAGAACACAAAAATATTTTGAGTGCTTATTTACTTAATTCTACCAAGTATCTACATAGCAAATACCACTCAAGACCCATAGGTGAGAAGTTAATTCATTACATACAATGGGTGCCTTAGGACATTAAGGCTTAATTCTCTCTTGGAATCCCATAGAGAACCATACCTGGATTGACCCATGGTCTTTGAGTACTATCTTGACCTTAGTCAGGGGTGGCAGTCTATAGCTTGGGACAAATGTGATGCATAACCTATTTGTATAAGGTCTCTGAACTAAGAATGCTTTTACATTTTCAAAGGTTTATTAAAAATAGAATATGCAACAGACTACATGTGGCCTGCAATGCCTAAAATATTTACTGTATGACTCTTTGCAGAACAATTGTGACCTTTGCTTTAGTGGAGCAGGATGAACTTACCTGATAATATTTAAGAAGGCCTCTATGATCCATGGTTCCTAAACTCTTCCCTACCAACCTGTCTTCAGATATGAAATTTTTATCTGTTTTCATTTGTACATGGGCATCAAAACAACAGTCTTGCTCCATTTATCCCCCATTAAAGGCCTCTATTAAAATGCACATGCCCTCCACAACAGATAATAGAAGGTGATGCCTTGGACTTAGAGTGACATGAGTGACAATCTCAGCTTTTATTAGCTGCTGCTTATTAGATGAGGAAGGTGAGTATGTCAGAGTTCATTTCCTCCTTCACCAGCCATATGTTCAGCAAACCTCTATTGATAATGCTTCTCAGTATACAGCATCTATATTGGTTATCTATTGCTATGTAACAAATGACCCCAAAAATGTATTGATTTCAACAAATAATACCTACTGTCTCATAATTTTGTGACTTAGAAATCTAGGCATGGCTTAGCTGAAGTCTCCAGCTCAAGATCTCTCACAGTATATAATCAAGATGTCAGCTGAATGTACAGTTCAACTGAAATAGGATCTGATTTCAAGTGCATTCACTTGTTGTTGGCAGGATTCAGGTTCTGGAAACTGTTGGTTAGTGGCTGTCATTAGTTCCCTGCCACAGGCCTTTCCCTGGAGCAGCTCACAATAGGCTGCTGGTTTCGTCAAATTGAACAAGCAAGAGAGAGCAAGAGAATGCCAGCAAGATAGAGGTTACAGTACTTGATGTTACAGAAATGATGTTTCAGAGAAAATACTATAGCAATAAAAATATATTTAGCACGTTGCCCTTAACCAAGTGTTTTCACATGCTTTATCTTTATATATATATATATATATATATATATATTATTGATTTTTTACAGAGAGGAAGGGAGAGAGATAGAGAGCTAGAAACATCGATCAGCTGCCTCCTGCACATCCCCCACTGGGGATGGGCCCGCAACCCAGATACATGCCCTTGACAGGAATCGAACCTGGGACCTTTCAGTCCGCAGACCGACACTCCATCCACTGAGCCAAACCGGTTTCGGCTTCACATGCTTTATCTTACTTGATTCTCATAAGCTCTGTGAGGACAGTATTAAGGCATATCTAGACTCATATTTGTAAAATGAGAAAACTAAGAAACAGAAAAGTTAAATGCCTTCCCTGCGATTGATTGCACGTTAAATCAGTGTATCAGTAAAGGAGCTCTGAAAAGGTGTGGAAGGGGTCAGAGTGTATGATGGTGTCAGGCCCAACAATGTGCTGAAAGCAGAGGTATAGGTGAGGCAGGGGAGCACATGGTCAGGAATCCAGAGGGTCCCACACTCCAAAGGACAGGGCAAACCAGTGAGT
Source organism: Myotis lucifugus (assembly GCF_000147115.1). NCBI lineage: Eukaryota > Metazoa > Chordata > Mammalia > Chiroptera > Vespertilionidae > Myotis > Myotis lucifugus. The sequence continues at coordinate 3,109,883 of NW_005871107.1, read as the reverse complement.
CAGCAGCCAGGAAACCAGTGGCTGCCAGGCCTTGCCCAGACCAGATTTGTAACAGGAAAAGATGCAGGCAGAAAATGTTTAAATGCAGATGAGCAAGGCAAGGGAAGGTCAGTAGGCAAGGTGGTCAGGGACATAAAAGAAACAAAGGGGACTTCCAAAAGACAGATCAAGTGAAACTTTGAGAGCCAAGAGGTGCTTAGGAGGGAGCTGGAATGGAGCATGAGCTCGCATAGGGGGCAGGCACTGGTGTGTAGTGAGGGGCTTTCAAAGTGTGATTGGTTCAGCAGGGTACAGTATTCAGCCTGAGGAGCTAAGGAGCTAAGGAGCCGTAAACTTTCCTGATGGTTCTCTAGTTCCGGAGCTGACTAATTTTCAGTAGGGGAATGATCTGATCATATTTGTATTTTAGCAACATCCCTTGGAGTGAGAGAAAAGAATAGAATAATCAGAGAAAGATTTCAAACAAAATAATTTATTCCCAGAGAAGTTTCTGAGAAAAGACTGTACCTAATCAAAACAATCTAATTTTATGCACATTTTCTCTCTGTGTGCTTTATACCTCGCTCCATTTTTAACCATTTGTAAGTGATTCTCATTAAAGACACATCTAGATTAGACTGGAAACTACTTTAATTGACACCCTGGATTATGAATCCCCTTCAGAATGTGAGACTCTGTGATTAACTTCACGTTATTCACTAATTTCTGAAAGACACGCTGGGCTGGGTTTTGACGGCCACTGCATTTTTTGTGGCTTAGAGGTGGGTTTACATCCCACTTCAGAAATGATAACTGAAAATTTGTTTGTTTTTAAAGAAATAATGAACAATAGAAGAAAAATTTTACCATTTGTTAGTGGCATCTGCCAGTCTGCTTGGCAGCGCATGATAATAAATGTCTTTCTTGCTTTCAGAAAATGACAAATTTAAATGTGACTATTTTAAAATTCACTTGGAGGGGAATGAGGTACATATCACACACATTGCAAGTACAATCAAGCCTAAGATAGTTGCACCTGACTTTTTTACGCAGCCTCTTCAGACTTCTTTAGTAGCAAGAAAGGAAAAGGATGAAAATGACACTCAACAGCCAGCTGACATTCTCAGAGTTGAGTATGTAATTCCACGGCTTTGGGAAAGGGGGTGGTTATTTTAGTGTGTGTGTAGAGAGGAAGAGTGGCATGGTATTTAGAAAACAAAAACATTACCATGAATCCATGACGTATGCCACTGATGACCCCCAATATTTTTCCCCAAATATACTTTTAATTTCCAGAACTAAATATCAACGATTGAAGGTTGATGCTGTGTGGTAATTATTAGTGCTGTTCCCCAAAAATGTCTGGTTCTCTTCCCAAGCGCAGGAGAGGACAGTCGTTTCCTGTCCCCTAAAAGTTAAAAGCACCCAGGTTACTCATTTTGGTCAATGAAGTGATTTGTGTCATATATAAGGAGAGGTTTCAAGTGACAATGGCTCTCTTATTCCTTTGGAAAAGCAAGTGGGAATGTTCAAGGTGGTGGGCGCTCTATCAATCTGGGTCCCTGAGTCATGACCAGAGGCCCATTATAGACTTGGTGGACATGTAGCATAAGCAAGAAATGAATGTGCATTTTTATTACCATAAAACTAGCCTGTCTTGAATAATAGCAAAACTGGTACTTATACATGGAGTGCTACCATAACAAGTAAACATAAAATATATGTCCATGGTTAAGTCCTGGGCTGTGGACAGTGAACAAACTACCATTAGAGACTAGAATTCTTTTTAGTTGAAGAATTTGGCTCTAATCATGGAATATTCCCACCACCCAGGGGCCATCACTTGTGCCTTGTAAGTTCTTACAGATTCTATGAATCAGTAATTATCTTTTTGATGGCTAGTCATAGACATTAGTACTGGTCTGGTTCTCTTTGCACTTCTCTGCCCAATTGAATTTAGACAGCAACATAACTTGCTGTGACTAATAAAATGCGAGCAAGATGATATGTGTCACTTCTGGGTGAAATCCTGAAGAACTAGCATGTAATTCATTGCACTCTTTCTTTTCCTTTCCAAGTTCAAGATGGTGGCTCCTCCCTCTGATTTGGTCTCTGAAACCTTACAATAAGCAGAAGTAATGAATGTGTGTCATGAGCAAGAAATAAATTTTAATCATTTTTAACTCACTGAGAGATTTAGGAACTGCCTGGTTTTACTCCACTCTAACCCAGTCAATCCTGACTGATAGGTGTACAGTGAATTAAGAGCTGCTATTTAGACTATGAAATATAGTAAGTGCTAAGGTGGAAACAATAACTTTAGAATCCTTAATATCAATATCCCTATTGTCATTCTGTAGGGCCATGTTAATTGTGAAACAGATGGAATCTAATTCAATTATCTCTATGCTTCATTACCCCCACACCCAATGAAAAATGGCTCTTTCCTAGGCTTTCTCAGAACTTCAGCTTAGTGGTTGCCTATAATCTGAATTAACTGTATAATAATGGTTAATAACAAGTGTTTTCTTCTCCTTTCAACAGGATTCAGCAAGATCCTCCACTGTATCAGCACATTTTTAGGCCTCAGGTATATCCTTACAGTGACTGAGACAGATAAGGCTCCTGTTTTCATGAAAGAGGGAGGGAAGGTGGAAGGAGGGAAGGAAGAAAGGAAGGAGGAAGGAAGGAAGGAAGGAAGGAAGGAAGGAAGGAAGGAAGGAAGGAAGGAAGGAAGGAAGGGAAGAAGGGGAACTGGCTGAGTTTTCTAACTTTGTCAATGAAAGGAGGATCTCTTCATGGCATGAGGTGACCTGACCTGGAAGCTTCAATCTTCCCACTAGCTCACCCCTCCCCTTGGTGACCTCTTACCCTTTGACCCAAAGAAGGTAGGGGAAATTCTTATTTTCCTTTAATGTTAAATTCAAACTGTTAAAAAATGATAACATAAGAAATTTAGGTGAGAGGAGTAAACTTTATTCAACATTTCATGAAGTAGACAGTCTCCTTTCACAGAACTGCAAAATGGGGTGGAAGGCAGGAAGCTCTTATAGGAGAAAAAATAAAGAACAAGGAGGAGAAAAATAGAAAATATCTAATTGTCTGGGACCACATAGTCAACCTTGTTTGGAGTGAGAAACCCCAGAGTTTGATTGGCATTTGGGGGATTGGCTGACTGAATATACCGTGTTTCTGGTCAAACAGAGTATTTACAGCGTCATGAAAGTTATCTAAGTTTCCAGTAGAAGCAACAACATCTTGGGCCTAGAAAATTATCACCACAAACAGCCACATAACCCTTCCCTTAGTATCCTGGGAACATCTCTTTGACAGAGTAAATGTTTAAACATGACTTTACTAATGGAAATAGGTGGAAGGTATAGCATGAAACTCGATTTTCCAGTTTAACAAGAGATATTTCTCCTCCACAGCTTGTTGTCCTCCACAGGGATTCCTTTCAAATTTCTAGTCTGTCCCCAGGAGGCCAGGATGGTGGGGGTAGTGGGAGTCACTATTATCTACCCAAATACCCACCCCAAGACCTCATCTACTCCATCTAGTCTGGTACCCAAACCTCCCTCTTTTTCTTGTGCAAGGTCTTCTCTTTCCTATATATTGGTGCTGGGGAGGATGCCCTCCTATCCAGAGGACTGTATTATCTGCCAGGTTAAGTTTCAAGGAGTCATACACAGGCTATGCTTATGCATGTGCTCTGGCAGGAAGGGGTGGGGTCCTTTCCTACTTTAGCCTTTTGGCATCTCAATCAGTCTATGTTAAAGGCTTTCTCTCTATAGGCACTTACTCTAGTGGTTAAGAGCTCAGATTCTGAAAAGAGACTTCTAGTTTTCAAATTTTAGCCCTGCTGCTTCCTAAATGAGTGTACTTAAACATTTCCTTAACCCTTGAGTCGCTGTTCTTCATGTGAAAATCAAGGACAATAGCAGTATCAGTATCATAGTGTTGTTGTGAGGATTAACTGAGATAATATGTATAAAATGCTTATCCTGGTGACTGGTACTTATTAAATTCTCAATATATATTAGCTATCTCTATTATTATTGTTGTTGTTATCATTACTATCATCTCAGTTCTTTTTAAAAACCAAAGCGTACCACAATGTTTACAAATGTTGTTGTTGTTGTTAATCTTCACCCGAGGATATTTTTTCCCATTGATTTTTATAAAGTGTGGAGGGGTGGGGAGAAAGAGAGAGAGAAGGAGAAACATCAATGTGAGAGAGACCCATTGATTGGTTGCCTCCCACACTTACCCAGATAGGGGTACACAGGTGGGGACTGTGATGTGGATTAAACCTGCAACCCAGGTACATGCCCTTGACCAGGAATCGAACCTGTGACCCTTTGGTGCACAGGCTAACCAGTGAACCACGCTGGGCAGGGCAGTGTTTACAATTTTTTTATAGCACCAACCCAGAAATAGAGTGCTTAGAACATTTCTGGGAATTATGCATACATGAAGTAAATAAGTGGCCTGGATCTCCCAGCAAACAAATGAGAAGCTAATAGGGCTTTTGTTGTATTTTCTGATTGGCAATGGCTCTGAACTATCTATCTCCTTTCTCTGTCAATTTAAAATATCTAGTTTTCATTCTTTTTTTCAGATATATTTTTATTGATTTCAGAGAGGAAAGGTGAGGGAGAGAGAGATAGAAACGTCAATGATGAGAGATAATCATTGACCGGCTGCCTCCTGCACACCCCCTAATGGGGATCGAGCCTGCAACCCTGGCATGTGCCCTTGACCGGAATCGAACCTGGGACCTTTCAGTCCACAGGCAGACACTCTATTCACTGAGCCAAACCAGCTAAGGCTTAGCTTTCTTATATACTAAAAATAAAAATTAAATCCATGATTTCTATAACAACGCATATTTTTGACTTTTTAAAAAATGAGACTTAGTTGACATACAGCGTTGAGTCTGTTTAAGGTGTACAAATATTGCTTTGGTACATTTATAGTGTTGCCATTATAGCATTAGCTCTACCATGTCACATAATTATTATTTATTCCAATGTTGGGAACACTTAATATCTAGTCTCTTAGTAGGTTTAATGTTTATAATACAGTTTTGTTGTCTATAATCACTAGACTGTTTATTAAGTCACTAGGAGTTCGTTATCTACTAGTTGCAATGTGTACCCTTAAACAACAGTTCTCCCATTCCCCACCCCTCTTAGCCCCCTGGTAACCACCATTTTACTCTGTGAAACATTTTACATGTTTAAGGTACCACTGATATTAATTCTATTTTTGTTGGTATAAAATTTTTCAAATGTTCAGCTAATGCTACGCCTTCCGTTTTATTATAACTAAGAGATGTCTTTTCATAGTTCTTACAATGAAATGAGTGCTTTCCTGTTATAAGTTCACTATTGGGTAGGTGTTTGCAGATTGCTGTTAATAATAGAGCAGTGTAGTTGTGAACCTATGATTCATGAACAAGGCAGAAGATGAACCATAAATCCTGGTGCTGGGAGACAGAATATTCAATCGGATGGACCCCAGACTTCTGATATTGGTGATCTTCTGGGTTCTAATCATTATTTTCAGCATTAGAGAGAATTAAACTTAGCTGGCTTTCTACAATGAATAAAGAGGTAGTTTACACAAGATCTTTCTATTTGGATTAAAAAGAAATATACATAAGACAAAGAAACCACCATATAGGTAAGATCCACTTGAGCAAAAATAGCCACTTCTGAATTCAGCTGTACTTGCAATAAGGCCCCGTTGTTCTAAAGGATCCCTTTCGTTTATTATTTTTTCTTCTTAAAAGACAATATCCAAACCAAACCAAACCAAAACAAAACAAAACAAAAAAGAAGAGACAAGTTATATAATCTACAGACTAAAAAGACTAACCATTTTTATTTCTTATTGCAATTTGAAATGGAAAGGAACACTCCGTCCTAGAACAGGGTAATTCATCTCCCGTTCCTTTGTCTGCAGCTACAAGTAGGAGATAGTTTAGAACCATTGCCAATCAGAAAATACAACAAAGCCCTACTAGCTTCTCATTTGTTTACTGGCAGATCAGAGGCCACTTCCTGCGCATCTCAGACATCCTGTTAGCTCTGAGGCTCCATCCCGGCATACCTAGAGTACTTCACTAAAGAAAGGGCGTCTGAAAAGGCTCCTCTTTTTGTCCTGTGAACATGTCATAGTTGATTTGAGTTTTTTAAATATTTTCCACCCTTGTTTGTTTCTTAATGCAGCACCAAGATGTAATTTTTCTGAAAGCCAAACTGGAGACATGCTGAATACGTGAATACTGAGGAAGTGGTTTCCTTAGCAATAACAGGCATGTGAAAGTCAAAACTTCCTTTCCTTCTCATGTGACCTTTTTTCAAAGCAATTCAGATAAAGGACAATGGAATTGAATTCCAAGCACCCACAGTGTTCATGAATTGCTAAGCAATGATTCACCAAGCACCCAAATTACTCTAGACTGCTTGAGCATTTCATTAATGAAATTGCTTTGTATTTAAATTTTCCTTCCTCACTTTGTACTTCAGTTTGCCTCATGCCTACAGGCCACTTTTCCACCACTTCAAGAAAATGTAGATATACATTAGAGCAGTCCTAAATAGTGATTAACATAAGGACTTTAGAATGTCAGAAGTTAGAAGGTTACATACAATATTCATAACTATTTGCTACCCTTGGATACATTGGATACTAGAAACTTATAGAACGGTTTGTTTGATAATTGAAGTCTATTATTTACTCAGAATAGGTAATATAATTTAATTTTTGACAACTCCTTAGATATTTTAGAATCACTGAAGCTTTCATTCATTCCAATTATAGATTTATCTTGAGCCACTCACTCATTCTAAAAAAGAAATAATAAGGTGTTATATTTGGCTTACAAATTGCATGTTCTGGTTAGTCCTCAAAGGTTAAATGGTAGTAAGTTATTAAAAACAATATATTAGCAGGCTGGGACTTTAAGGTACCATGCTGTTTTGCCTTTAATTAAATTGCCGTGTTCTTGAGGAATATAGACAAGGCCGTCCTGGGAACTCTTTATTCCTCTTTATAGCCTCTGAATTGTGAATCTCAAAATAACTAACATTACTCAATGTCTTAGGATCATAATTTTGTGAAGCGACTGCAGTGAATGTTGCCAGACAGACCCACGACCCAGGGAGTTGGGTGACCTTTGCTCTGTGATCCTTGTGTGTCACAGGGCTAATATGACTCATACTGGGTTACTCTACTCATAAAGTGTGTAAAGAGAGGACCTAGCAGAGTAAATGTTGCATAGTAGTTGCTCAATAAATATTAGTTTTGCTTCTTTCTCCTGCATGTCCTCTCCATTCTGATGTTGTATATTCAATTTAGTCTGATCTGATCCTAGTTTAATGGCTCTCCTGGACTCAGAAGTGGTCTGAGATAAAACCTTCATGTTCAAATGGGCCCCAACCATTATCTTTCTTGATAGTAAACAAGGGATGAACCCTAATAAAAGTGGAAGGATCTCCAGTAAATTCGCTCTCTGGCCACTTTCTAGAGTACTTGTGAAACTGTTTAACAAACAATCTGAGCTGCCCGAGCAAGCAGGGTAATTTTCCATATCCTCTGACAATGACGGTGGGGATACAGTTTGTAATGTTCTCATTTGCCCAGCACACCATGCACTTTGGCAGTGAACGAGGTCAGGCTTCGGGAAGGTTATCTCTCAGCCTGGATGTGTGTCTCCCAGTGTGTGTGCACTGGGTACCCTCCATGAAAACTGGTTCTCATTCTTAGTGCCATCAATCCAGTAAGCATCCCCTTTCCTTCCTAACCCAGGCTGGTTCTGGAAGGTGGGCACTAGCCCGCACTGCTGATTAGACTAGTCCAGCTGCCACTAGAACCAAAGGCACTAAGAAAGTACTTGGTTGCCGTTTGGAGTGGAATAGCCAGGGGAAAACAGTGGGGGGTCAGGGGGTGGGGGTGAAACAGCGTGATTAGTAATTGCTTGCCAGAATATTTTTAATGTGTTGTTGTTTTTTTGTGGTTGACTCAGCTGGTCAGAGAAAGGTGACTCCAGGAGTAAGGAGTGACCTTGGCTAAGTCACTTTATCTCTCTGGGCTTTGGGAACTTGGATTAAATCACAGGTTTTCAAACTATGTTCCAAGGAGCCTTGGAGTTCTGCTGTGCTGGAAGCTGGGACAGTTGGTAAAAGAAACACTTAGCAGGTAGGATTCTGGGATTTGGGCTCAGAGAAGCTCTGCTTTTATCTGATTTTATAGACTTATTTAACATGTTTTGAAAAAGTCCCCTTGCAAAAACAAGTAAATAAAGGTATAAGTTAGGTATTTTCTAGTTTCTGTTGGGCCTTGATGATCTAGCATTGTATGCGTTACAGATGTATAGATTGGAGCGTACATAAGAACCACTTAGCAAATACAAAACAACCACAAAACCATGAACCACAAATCCTGTTTCATGATTAAAGACTATTCTAGTCTTAGTCAGAAATATCTATTTTGGTCCACATGGTATTGAGAAGGATGTGATAGATAATTCACATTAAATCAATGGCAATTAGTTGAAGGAAACAATTAAAAACACAGCACAAGATGAGGTTAACATGCTTGTAAAACCATGCTTATATGGCTCTCCCTATAACTCAGGGCAAAATAGTACCTAGAATGAGGGCTATCTCACATTTACCTATTTCACTAATTCTTTGTGACCTTTGAAAATGTCAAAGGCACCATTGGGTGTTCAAAGTGAAGATCTTAAAAGTAGACATTTCATCCACATCATCAGGAAATATTAGGAAGAACCAGAGCCACAGAAGTGTGCTGACAATCCTCCTTTTAGTCACACAGTGTTCCCCTAGTCACACAGTTGGGGTCATTCTGCAAAGCCATTTTTTTAAGAGGTCAATTGTTAGATACCTGTACCCTGTTATCCAGTGTCTTCAGAAAAGGCTGGAAGTAAAGCAGCCAGTCTTTCTGGCATGGTTTTAGCCCTATTAAGAGGGCTATTGTTGAACTGTTCAAATTGGGATGCTTTGATTGTTAGCATGTTCAGCCGGCTGTGATTACAGTAATTACAGACCTGGGAAGGTCAAATTGACAAAAACTGAATATAAGCTGGAACTGAATATAAACCGGGACAACCCTCAGCACTAGTTCTTTCTATCCTCTTTGGGATGTTGTCACTGTTACTGTTGTGAAGAGTTGCCAAGTGGTAAATCTATAGTAAAAAATAAAAATGAAAGTCATTGATTTCACAATTTGGCTTGGACCACTTAGAAACACTATGTGAGGTGCTGCAGTGAATGCTACATTGTGCTTTTGGCTCTGTTACCTTCCTGCCTAGTCATGGCCTTGAGTTTGTGTGATGCATCTGGTACTTTTTAAAGTACATCAAGAGTCTTCAATGATTTTCCCCTTTATTTTTCTCTTTGCAAAAGTATGATGCTGAATACACAATGGACAGATACAATTTCTTACGTGTGTGCTGTATTGTGGGATATTTAGCAGAAACAGCTCTCACAGAAAGAGAACCCACCAAATTATGTGAAAATAAATGAAATGATCTTCCTATAATTGTCTAACCAAAGACCAGGATAAAATTGCTTCACAGATAAACTAAATGTACTAGTATTCTTTCCCTTTGCCCTTAACGATGGCCTCAAGCAATGGTTTAAGTAACAATTACGTAAAAACAGAATCTCTTATCATGTGGAGGAGTGGAGAAAGGTAAAAAAATAAATGAATATAAATCCTTTCTACACAACAGGTAGGTTGTGTAGGGCTAGGAAAAGATATGTGGCCAGAACAAAGATTTTGTCTGAATAAAGACAAAATAGTGGAAGTGGCTGGAAATTAATCAATTCACAGAATCCAGATGTTTTAGCTATTCAGAGCCAAATATCTAAATTTTGGCTGCCTGAAATTTTCATGTTTCCTCCAGATGTTTGCTTTCAGGTAGACATAGTCATAATCTCACATGCTTGATTTCATTTTATTGTATCATGTTGTTCAAAACTTAAAGTGGCTTATAACAAGAATAAGGATAGGATAATATAAACTGTTTTTCATGGTTTAGTAAAAATGACATTGATAATGAATATTTTTAAAGGATGAAATTAAATCTTTCATACAAATAGAAAATAAACACGCATCACAAATTTCATTCAACTCTTTAATTAATGAAGAAAACAGAAAAATATTACAACTAGTTTAAAGGAGATTGTTAAGAACATTATATATATATATCTCCTATCTAATAAAAGACAAAAAGGGTAATTAACCGTACCTCCACTACACTTCCCATTGCCTAATCAGCGAGATACGCTTCCCATTGCCTAATCAGCGAGATATGCAAATTAACTGCCAACAAAGATGGCGGTGGGCAGCCACGCAGCTGAAGCGAACAGGAGGCTTGCTTGCTCCAGTGATGGAGGGAGCCAAGGTTCACCGCCTGCCACGACCCGGCTCTGAGCTCCGAAAGCAACAGCTCCAAAAGCAACAAAGTTTCAATTATAGAAGCTAAACAAACCCCAGATACCTGCTTTCAGCCAGCCGTGGCCTCAGAGCTGGGAGCGCCAGTGAAGGCAACAGAGTTTCAATTATAGAAGGTAAATAAATCACAGAATTAAAAAAAAGAAGAATAAAAGGAGAGGCTGGGAGCTTCAGTCGCAGGCCAGCCTGAAAACGGCCCTCAGCCCCTCACCCAGACTGGCCAGGCACCCCAGTGGGGACCACCACCCTGAAGGGGGTGTGACCAGCTGCAAACAGCCATCAGCCCCTCACCCAGGCTGGCCAGGCACCCCAGCGGGACCCCCACCCTGATCTGGGACACCCTTCAGAGCAAACCAGCCAGCCCCCACCCGTGCACCAGGCCTCTATCCTATATAGTAAAAGGGTAATATGCAAACTTACCCTAACAGCAGAAAGACTGGGAATGACCGGTCACTATGACACACACTGACCACCAGGGGGCAGACACTCAATGCAGGAGCTTCCCTCTGGTGGTCAGTGCGCTCCCACATGGGGGAGCTCTGCTCAGCCACAAGAAGGCTGATGGCTGCCAGTACAGCAGTGTTGGTGGGAGCCTCTCCTGCCTCCTCAGCAGCGCTAAGGATGTCCAACTGCAGCTTAGGTCTGCTCCCCACTGTCAAGTGGACATCCCCGAGGGCTGCCGGGCTGCCAGAGGGATGTCTGATTGCCAGCTTAGACCCAATGCCCCAGGGAGCAGGCCTAAGCCAGCAGGTGGTCATCCCCCGAGGGGTCCAAGACTGTGAGAGGGCACAGGCCAGGCTGAGGGACGCCCCCCTCCCCCCGAGTGCACAAATTTTTGTGCACCGGGCCTCATATATATATATATATATATATATATATATATAGAGAGAGAGAGAGAGAGAGAGAGAGAGAGAGAGAGAGAAATTTTGAAGTGAAATTATGAATAGAGGAAAAGAGGATATAACCACAGGTAAGAGTCAATGACATTTTATCAGACACAACTATTTTTTATTTCTACGGACAAGCGTCATTTGCATTAGTACCAATGTCCTGGAATATACAGAGTTGTAAAATAGCTCAAAGACAATGGAAGGCAGTGAAAAACCAGAAGCATGCACTAAATATGACACTTGCTAGTCTTTTCTATTCCAGTTGCAAAATATTTATTGTAATTTTTAAACAAAAAGCTTTGTTTACTAAATGAACAGTACGTATACAAATATTTCTGAACCTCCATGGTACTTTTACTTAATATCACCAAATTTACCACTTTCATAGGCAGCCAGTTACATTATTGAGTCTTACAGATGTCTTGCCTTGCCACAACTCCTAAATTCAATTGCCTCCTACTCACTGTGTTGGTGAGGAAGAGATTCCTGCCCTAACCTAGGATTACAGAGATGGCCAGGCACAGAACACCTGACACTGGACAGATGCACTCAAAAGCAGATCCTAAGTCACATATATGCACATTCCAGGGGAGCAGGACACCATGCCATACAAGGCCACATAGGAACTGCATTTGGAAACAGAGTAAACAGCCAGGGCTGTGAAAGACACACAGATGAGCCCCCAACGCCAGCCCCGTTCCTGCAGAAGGATGTAATTGATTGACTTTTTAAGTAATTCTTCAGGTTTTCAAGGAACTGAAACCCACTCCTCACCTGGCCTGTTTGATATGGAGGATCGTTTGACTGGAGGTCCTTGTCCTCTAGAACAGAGTGGGGTGGGAAACATGGGTAGGCCATTTTGAGTTCTCCCAATTTTACCAGATGTCAAGGCAGCACATAGTGAGCCTTAGTTTTAGGCTTTATACAATACTTCTTGAGAGCAGCAACTAAACTTACCCATTCAATAAACAATTTATTGGGCTCCTACTATGGCTGTTCCAGGCTCTGGGCATGCAGCAGTGTCTGGGGGGGGGTTGGTGGGGGGGGGGGAGATCCCTATCTTACATTCTAGGTACAGTCAATATATAAAATGTAAAAATACTAGTATGATGAAGAAATTGTAAGCAGGAGATGGAGGAAGAAGTGCAGAGTGATGTGGGTGGGAGCACTGGCTTGAAATTTTCAATGTGGTGATGAGAGGCCTCACTAAGAAGATGACATTAGCCGAAACCGGTTTGGCTCAGTGGATAGAGCGTCGGCCTGTGGACTGAAAGGTCCCAGGTTCGATTCCGGTCAAGGGCATGTACGTTGGTTGCGGGCACATCCCCAGTAGGAGATGTGCAGGAGGCAGCTGGTCGATGTTTCTCTCTCATCGATGTTTCTAACTCTCTATCCCTCTCCCTTCCTTTCTGTAAAAAATCAATAAAATATATTTTAAAAAAAAAAGAAGAAGATGACATTAGAGATAGAAACTAAAGGAGTGAGCCATAAGGATATGTGGTGAAGGAGTTTAGAGACAGAGAAACCAGCAAGTGCCATAGGCCTGTAGGAGAGGAATGTCCTCATGTTCAAGGACAGCAAGGCTCCAGTATGGCTAAAGTCAAGTGAGCTAGGGGAGGAGTGAGAGGAGAAGGGGTCCCACTGAAATACAGAGGCTGGAACATGAACTGTGCAGGGCCTTTGATTTTTACTGAAAGAGGGGAATGCATTAAAGGGGTTTTGACAAAAGAATGACCCATCGTTTAACTAGTTTTCCCTCTTTCATCTCTCAGAGGACTGGAGAAGTACTGAGATAGGAAGGCTAATCAATATATTACTAGAGGTCCATTGCACAAAGAGATTCGTCCAATAGGCCTTCCTTCCCCTGGCTGCCAGCACCAGTTTTCCTACGGCACCCGGAACCTAGGCCTTCGCTCTGGCCACAGCAGAGAAGCCAAGCCTCTTCAGTCTTCAGTCTTCAGTAGTCTTCAGTCTTCAGTGGTGTTCAGTCTTCACTCCACACCTGCATATGCAAATTAACCACCATCTTTGTTGGGTTAATTTGCATACTCATCCTGAAAGGCTGGTGGGTGTAGCGGAGTGACTCCAATTTGCATGTTTTTCTTTTATTAGTGTAGATTGCTGGGTCATTGTAATTGGGACAACCCTTTCCTTCACTGCTTGCCACAATTTTCTACCATGGTCACAATTTAATTTAGGTGACTTCTCACTTACATATATGTTCACTGCAGAGAAATAGGCACCCAGATAATTCAGCTTATACATAGTTGAGTTTTTGAGACAATACCTTTTCCTTCCACGGTTGCATCCTCTAACATGTCTGGGTCTCCCTGTGGTAGAAAACATGGCAGGAATAGGAGAAACTAACACACTAACCTGCAGTGAGGGCTACAGTCTTCCTCTGCCCATACAAATGACAACATTTCCTGCAGCTTTCTTCTGTAGGACAAGGCATGTTGGAACTTAAATACATTGGACATATTTCAACTAGTTTTTCTTCATAAATTTTGTTTACCTGATAGAAATATTTTTCAACTGTATAGCAGTTGTAAATTTATGCTAGGATAAACTCCTAACATTCCCTTCTATGAACAAGTTCCTATATAAAAACAGCACCTGTAATAAATTCTGAGATCAGCAACTTGACTATAGATTGGGCAGTTTGATGGACAGGACTCATAACTTAGTCCAGTCATGCCTTTCCTGAATAAGTACAGATCGATCACTGACATAATTACCCTATCTTCATTTTCTCCCACCTGGGTCATGGATTTGATGTTTTCACCAATAACATTTAGAGAGAGTAGTGTGTAGAATACAATAAAGAGTTGGCTATGAGTATAGAAAACCAAAGGAATTACTTCATTTGCTGGGGAAATGTGTCATTCTGAACACTGAAGCTGATTCTCTTTGGTTTTAGCAAAGTATCAACTCCTATATCTTATATTATTTTTGAAATATTGATAGTTACAATGGGAAAGAGTCCCAGTAATGTGGTATGGAGAGAAAGTTGTCTAATACAATTAGGCAAGAGCTCACACACATCCTTCCTCAAATTTCACTGCAAACACACCTGAAAATTTATCACCACCACTGCCTGGAAAAGAACACTCATCATTAAGTTTCAACTCAAGCGTGACCTTCTCAATGGAGAACTTTCATCTCCTTTCTCCTGATCTTTCCCAGAATTGACCATAGACTCATTGTACCCTAAATATAGTTCTATTACTGCCAATTAGGCATTATACACACACACACACACACACACACACACACACACACACTAATAAAAGAGAAAGATGCAAACTGACCGTACCTTCATGACGCCCACCAGCTAATCAAGAGTGAGTATGCAAATTAACCCAACAAAGATGGCGGGTTAATTTGCATACACAGGCACTGAGCGGCCAGGGGTGGGGCGGGATGCTTGCATTGTCGTCATGGTGACAACACAGGCATTCTGCACTGCCCCAACCGCTCCGGGCCTCTGGGCAGTGTGGGAAGGCAGAAAGGCAGCTCTGGGCTAGAAGGAAGGTGGAAAGGCAGCTCCAGCCGGAGTGAAGGCGGTGCTGGAAGCCAAGGGAAGGAAGGCTCATTCTTGCATGAATCTTCGTGCATCAGGCCTCTAGTCCTATCTAATAATAGACAAACATGGTAATTAACCATACCTCCGACATGCTTCCCATTGGCTAATCAAGGCGATATGCAAATTAACTGCCAACCAAGATGGCAGCCGGCAGCCAGGCAGCTGAAACGAACAGGAGGCTTGCTTGCTCCAGCAATGGAGGAAGCCAAGATTTTCCGCCTGCCACCGCCCAGCTCTGAGCTGCACTCTAAGCAACTATGTTGCAATTATAGAAACTAAACAAAGCCCAGATACCTGCTTTCAGCAGTCGAGGTCTCAGAGCTGGAGCTGAGCCTTGGGGCTAAAGCTGGCTCTCAGCTCCAGTGACAGCCATAGAAGGTAAATAAATCCCAGAATAAAAAAAAAAAAAAGAAAAAAAGGAGAGGTTGGGAGCTTCAGTCACCTGCCAGCCTGCAAACAGCCATCAGCCCCTCACCCAGGCTGGCCAGGCAACCAAGCGGGACCCCCACCCTGATCCGGGACACCCTTCAGGGCAAACCAGCCGGCCCCCACCTGTGCACCAGGCCTCTATCCTATATAGTAAAAGGGTAATATGCAAACTGACCCTAACAGCAGAAGGACTGGGAATGACTGGTCACTATGACACACACTGACCACCAGGGGGCAGACGCTCAATGCAGGAGCTGCCCTCTGGTGGTCAGGGTGCTCTCACATTGGAGGAGCTCTGCTCAGCCACAAGCCAGGCTGATGGCTGCCAGTACAGCAGTGGTGGTGGGAGCCTCTCCTGCCTCCTCAGCAGCGCTAAGGATGTCTGACTGCAACTTAGGTCTGCTCCCCACTGGCAAGTGGACATCCCCCGAGGGCTGCCAGGCTGCCAGAGGGATGTCTGATTACCATCTTAGGCCCAATCCCCCGGGGAGCGGGCTTAATCCAGCAGGTGCTCATCCCCTGAGGGGTTCCAGACTGTGAGAGAGCACAGGCCGGGCTGAGGGACCCCCCCCCCCCGCCCCCCGAGTGCACAAATTTTTGTGCACTGGGCCTCTAGTGTATATATAAAAGACTAAGTGACCGATCAACAGACCGACCGACCATCCGACCGACCCAGCCAGTACACATGACACGCACTGGCAATTTAAAAATAAACATTGACTTCCGCATGCATGATACCTAATAAAGCTCTCACTGGCACCAATCTAGACAGCATAGGAATATTCCTACCTGAACCCATTTTCAGACATGGTCAGTTTTATATTGCTTTCTCTAGAGTCAAAGAGTGTGTGACGTTAAAGTTGTAAATACTTCATCACAAGGGAAATTAGTCAAGCACTCTGAAAGTGTTTTTACTCTTAATGTGGTATACAGGGAGATATTAGAATAAGTTTAATCTGTCATTGTTTGTATCAATGTTGTTTTTATATCATTTTTTTTGTTTTATATCATGTTTTTGTTGTTTTTATGTCATGTCTTTGTTGTTGTTATATCATGTTGTTATTGTTTATTAATAAATTTATATATTATTTTCATATACGTTTTACTAGTTTTCTTTCATCTCTGACACTTTTATTATAGAGAAAGGGCAAATAGCGATATTAAAATATTTCTTCTAATTAATTTCTTTTCAATGTGCACAAATCCGTGCACCAGGCCACTAGTGTACTTATAAGTCTGTTTCTCCTATTACACTGGAAGCATTTTAAGTGCAGGCACCACAATTTTATCATCCTTTCATTCTGAACACTGAGCCCAATGCCTAGCACATAAAGGATTTATGAAATATTGTTGACAGTTTGATCTTGGCATATTCACTAGGCACAACATCATACTATGTGAGAATAAAACCTGGTCCAGCTTTGTGATTTGGGAAAGGCCATCTTTCTTTCTTAGAGACAGCCTCATTACATAACAGAGCCACCAGCAGCAGCAGCAGAGTTAGTGTATAAAGAGAACTGGGATCACTAGCCTTTAAATACATCTCTGTTTCAGCATTATGTTACAAGGTATTTATTTAATAGAATTTTTCTCACACTCTCACCAGCTGTATCATCAATGAAAAACCCACTTTCAGAGGCTCTAAGGGTCCAGCTGAAATTTGTCCTTGGTGAAAACTCTTGCTTTGTGTAAAAGAAACCACTTGCTGAGCCTTTTTAAATCATACACACTATTGGATTTACCTAACCACAGTTCTTGGGGAAGCCCTGACTAGAAAAACATCTAAATGCCCATAGTTTGGAATAGGATTTACACACTCTATATTCTTCTTTTTTTCAAAGTATTGGTTGCCTTCTTGGAGGATAGCATAACATGGCTAGATTATTATGACATTCAATAATGTTATTTGCTTCTTTTTATAGACCAAAGGGTCGGGGGTTCGGTCTCTATGTTCTAGGAGGAAAGGGCCTAAGAAATAACTATAGATCTGGGTACCACATGTGGCAGCCACCGGGGCAAGAAGAAAGAGAGACCAAGGGGGTCCTTTGAAAGATAGTGCATAGATCTCAAAGTGATAGCTTAAAAGGATTTCCCATTCTATATTACAGTATAAATCCCTTCTCATAATCTACAGAACTTTGTTATTTCTGCCAAACATGATAGCTTTGAGTTTGGGGAATAGAGAGATAGTGGCAGTGGCCTGGAAAAGAATTATGAGATAGTTGGTGGGGCTTGGCTTTGGAGCAGTGATGCCTGTAAGAAGGCTGGGAGCTCAGCTAGTTGTCTGTGAAAAGAAAGAAGGAGCCTTGAAATATTGAAGAAACTACGGACACTGGGGTTACAAAAGTTTTGGCTTTTCTCAAAAAAAGTTTAAGGTAAGACTAAAGTTGGTATATGTTCCAAAGTCTCTCCTGAGGAGCAAAGGGTTAGCAGTAAGGGTCCATAACCTTTCTGGCTTCACTCGTAGATGTAATAAAAGGCCTCCTTGACCAAAAGAAGACTCAGAGGTCCCCAGATGCCTCAGGAAAACCAGATGTCTAGTCAGAAAAGGAGAGTAGGAGGGGGAGGAAACAGAGGAGAAAATGGAAGAGTTCCCCTGGATGGGGAGAGAATTCTTCACTGTGCCCTCAGCAGCTTGGACTGTGGTGACAGTGGCAGCGAATAGGTAACATGGCTCCAGTATTGACCAAGGGGGACAGATGAACAGGTGAACGAACCAATCAGCATGGCCAGGGGGATGAGCAGGCAGGAGGCGAGGTGCAGGCTGGCTGAAAGTCAGCAGGAGCCCTGCAGACGCCAGTGGTCTCTAGTCTCCCTACATATTGGCCCAGATGCCATCACTCTAACCAGAGGGATTGCCTAATAATGAAAAGCATCGGGCCTGCGGTGAAGAATTTTTCTGAAGGTGGATTTGTGCATGGTTGGTAAGGAATTCAACCACTTGGGCAGTCTCCTTCCCCCATATGCCTTTCCCACCCCCACCCCCCCGCCCCCGCTTCTTTGTAAGGCTCAAGTCTAGACTATTTTTCCTCCCCTCCTAGTGCGTTTTGCAGCATGCACTCAGCTCTTTGGAATTCTGTGGGTGGCAGGGCAGGGGTTTCCTCCTCCATTTCATGTGCTCAGTGATGTGGAAAGGAAGAAGTATGAACTCTGACACTTCCTTTTGGTGAATGTTTCGATGACAGAACAAGTGATAGTCACAAATCTTAAAGCAGGTGGCAGAGGCGATCTGGAAGACACCTTATTTATTACCAGCAACAGCTCCCCTCTCAGATCATCCCCAAAAGCTGGCATGTGCCCAACAGTTCAATTTGGAGAGACTCCTGTTTTATGCAAGCCCCAAATGGAATAAGCTATGCAATGGTTCATTGCGCAAATACCCATTCTCTCTTTCCTCTAAGCCCCAGGTCTGTCCCTCTTGCACCCTAGTCATCTTTGCTATTTCTCTCTTTCATTAAAGTCCTTTGAAGTGCTGGATTATTTTTTCTGTCTTTGAAAATTCCTTCTGGCCAGTGGATTTCAGGACTGCAAGTGCTTTAAACATTTCCCTCCTCTTTTGAATTAATACTGTACTCCACCGTTTTTTTCTCTCTCTATTTTTGGTGAGCGACCACTGTGTTGTTTTATATTACATTTTCATTTCAGAACTGTTTGAAAATGGCATTCATGCCATGCACGTGAATATTTTGCCTCTTCTTGGCTGATTTAATCAGCATGGATGCCATTATTCATTCAATTGCATGAATAATTTATTTCACTGTTGTAAAAGTTTAATAAAAGTTTTCTTGTCTTTATCAAATCCCGTTATTCTTTGTTCACTTTATAACCACAACATAATCAGAATATAAAGCAGTTCATATAAAAAAGCAATGAATGACATGGACTGCATTAAAACTCTAGAGTATATTCTATTGCCATTTTACCTATGATTAAATAAGGTTTTATGCAAAATATAGTAGCTCTATAGGCCCAAGCATGACCAACATTAACCTATCAGTGTCTCTTATAGATGAAAAGAAAATTGGAATCACAGAATTACAAACAGATGCCCAGCCTTAATTTGTACTCTCCAATAGTTTTTGTCCATGCCCATGTGTGTATGTATGTGATCTCCAACCCACTGTGAAATACTATATTGATGATGCATTCCTGATCTAGAATGATTGTTAGTTCTTATAGTTCACAGTTAATTTTTCTGTTAAACTGACAACTTACTTTCACCCAGTGAAATTACTCTCTAGATTAAAAGTATCTTAATTTTTACATATGTTTCTTTTTTTCTTTTTTCTTTTTAGTCTAAAATTTTTTTTATTCATTGACTCATTTATTTAACAGGAACCCTGTATCAAGCCCTTATTATATAAAGAAACTCTACCAGTTCCCTCAAATACAAAGAAATAAGACATTCCTGCCTTCTAAGAGTTGTAATGGAGAAATCAGACAAATAAACAGGTGAATGACAATATGTCTTAGTGATATTAGTGAAATATTGGCAAAGTATTTGTACAAGGTCATTGTTTTGAGATTCTGGTTGACAAATTGCTTGAACTGATTTGAAACAAGTGCTGACACAGTGACAGAAATATTAGTGAATGGCACGCCATGTGTACTTGAAGCTCCATTTACTGAGAATTTAATACTGAATTTTATGTCATTTGAATCAATCTTATAGCAAATACACCTGTACATATGCTTCCTGATGCTACATGGCAGACCTTATAAACAAGAGCCTTCAACATTTATGTCCACCTGTTAATAAAGTCACATTATCAACCTGTGGATGCTGAAATTGCAAGCATGCTCTTTAAGTAGTTATAATATTATTTACTATATTCCCTATTCTGTATTTTTTATCCAGATGACTATTTTTATAACTGGCAATCTGTACTCCTTAATCCCTTTCACCTTTGCACCCATTCTACCTCCTCCCATCTGGTGACCACCAATTTGTTCTCTGTATATATGTGTTTGTTTTTGTTTTGTTTGTTCATTTATTTTGTTTTTTAAATTCCACATATAAGTGAAATCATATGGTATTTGTCTTTCTAAGTCTGACATTTCTCTTAGAGTAATACTTTCTAGGTCCATCTATTTTGCTGCAGATGGTAAGATTGGATTCTTTTTTATTGTTGAGTAATATTCCGTTGTATATATGTACGACAACTTTTTATTTTTTAATCCTCACTGGAGGATATTTTTCCATTGATTTTTAGAGAGAGTTGGAGGAAAGGAGGGGGAGAGAGAGATACACTGATGTGAGAGAGATTCATTGATTGTTTGCCTCCCACTAGGGCCCTGATTGTCCCAAGACCCAATCTGCAACACAGGTACATGCCCCTGACCAGGAATTGAACCCATGACCCTTTGGTGTGTGGGACAACACTCTAACCACTGAGAGATACCAGCTAGGGTTCTACCACAACTTCTTTATCCATTTGTATATCAATTGCCACTTAGGTTACTTCCATATCTTAGCAATTGAAAATAACGCTGAAATGAACATAGGGGTGCATATGTATTTTCAAAGTAGTGTTTTGGATCTCTTCAGATAAATACCAAGAAGTTGAATTGCTGGGTCATACAGTATTTCTACTTTAAATTTTTTGAGGAAGCTTCATACTGCTTTTCATAATGGCTGTACCAGTTACAATCTCACTGGCAGTATATGAGGGTTCCCTCTTCTCCACATCCTTGCTTAAGCTAGAAAGTTAGAAATTAATTCAAGATGGCTCTGAAGAATCCAAACAGGCATTTATCTGATAAAGGACAAAAGGATGTGACATAACTATAGAGAAAAAAGGATTGGTCACAGTTCAGAAAATGTTCCTTTGCCAACAAAGGTCCACCATCTCTTACCTTAAACTCTTGGAGCCAGCTGTTTTAGAAATCAGAATTTGGAGGACTTTGGAGAGGTAACCTAATACCTATACCTATGTGTCATGTAACATCACCTTGGGGGCCTAACCAGCACCCGACAATGAAGTGTTTAATATTTCTTCAGCCAAGTTTATAAATGCCCATTCTGTGTGGGTTAATGACTATACATACTTTTGTGCCCATTTAGATCAGGTTTTGTTGACAAATGAGTTCAGACCAGGTCAGGTTTTCCTGAATCTTAGACACTGGCTTTTTGAGGTTGTTAATTTGTGCCTACATATCAATAAACATCTATGAGCACCTGCCGGACTAGTTACTGTGCTAGATGCTGTGCCTAAAATCAAATATGACAAACTCCGTCTCTCAAGGAGCACACATCAGCGGTTCTCAACCTGTGGGTCGAGAACAATGAAAATACATCCTGCATATCAGATATTTACATTATGATTCATAACAATAGCAAAATTACAGTTATGAAGTAGCAATGAAAATAATTTTATGGTTGGGGGTCACCACAACATGAGGAACTGTATTAAAGGGTCGCGGCATTAGGAAGGTTGAGAACCACTGGGAGACACTTAAGCACACCCATATTTACATGTTAGCACTGGGTACTAAAGAAAAAGAGAAAAATAGCGTTCCAAAGGACACTGGGAAATCAGGGAAAATTCTTAAAGAAGTTGCCATCTCTAAACTCATGAGAAAGATTTTCATGAATGAACATATATAAATATTTCAAACACTTCCAGAAGAATTGTATTTCTAAACTTGCTTTTGGGAACCAAGCCATCAAATAGTATATAATTCTCAACCTCCAAAATCCCCCCCAGGTAAAACTGAACTTTTACTAGATTATTTCACAGTAAGAAACAATGTCTAGATTTCAGTGTTTTCCAATAAAAATGGTTTATTTCTTGCTCATGTTACACATAGACTGTTCATGTGTCTTCTTTTTTCTGATACAGACTAAAGGAGCAGTCCTCACGTGGGACATTGTTGCCCTTAAAGTAGAGGGAAGAGCATAATGGCAGAACCGTGCGATGGCTTTCATGTGTCTGCCCAGAACTGGCACATGACATTGCTAATCATATTTCATTAGCCAAAGCAAGATATGTGCTAAAAGTTGATATCATGGAAGCATATCTTCACACACAAGGGACCCATAGTAGTGCCCAATAAGGAACAGGCAGCAAATTTTGGCATTAATAAAATCTATCACACTTAGTTCCTGATTCTCTGGTTCATGTCCTTCATTGATCGAGTGCCCTTCTCCCTCTGAGTCTCTCTATATGGGACAAGTGGTAAACCAATTCCCTCAACTAGTGGAAGGACCATTCCTATCAAGTGATGAGTGTGTCTCATGAAGAGAAAATAGGATTTGGGCATGATAGAGGTTGATGAATACACTAAAAAGTACAAGAATTAGGAGTTTAAGAATATATATTGGTAAACAAAAAACAATAAGGCCCTTGGCAATGGGCAGAAAGGTCTATCACCATTAGGTAGGTCAACAATAAAAAAAAAAAAAAAATGAACAGACTATTCAAACATTTCAAAATCATATTTTCAACTATTTTTAATAATTTAACTTAAAAGTAAAACACTTCTGCATGTAGCTATTTCAAATATCTTATTTAAGAAATGCAACGCACTGTTGTATTGGATGAGTGCACTGGGATCATTTAGAAACATTAAACCTGGAAAATTCATACACATATTTGATAGCCTAGAAAGATTTGTTTCCAATCATAATAGACATAGAACATAAAATAAAATACAAGGATGTCAGGTAGAGGATTAATTATCTATTTATAAGATCAACTCATGATAATTTAAAGTAATGAGATTTTGTCTGGGGAATATACAGTGATCCCTGAAAGAAATAGGAGCGTTTTTATAAAAGACTAGAGGCCTGGTGCACGAAATTCGTGCAGGGGGCGGACGGGGGGGTGAAGGAGGGGGTCCCTCAGCCCGGCCTGCACCCTTGGGGGATGTTCAACTGCTGGTTTAGGCCCAATCCCTAAACTGGCAGTCGGACATCCCTCTCACAATCTGGGACCCCTGGCTCCTAACTGCTCACCTGCCTGCCTGCCTGATCACCCCTAACCACTCACCTGCCTGCCTGATCACCCCTAACTGCCTCTGCCTCGGTCCCCACCTCCGCAGCTTCATCCTGAAGGACGTCTGGAATGATGTCTAGTAGCTCATTCGGCTGTCGTGTCTAATTAGCATATTATGCTTTTATTATTATAGATAATGAAATTGATAAATATATTGCATTTCTTCTCTCTCTCCCTCTTTCTCTCTCTCTCTTTCTTTTTGTCTCTTTCTATTAAACACAGTATCTCATTTTGGTCTTCCTATGATCATAGAAATATAAGAAACAATAGAAGTCCCAGAAAAGAGGCAGAAAAAATGATTAATGACTTCAAAATATGTGTGTACATAAAATATTACATATTATATATTAATGTAAGATACCCCCAAAAAATGTATACATACACTTTGAATAATTACAAAGGCAGTGTTTTTTTAAAATACATTTCATTTTCAAAAATGAGCTATTAGCTGGTAAAGTATGTATACATTTTTGGGGACACCCTGTATATATATAGTAAATAAAAGTCTGGGGCTATATGAAAAGATTATAGTCATATGTTTCTGAAGAAGGCTACTTATAAGTTATATTTTTTAAAATCTTGCTTTAGGACAGAATCAAAAGAAATGAAATTTAGTTGAATCAAAGATTTAAGATCTTGTAGAAGCATTATTCTTATTTATGTATATTCAGTTACTATCACTTCCTATAATAATTTTTAAACATTACCTAAAAGTAAATAATTTTATAATTCAATTTATGTGGTTGTGATTAAGTTACATGTTTCTGTTTATTAATACACAATGAATAATATCAATTCTTGTCCTTGTTTATAAACATCCAAAATAATTCTGACTGGTTAAAGCCGAAAAAGAATTTGTTATAAGGATACATATGCTTCTGGTTAGGATGTCTGATTTTCCATTAGAGATCTGAAGATAAAAAGAAATATAAATAAATTAAATTTCAGAAAGGGAAGAACCCTTCCTAAGAGAGAAGAAACCCAAATCCATGGTCACAGGAGGAGAAAAAACAAAGCCACTGCAGACAGAGGCTGTGCATCCTTCTCTGGATTACGTCCCTGTATCGCTTATTGCTCTATAACTCCTGGTACTTATCATACACTATTTCATGTGATGTACTTGAGTACATCTTGCCTCCAAAATTTAAGAACCTGGAGGGCAGAGGCTGTGAGACATGAGTCATATTTCTTTTTCATGGCCCAGCATGGTAGGTTATACATGCCAATGGCTCTATAAATATCTGTTAGGAGAAATAGATAAGCAATTTCAAGAGAGTGTAGTGCAAATTGTTTACATAAGTGTTGAAACTCCTTTATTTTATTGGTTCTAAAATAGTTTTTCTCAAGCTTCACCAGGCAAGCCCAGTTCTTGGTTAACTAGGATTTAGTACGCTGTGTGGCATATCCATCCCAATGATAGCTTTTAAAATCTTACTGACTTTATTAAAACCCCATTTCAGTTTATTAGACTCAGTTTAATTTTAAATAATTCAATAAACAGTCATTTAATAGAAAAAGATCACCAAGACACCACTTAATAAATAAAATGTGTCTTATTTTGCTTTAATGGAAAATAAA
Source organism: Myotis lucifugus (assembly GCF_000147115.1). NCBI lineage: Eukaryota > Metazoa > Chordata > Mammalia > Chiroptera > Vespertilionidae > Myotis > Myotis lucifugus. The sequence goes on along the minus strand of NW_005871107.1, from coordinate 3,084,933 downwards.
AATAAAACCTCATTACCTAGTTATAGCTTGTCTTCAGTAGCAAAAACTCATGAGTTGGTTATGTAGAAAGGACTTTCATGAATATAAGACAAATTTGTCCTGCTTTCTTCTGACATACATGGATTAGAGAGCTATATAAAATCATCATTTTTTAAGCTTAAAATACCTTTAAACATTTTTTTCTGGGAGGAACTGCAAGGTTTTGGTTTCAATCCCTGGTCACAGAGCATAGGAAAGGGAACTGATCAATGTTTCTCTCTCTCTCTCCCCCCCGCTTCCTCCCTTCCTCTCCCTCTCTCCCTTCCTCTCTCTCTAAAATCAATAAACATATCCTTGGTGAGGATAAATTTTTAAAAAATGCTGGGAGAATGACTGTCTGATGGCAGCTTAATGGCAGCCTTGCTACAGTAACAGATAAACCACCAAATCTTAGTGGTGCAACACACGTTTATTTCTCCCTCCTTATTAGGTCTAGCAGTCTAATGTGGATGTTTCTAGTCTCTACATGACCCAGGGACTCAGCCTCCTTATACCTAGTGGTCCTTCAACATATGATACTTGGGGTTCATCAGGAAATCAAGAAAGATTATATGAGGCAATGAAATCCAATCCTAAAAGCAAAAGAAGGATCATTTCTCTTGTTTTCTTAGCTATTAAGCAATAAACTAACAGCTGGACATTAATTATCAGAGCCCTAAAATTAAAGATTTTGGATGAAATGAAAAACTATTCATAGATATTACTGGCATCATAGTTTTGAGTTACTCTTTGTCCATTTAATTGCCTTTGTGTCTGCCTTGATGAAAAACTTAAAACTCTGCTAAGTAACAAATTTTATTTTTCTTTTGTCATTTTCAAATGCAGAACTAAGATTCTCTGTTGAAGTCAATTTTATGTTGTGTTCTATGAAAGTAGTTCTTTTCTGCTGAATTAAAATTCTTATTTATGTTGGTAATTCCATTTAAAACTTTAAAATGTGATGTACTTTATGAGAAAAGTAACTTGAATTTACTTTGTCTTATAATGACTCCATCACTGTTATTACTATAACACCTGAATAATAAATGAATAATAAAGTCCTATTATTTGTTTAAAGCAGGGGTCTGCAAATGTTTTTAAAATAAAATGCCAAGTAGTATTTTTTGGCTTTGCTGGTCTTACTGTCTCTTTTGTAACTATTCAACTCTGTTGTAATAGAGAGAAAGTAGCCATACACAATACAGAAATGAATGGGTGTGACTGTGTTCCAATAAGACTTTATTTATAGAAATGAGAGCAAACCAGACATGGACCATGAACCATAGTTACAGACTCCTAATTGAAAGAAACATAAAAATTGTGAAATAACAGGAGGAATGTAATAGGAACTGGTTGATATAAAAAAGAAAAAACAATTAGAAATCTCTAAATAAAAACTATGGTCATTGATATAGAACAATGGTTAAAACAGAATCAATAAATTATTTGTTTGTTTTTTAAACATGGCAAAAAATATATAGTTAAAGACATTAAGCCTTGCCGAAAACCGGTTTGGCTCAGTGGATAGAGCGTCGGCCTGCGGACTGAAAGGTCCCGGGTTCGATTCCGGTCAAGGGCATGTACTTGGGTTGCGGGCACATCCCCAGTAGGAGATGTGCAGGAGGCGGCTGATCGATGTTTCTCTCTCATCGATGTTTCTAACTCTCTATCTCTCTCCCTTCCTCTCTGTAAAAAATCAATAAAATATATTTAAAAAAAAAAAGACATTAAGCCTTTTGCTGAATTTGGGTAGGAGATAAAAATATTGCATGCAGTTTAGGCTTTATCAGGAAAATAAATGAAGTTAAGTATGTTTAAGATATATTTAAGAATAACCATTAAAATAATAAGAATATATTTTTTAACTTCCAACCCAACAGAGAGGGATAAATGGTTTAGAGTTAATAGGGCCACACACAAACATCCTATGACACATGATAGCATTTCATTTCCCTTTATTGTTTGAAATTAGATGTGATCAAATAATTTCTTTTGGTTAATGAAATGGAGGCGGAAGTGACCTGTGTCACTTGTAGATGGCAGCTTTAAGAACCAAATGGGTGTTTGGCATATTAGCTTTCCTCTGTCTCCCTTATGGAAGCAGGTGTTGAGATGGAGCATGTATCAGTTTGGGTTTCTGAGTGACTAAATAAGCCAACCCACAATGAGCAGGTAGAATGAGTGAGAAATACCTTGATTTGAAGCCACCAAGAGTTTGGGTGTGTTATTCCAATAGCTCAAGCTTTTCCTGACTGATAGGCTATAGCAGTCAAATCGAAACCATGAAAGGGGAAAATTAAAGATAAAGGAAAAGGCTGGCAAACAGAAAACAATGCAATAGTAAGATTAAAGATGTTATAAGTCATAATGAAGTTTAAGTTGATTACACTCATTTGTTAAAAGAAAGATTTGGTGATTGCCCAGCTGGAGCGTAGTCCTGAGCACTTAAATGTTGCCTGTTTGATTCCCTACCAGGGCACATACCTGGGTTTCGAATTCAATTCCCAGTTGGGTGGTGGCACATACGGGAAAGCAACTAATCAATGTCTGTCTGTCTGTCTGTCTGTCTGTCTCTCTCTCTCTCTCCCTCCCTCCCCCCTCTCTCTTCCTCTCCCTCCCTCCCTCCCTCCATCCTCCTTCCCTACTTCCCTTCCTCCCTTCCTCTCTCTAAGCATTTCCTTGGTGAGGACTTAAAAAAAAGAAAGAAAGATTTGGTGGACTGAATTTATATGCTTCTTAAAAACACACTGAAACCACACACATACACAATGCATTACTTCACATTTTCCAAGAAGTAGACACTAAGACAAGATTAGATATGTAGGACATTTATTGGAGCAAAGACCTGTGAAGACAAAAGGGAAAAGTCAGGTGGGAGCCTTCTGTCCATGACATAGGTCTGAACCCAGTAAAGGACAGGGGAAAGGAGGAAGATTCTTGGACTGCCATGCAGTTCCAAGAAAGTTGTTGACACTCTCATCAGCAGTCCTTGAATCAAAGTCACCGGGAGTGTCTGTGGCAAGTGTGGCCTGATCGTGAATCTGGTCCAGGGAGCAGCAGCTGGAGCACCCGGTCAATTACGCTTTCTGGTCAGGAGATCTGAGCCAAGCATCTTCATGGCCACAGCAAACACAAGTCACATATAAAGGGATTGGAAATTGCTATCAAGCAAAACCTAAACAAAAGCAAGAAGATAAGAATAACAGACAAAATGGTTAAAGGCTAATAGCATTTAAAAGAATAAAGAAAGAAACTAAATAATAATAAAAGGAACCCATTGGGGGCTTTGCATTGTGTCAGTTTAGCTAAAGGAAACTAGGCTTCCCAGAATTTCCTTCCCTGTCTGTTTCCAGATTAAGGTTGTCCTCAATAGAAATTTGCATGCAATTTGGAGCACAGAAGTTAAGTAATAGCCACTTTTGTGCTCTTCAGCTCAGCAGTTGCAGCCCGTGGGGCAGCCCCTGGGCCCAGAGCAACTGTGTCTCCTCCTGACTCACCTCCAGAAGCTTTGCCGGAGGCACAGTGTACACTGTTCTGTGGCAAAGGGGACCAGCTTCTCCTGCAGGTCCCCTGCATTATCAAAGGTCAAGGCTCGAAGGCAGTGAGATACAGACACAGGTTCCAGTTTGCCCTCTGAGTTTCAGCTTATCCCATGGGTTCCAGTTTATCCTGCTCTGCCCACTTCATGTCCATTCTCCTTCGTGGCCTTGACCCTGCTGTCCTCAGGCCCAACACCAGACAAGAAGCAGCACAGTTTACCCAGAGTCCACAATTACAGCCCATCAAACCCCTACACTAAATCCGTCCTTCAACACTACTCACACTGGTTCTGATTCACTAATCATGCCCTAACTGGTAGACAAGACTTCTCAAAGATAGTGGGACAATTAAGAAGACTAACAAGGAGAAACTCACCGAATCACAAGCATGGTAAGAGTTTAACACACTTTTATTAGAAACTGAGGGGTCAAGTGGACCCCCCAAAATAGTAAATGTATAAAAGATTTGAGAAACAATATTAACAATATTTATCTAAAGATATAATATAAATATATTCGTGTTATATATGTATTAAATATAAATGTCAAAAAATAGAAAAATATTCAGTACACAGGAAAAAATGTTGTCCACAAAATTAGTTTCAATAAATCGTAAAGAAATTATATCATACAGAACATGTTTTCGGATAATAATTAGACTAAGTTAGAAATTACCACTAAAATATAGTAAAATATTTATGTGTAAACAGAAACTACTCCTAAATAATCTTTAAATCAAAGATGAAACAGCAATGAAAATTATAAAATATTTTAGTAATTTTCCACATATTACACATAGAAATGTGTGTGATAAACCTAAAAAAAATTTACAGTACATTTGTAGACTTGAGTGCATATATTGAAAACAAATAAAATAAAAAGAATTTTTAAATATGCACTATGTTAAACTAAAAAATATAGTAAAGCAAACCTAAAGAAAGTAAAAGAAAAATAAAGGAAAAGTTAATAAAATGGAAAGCTAATAAATAATAGAGCAAATCAAGAAAGCCAGCTAGAACCTCCAGAAATACTACTCAAGAAACAGAGTTGATATGAAAAAAACACACAAAATATTAGAAATTAAAAGAGAACTAACTATAGATACCAGAAAGATTCTAAAAAGTAACAGGATATACTAGGAAAATTTTTTTGTAAATAAAGTTTACAAATTTGATGAAATGGTAATATTTAGAAAAAATATAAATCATTAAGAAAAACTCAAAATAAAATGAAAAACCACAGTAAGGCAATGAACCTTTAAAAATTGGATTACTGCCCTGGCCAGTGTGGCTCAGTTGGTTGGCCATCGTCTGAGGAAAGGTTGCTGGTTCAATTCCTGGTCAGGGCACAAGCCTGAGTTGTGTGATCAATCCCCGGTAGGGGACCTGCTGATCATTATTTCTCTTTCACATTGATGTTTCTCTCTCTCTACTTCTCCCTTCTCTCTCTAAAAATCAATTTAAAAAGCTTTTAAAAAAATTTTTAGATTATTTGTTAGATCTAAAGCCCAGATGACTTTTCAGGTAACCTGACACCAAGAAAACTATATATTATTGTTTTATATAAATTGTTGCAGAAAACCACAAAAACAATAGCCACAAAATAGCAATCAAAACTAGGCAAGCATGTATAAGAAAAGTCAAGTATAGCCCAAACTCACTTATAAATATAGATGCAAAAGCACTAAATAAAACGAAAGCAAAAAAAGTCCTAATTTTTCTAGTTTCTAACATTAACAAAGTTTTATTTCATGTATACTTTCTTAAAATTTTATTCGTTTTATGTCAAATATATTTATCATTATCCTTTCACTGTTGAAAACATTTTTATAGTGCTACCCAGAATAACTCCTGTCACCTCTGAAGAATTCGGTAAATGTAAATCAAATGAAATATAATGCTACAGGCTTAGCCCTTGTGTTAACAACAATGAGAAGTGTATCAGTGACAAGCTGGGGGCTCTGTTCCATGCCAGGATTAAATACAAACAGAGAGAATTCTCCCAGGAGTCAGCGTGTTGTGTAAACTCAGGCCTTGAGTGGTGTCCTTAGGCCCAGGCCCACATCATCATAAATGCACCTTTCAGTTACATTTTCTCTCCTAACCTTGCTCCGTAATTATTGGGCAAAGACAATTTTTCCAGGCCAGTTGTAAGGATTCTTTCTAAATTAGCTGGGGAATGGTGGTGTTGACAGCCCAGGGAGTCTAAATTACTAGCACTGTTGCATTCCCATTTCTAGTACCATATGGTTAAAATATGCTAAAGGGGAAGGCAACATATGGTTTATTTCTTTCCCTAGAAATTTAGATTTAGTAGTGGCATACTTGGTAGCAGTTTGCAAAAGAAAAGTCGTTTGAAGAAGCCTGAGAGAAGTTGTTCTATTAAATTCTGTTGACACATACCAGTGCAAAAAGGGGCTCATCAAGTGCCCCCACCTTTGTCATCACAGGAATAAACACAGTGTCAGAGAACCTGAGGCATGAAATGAGGGAACCCTTCAGAGTGGAGTGATTCCCAGAGCCCAGTGACATTTACAAAGGAAGAGGCAAGTGGAAGGAACCATCAACCATAGCATTTCTAAATTTCCACTGTGCTCCAATTACAACCCGAGTCAATGGAGAGGCTACTTTCAGTCAAGTGGTAATAATAAGAAATCATGTTCTATCCAATTCAGAATATGCTTTTGCTGCATTTTTACCTATATAATTATTATAGCACCTGTATGCTTTTGATGCTAATACAAGGTTTTGGATTAGGATAGAAATGTAATATTTATGGTGTGTGTGTGTGTGTGTGTGTGTGTGTGTGTGTGTTCCTTCATCTGACATTCATGTGGCTCTCTCTGGAGACAGGATTGCACAGTATAAACCAAGCAAATTTTGGAACCAATGAACTTAACTTGAATCCTGGTTCTTTCACTTTCATACTTGACCTCGACAAGTTACTTAGTGAATCTCAACATTCTCATCTGTAAAATAGAAATTATAATACCTTCCAGGCAGTAGTTAAAAGAATTGCTTAAAGATGCATAGTATAAATAAATAATAATAACATAATATAATAAGAAATTGTTTTTGCTACTAGTAAACTGATAATAAGCTGTCAATTTTTCAAATCTCTTATGGGTCTTTTAAATCTTTTTGAAAATGCTATTATCAAAAAAATTGAAAAAAGTCTATAATCAGATACTTAATCTCTTGAAAGAAAATTCCTTAAAATATAATAAACTATTTTGTTCTAATCATACTTAAAATTTATGCTCATCATAATTAAATTTTATTGAAGCTATAAAATTGGTTTAAATGCTGTTTATATAAATTATTACCTAGATGTACCCACATCTATCAACAAGAACATACATTGCACTTCACAAGGGTCTTTTGAGTCTTGTGAAAATTCTGAGTACATTCTTGATTGAAAATCTAGAACCCAGAAAATAACGGGTCCTCAGTTTAACTTTCTGAAGACTTAAAGATTCACACATGATAAATTAGAATGTAAGATCATCAACAGCTTCAAAGCTTTTGTTTTAAATGAGCCTATTTCTTTCATTCACTCAGTTATTTATTCATTTATTCAATTAAAGAATTACCTCCAAAAACCAACCAGATTTTAATTGCTCCTCTATTTGGTCACTAAAGAAACAAATATCTCACAAGCCAGGGGTCTTTCATCTCCATATCCTCCCATCACCCAACTGCCCTCCTCCAATTAAGCCTCTTCTGAATTATCAGTTCCTCCAAGAAATCTAACTTCTATACAAAACCAGCAAACTCTCCTTGTCACTCTTTCATGTAAGCACACACACGTTGGAGTCCTTGAAGTCACTCCTGCATAGACACATACTTTCTGGAACATATTAATAAGTTGTGTAATTACCAGAATAACTTTACCAATTAATTCAATATTTTCTGGGTATCTGGGTCATTTGCACTATCAATGGCTTTTTTTAAAACAAAGAGACTACCTATTAACTTTCTCATTGTAAGATATACAATGCTGCTATATGAAAGTCATGTAGTTGCTTTTGTGATAATAAATACTAACTCCTCAACTATGTTTCTTTTTCTGTGGAAGGAAATAGTAATTGTAAGAAGGTAGACTGGCTATTGACTGGATATAGGGCTTGCTGTGCTAAAAGGTCCCTAAGACAGAACAGTCAGGGAAGGCAGTGTCGGGAGGGAAGGGAGAGTGCCTGTGAGCACTGGGAGGTGGGGCGTGCAGGTGCTGAGATGGGGATAATGAAATGAAGTAGAAGAAAGAGGAGACAGGATGACACCTTCTCCGGTGCCATCCTACCACTTTAATTTGTGTTCAGTAAAATTAAACTATTCAAAGGAAGTAAAGGTGACACAAATTTGAGATGGCCACAAAGGAGAGAAAGAAAACTCACCTAATGGGTCAGCTACAGGTTTTGTTGTAATTCAGCAGCCAAAACCTTGCAAATCCTTCTTTGGTTGGTTCTAACCACTAGCAGGTCTCCATCTGCATACTCCAAAGATGGTAATGATTATCTAATGACCTTTCTAGTTGACATGTTAATTTATGATCATTTACCAACTCATTATGACAATAGATTCTACTATTGTTCCATTATAATATCATGTTTAAAACTGTTGCGACGAACACACCTGTGCAACCAGCACCCAGACTAAGAAACAGAACAATGCCAGCATGGTAGAAGCCTTCCTGTACACAAGAGTAGTCCTGACTTAGAACAACACAGATTAGTTTTGCCAGTTTTTGTACTTTATCTAAATGCAGTCATGTAGTATGTATTCTTTGATGTATCTGGCTTTTTTCATTTAATATAATGCTTGTGAGAGTCATCCGTATTCTAGCAAGTAGTAGTAAGTCTTTTGTTTTCATTGCTCTTTGGCATGCTATTGTGTGATTATATACTACAATTTGCTTTCCCATTCTAATATTGGAGCAATTGAGTAGCTTTCAGTTTGGGGCTACTATGATAGTATTACTATGAACATTCTAGTGCCTATGAAATTACAATAAGCCACCACATAAAACAATGTTTCTTGGGAAATAATGTGTTCATATTTTCTGTTTAATAAGTGCTTAAATGTTATTTGCTACATACTAGCCTGTATTCTCTGTACTTCATAAGTATTTATTTTTATAACCCTATTGATCATCCTATGGAGCAGATACTATTATTATTCCAAATTAACTTTATGATGAAATGGAGGCTCAAGATAATACAGCGAGTGAATGGTAAAAAGTCATGGCGGGTTAGAACTGTGGCTCCAAGAGTATCCTCCTTGGGTGAAGCTGGAATATTTCTTAGTCATGGAAACCCTTTCTTTTTCCTTCCCTCGGCCATATATATTGGCCTAACAGTTTCCCTTTCCACAGATACTATCTGGGCTTCTGAGGAGATTCTCTCTGCTCCCTGCAGAGAGAAGCAGAACACAGTTTCACAATTTTCCCCTGCATTCCCATAGACTTTGGGAAATTCTGTGCCAACAGAATTAGGAGATATATACATGCTTTTCTCTCCAGCTAGCCCACCCACGACTGTTTTCCCTTCTCATGGCAAGATAAGAAACACACCACTATATTCTCCCAGCAGGCTTCATTCTCTTATTCATACCACAAATTTGTGTAGCACTTACTATGGGCCAAGAAAGTGCTAGGCGTTATGGTAAATATAAAATGGAATAAGAAAGAATCAGTAATTTTAAGAAGCATACAGTCTTCTGGAAGAAATGAATAGGATTTTATTTTTTAAAGCATGGTATATGAAACATATGTGTATAAGGGGTGATATTAAAAAGATTGAAGACCTATCAAGGCATAAACACTGGCCAATTGGAATGCATGTCGTGTGCAGAGTGTGTCGTGTGGCAGGCCATAGCGGTTGTGCAGCCCCTGCCTGTCCTGCTCAAGGGGTGAGACTGCATAGAAGGCTGTAGCCAGAGCAGGGGACACCTCAAATGCCAAGTCACGTGCCTTGACTTTATTCTCTAAGCCCCACTGAACCACAGAGCAGCTCTGAGCATGGTTATGACACAATAGGGCTATGTTCAGAGACTTGTTTCTCAGCCCTTTAGCCTACTGGAGACCCAACGTCACAGCACAAAGAGGATTGTTCTTTTCTATTCTTGTCACTTTATTTCTCAACAACCTATGACCCAAGCACTGGCTTATAATTCTTTCCACTCACTAACGTTTGCTCCAAGTCCTTGAAGACCAGATCTGGGTAATTGCGTTTGGACACTTGGGTTATTGCAGAGTTGTCATCCTTCAAGAAGCAGGCAGCCAGCTGAGCTTTTGACTTGTGTGTGCCAGAGAACAACTGAAATAAAAAGCTCGCAAGGGGATGCACAACACGACTGGAATTCCCCTCTGCCAGCTGGCGGCTCTGACACTTGTGCTTCTTTTCATAATGTTTCCAACTTTTGAGACTACTAAGTAAGCCAGGGAAGCAAAGGTTAAGCTGGGGGCTGGGCAAATCCCAGCGGAGTGGAACAAATGAAGGAATGCGGAGAGATGTCTCAAAGAGACACTTCTTTTGAATTAATCTCCATAAGCATGTGCCCTTTAGCACTATTATTTTTTTCTTGAATTTGTCCTTTTGGGAAATGGTTTGCTAATTTCTCCCATATGAACTGAGCACTGCTTCATCCACCAAGGATTAGTTGGCTACATTTATCAGCGTGGTTTATAAAACAGTTTGAAAAACCTCCTGCCGCACGCTTTGCAAGAAGGATGGCAGGGCTGCAAGAGTGTGAGCACTGGTCTGAGAGTGCTTGGGTATGAATTTTGGCTCCATAGTACATTTGCTGCAAGGTCTTGGGAGGGTTTCTTATTGTCATTTTTCTCATCTGTAAAATGAAGATGATAATGTTAGCTACCTTATATGGTGTACTGAAGGTGAGTTTTAATGTATGTAGAAAAGAACTTGACATGTAATAATCACACAGAAAAGTTGAGTTCTTTCTATTATTATTAATACTGTTAAGAGGCCCAGTGGATGAAATTCGTGTACTGGAGGGAAGGGGGGGTCCCTCAGCCCAGCCTGTGCCATCTCGCAGTCCAGGACCCCTCGCTACTTACCACTCAGCTCACTGCTCCTTAGCGCTGCCGCGGAGGTGGGAGAAGCTCCCATGAGTTCGGCTTCTGGCTGAGCTGCACTCCCCTTTTGGGAGCGCACTGACCACCAGGGAGCGGCTCCTGTGTTGAGCATCTGCTCCCTGGTTGTCAGCGCGCATAATAGCAACTGGTCATTCTGGTCATTCCACCATAAAGGTTGTTTAGGCTTTTATTATATAGACTAGAGGCCCGGTGCACAAAAATTTGTGCACTGGCGGGGGAGGGGATGTCCCTCAGCCTGACCTGTGCCCGCTCACAGTCTGGGACCCCTCGGGATATAACCACCTGCTGGCTTAGTCCCACTCCCTGGGTCACACACAGCAGGCCCGATCCCGGGGTTGGGGTGGGCGGAGGATGGCGCTGACCCGCCCCGCTGCCCTGGGTCATGCACACAGCAGGCCCAATCCCAGGTTTGGGGCGCCGCCCTGGGACACACACACGGCAGGTCCAATCCCGTGGTGCCTGCCCCGCCTCCCCGGGTCACACACACAGCAGGCCTGATCCCAGGGTTGGGGCACCGCAATCTGGGGTTGGGGAGAGCGGAGGATGGCGCTGCCCCGCCCCACCTGCAGTATGCAAATTTAACTGCTATCTTTGTTGGGTTAATTTGCATACTCTTCTGATTGGCTGATGAGCGTAGCAAAGGTATGGTCAATTAGCATCTTTGTCTTCTATTAGTGTAGACTAGAGGTCCGGTGCACGGATTCATGCACTGGTGAGGTCCCTCGGCCTAGCCTGCGGGGATTGAGCCGAAACTGGCTCTCTGACATCCCCTGAGGGGTACCGGATTGTGAGAGGGCAGTTCTCGGGTGACGCACCCCTGAATTGGACTCCCTCCTCTCTGGTTCCGGGTGCATCACCCAAGAACCGCAGCTGCCAAGTCACCTTAGATAATAATAATAATTAATTTTTTTACCCTGTGTTTTCCTATGTCTTATTCTAGTACCTCTTTGTTAATGAAGCCTAAGTGTGTGTGAGCCACAAACTACAAAAGATACATGTATCTCTCAAGAAGCATAAATCACCCCCAAAATACTAAAACTTTTAGAAATATAATAGAAAGCCAGATAATTTTGCACATTTTTTTCTCTGAGATGACAGATCTCCATCAAGACCTTTGTAATTTTCTGGACAAGGCAGGTTGCTCTGCGTGCAAACGAGTAATTCTCTAATCAAAGATATGTTAAGATCACTGAAATACCTGCTAGCTTACTGAATGAAAATGTTTAATCAATATTATTGATTTATTCTTTTATTTAAAAAATATATTTTATTGATTTTTTTACAGAGAGGAAGAGAGAGGGATAGAGATTCAGAAACATCGATGAGAGAGAAACATCGATCAGCTGTCTCCTGCACACTCCCCACTGGGGATGTGCCCGCAACCAAGGTACATGCCCTTGACTGGAATCAAACCTGGGACCCTTGAGTCCGCAGGCTGACGCTCTATCCACTTAGCCAAACTGGTCAGGGCTTGATTTATTCTTAAAACAGTAAATGTGAGGGTGTCACACTTATTGGACTAGTAATCCTTCCTCCTCACTGCTCCTCCGGTATACTTGCAAAGGTGTGTTTTGTAGAGAGAACTGCTTTCCCAGAGAGAGCAGCAGTGGCCAGGGATGCACTTCACACATTGTTTTAAATACTCATTGTAAAAGAAAAAGTTGAGCAGATGCAAAGGAATGGGAAAAACCATCTACCCAGAAACCATGTGACTTGGATCACACTATTAGTTTTTGGAGTAATTATAACACTATTCTCTGGCTCTTCTTGGTCATCTATACAATGGGAATTTTAAATTTTCCTTACAGAGACCCTGAGATATTTTAAAAAATTAAAAACGAAATAAAACTGGAAAGTGCTTTGAGTTCACAGAGCAACAAGGACCGATACTAGAGTGCATCATGTGCATCGACAGATGGCACTCTCTGTTAGTTTCAGTAAGACCAGCAGCTAATTGTTGTGCTATTTTATAAGGAAGTAGGTCAGCAGGAAGCACCAAGCTGGGAAAAAAAATGGGAGAAAAAAAAACAGCACTAGTATGTGTGTGATGATCAATTCTTTGAATTATTCATTCCCATCATTGATTGCTTAATTGAGTAAAATAGATACAAAAACTCCAAAATGCCCTCCAGAACTCAAGATATTAAGATAATAAGCAAGTGTCTCTGGCTTGGAAGGATCTGTCTGTTTTAAAGAGCCCAGGATGAAGCTTTCCCCATTCCTCACCCAAATTTGTTTAAAGTTAAAGGAAAAGATGAAAATACAATGCAAGGAAACTAAGACTCTCAGGCAGACCTGTGCTAGAATCTGGGAGGGCTGTCAAGCAACTGAGCAGAACGAAGATCAGCGCTAAGGACAGGGCATGTTGGGAATTTTCGTTTTTCATGTACTACAACTTTCCAGATGGGCAGAAAGTCAGGAATTGAGATGTAGGAAGAAGACTCCATCATAAGCCAATACAATTGTCAATTAGAACATATGGTAATAATTGCTCTAAAAGCCAAAGTATAAGCCTAACAATGGAAAAATGGTGGTGTTAAAATCTACTGACATACCATTTGCATTGAAAAAATGGTTATTTATCCTATATAATAAAGAGCTAATATGCTAATTAGACTGGACAACGGAATGACCTTCCAGAACAACCAGTAGGTGGGGCTGTTGAGGCCCCTGGGGCTAGGGGTTCCCCGGGGGCTGCAAGGCAGCCAAGGGCCATGAGGGCCGAACTCCTTGCACAAATTTTGTGCATTGGGCCTCTAGTTTACATATAAGTAGAGATGGAAAAACACACCCAAAAACCAAAAGCTATAATAAACTGAAAATGGTGTAACTGAAGCAAAAGGGAAAAGAAACATAAATAACCTCTTAAAGTTAATTACTTTAGAATGATGTCTGTCATCTTTTCTAAGATGCAAGAAAATATTTTTCTCCATGAAATAGGAACAGAAAATTATAAGGAGAATGAAAGAAAACAAAGTATGATATAATTATGAGACCTGAATGGTAAACAAGACATAGAATAAAACTAGAAATGCAATTGTAACTCTGAAATTCTACTCAATGGCATGTACCTAACTCTAGAGAGATTCTTAATAGGTGTACCAGAGTTATATATATGAATGTTTATCATATGGTTATCATATGGTAATTTGTGTAGCAAAAATATGACAACAGCCTTAATGTCTATCAGTGAAACAATGGATAAGTATGCCCAGCAGGCGTGGCTCAGTAGTTGAGCATCAACCTATGAACCAGGAGGTCATTGCCAATCAATGATTCTCTCTCATCATTGATTGAATATATATATATATGTATATATATAATGGTTAAGTAAATATATTTGAATATTTAAAATAGTCAATTGTTAAATGAAATCGACAGCAAAAGCAATAAACCCCCAGAATTTGCACTATGGGAAATCAAATCAGGGATCTTAAGGACAAACTTGAGTAGTTTTCCCAGAAAGCAGAGGAAAATTATGAATTGATAAAAAATGCTAAGAAAGGAGATGGTAGTCATAGAAGACAGAGAACCAAAACTAAACCCAAAAGTTATAGGTAATCTCAGAAAGAATTAAAAACATATGGAGTAGACATGATCATGAAAGATATCCCAAAGGGGAGAAAATTTAAAATTTTATATGAATATCACCACTAAGACTTGAATATTAAGATCAAAAGTATTCCCCATATTCAGACCCCCACCGGCCTGGGTCGCCCCACACAGCCTGCTGTTCAGTCGTTTGGTTGTCCCTCACTAACCCCCCTGCCTGGCCTGGTCGCCCCACGCAGCCTGTTCAGTCATCTGTTTGGTTGTTTCGGTTGCGGTGGTTGCTTAGGCTTTTATATAGATAGATGTGTATTACAGAGAATAAAGAAATCCACACTTACAAGATTGAGTTAGGTGCAGCCATTTAAGATATATGATACAGACATTATAAATTGTCTTTTGGAAGAAGTTTGATGAGAGGGGTAAATGGTCATCAGAAGGCAGGATTGGGCACACAGTGACCCCTGTTTTATGGAAGAACTGGGAGGAAGTGGACCTGTGTTGGAAGTGGTGGTCTCTAGGGGTATTTTTCTCTTTTTATGCCTTCCTGAATTTTCCAAATGTTAAGTAGCATTTTAGTACCAGAAAAAAAGTTATTCACCAAAATATATTGTAAAATTATAAAGAATAACTTAATGTTTACAAAGTAATTCTGTAATCTTGTAATCGTCTTTCCTTCCTGATCACTATACCAATTAAAACACATAATAAATATTTACAGAGGGGATTTATGCTTTTCTGATTAAAGTCATAGAATCTCTTCTATCATAAAAAAAAAAAAGGCTTTGACAGCATAAAGTAACTTGATCCTCAGCATGTCTTCATCTAGGCTGCCAAACACAATTTGTGGCTCCTTAAGCATTACACATTTAATTAAAAATGAAAACAAAATATCATCATGACATCCCATTTCATCCCTCTTGAGAACATGCCCTGTTCTTTGAGGAAAAGAGTAATAAAGACCAAATGGGTAGACTTTAGTTAACAATCTTCATTCTTATTTACAGGGAACTAAGTTAATGCCCTCTCTAGGGAGAAAAATAAAAAAGCATGTAGTGACCTTCATTGAACCTCATGCACTCACCAACTGAAAGTGTATTTTAAAATGCCCTGAAAAAAATGCTTCAGGGTTGTGGGGTTAACACAATACAAAATGCTGCCAAACTTCCTGTGTTGTCATTGTGTTTTCTTAACCCAAGAATCTTCCTATGAGAACACCAGTTTCACAGTGGGGTGGTGGGGAGGAAGGGCTCTGCCCTGTACCCATGAACTGCCTTTCTAATAACCCATGATTCTGAAGGGCACACAAAACATTGTAATAAGTGCATTTTGTGTTTTCATTTATTTCTTGGGAGAACAGCAGTCTTTATTAAAGCATGTTCTTGACATATCATTGGATTCACTTTCCCAACCATTTTGAATTACTACCGAAAATAGTCTTTGGGGAATGTTAAAAAAAAAAAAAAAAGGCATTCTCAACCAACTTGCCAAAGCACATTTATTTTCCATGAGTTGTACTATTCCAATTCTGCTTTCTTAAACACTGAATATCTACCTTAACTTTTAAATATTATTTTAGAACAAAAATGTACTAGGAAAATTTCTTCTTTTTACTTTTGGGGGAGGAAAATATCACTTCTATTTTTCTATTGCTTGAAAAAATCATAAGTAAGCATTGTTTTCCTTTTTGCAAGTTTTGAAGTTGATGGTATCATTCTGTTTATTTATAAATAAAAACGAGTCTAAAGCAGGGTTTTTTAGTCTGTGCACTATTGACATTTTAAGCTGAATAATTTCTTGCAGTGTGGGTCTGTTTGTACATTGTAGCTGTACAGCAGCATTCCTGGACTCTACCCACTAGATGCCATTAGCACCCCTAATCCTTCCGTTGTGGCAACCTAAATGTCTCCAGACGTTGCCAAAGGACCCTTGGGGGAAGGGAGGGGCAAATATCTTCTGATTGAGAACTCTGGCCTAAATTATATCATTCATAGAGAGCCATGTACTACTTGTCTAATTTATCTACTATAATGTCTTCAAAACGTGAAAATTCCTATCTTTCAAATGTTGAGACTGCTTTCCTATATAATAAAAGGCTAGGTAATCCTATATAATAAAAGGCTAGGTAAACCTATATAATAAAAGGCTAGGCGTCATGACCAGAACAACCGATGGACCAGTCGCTATGAGGTGCATTGACCACCTCTCGGTTCCTCCCCACAGTCCACAGGCTCCGATTGCTGGATGGCCAATGGGGAACCATGGGGAACTGGGCTAGGTGGCAGCGGGGTGGGACTGGGGACTGGCCAGTGGGCAGAAGGCAGACCTCTTGATCCCTCCCCCTGGCCCGCAGGCTCCGATTGATCCTCAGTTCCTTCAGAAAGGAACGTGGTGCTTCCACTGTGCAGCCTCCCGGGACGCGGACTCACTGCTGTGAGAGGCTCCGGAGCAGAGACTTCAACAAGGACTGCAGCGACCCTCAGCCTTCACTGCTGGGAGGTGGACAGAGAGCATCAGCTTTAAAGCACAAACACCCTCCTCAGGAAGAACCCACCACCTCCCTACTTCACAGTGGCTTCTACATCTGCAAGAAACTGCGCATACTCCTCCCTGAGGGATGGGTGGGGCCAGAGCCTGAGCTGAGCAGTTCCACTATGGGGGAAGGGCCGAGCCAGGCAGCTGGGCCAGTGCAGGGACAGAGGAGGGAGGGCAGGGCAAGAGCAAGGGGGCAGCCCTGGTTCCCTGTACCTCCTCCCACAGGCATAATAGCCTTTCCTGGTTGAGTTTCCTACATCATTGTTAGGGTTTTGGCTGGTGACACTGGCTGTGGAAGGATTCACAAGGGAGAGAAGAGACAGGTGCAGAGAGAGGGCATTTATTTTACTTCTTTAAAGGGAGCAAAGGGCCAGGTGCCCTTTGATGGCATGAGGTACCTAAGGCCGAGTGGACTGTTCTTTTGATTGCTGGGTGGCAAATGAGGAACTGGGGTGGGTGGCATAGGCGGGGCTGGACTGGGGACTGGCAAGAGTGCAGATGTCCCTGATCGCAGGCTAGGCCTAGAGACCCTATCCGCACATGATTTCGTGTGCTGGGCCTCTAGTCTATAATAATAAAAGCATATTATGCAAATAGACTGAACGACCGAATAGCAGAACCACTATCCAGAAGCACTTCCAGACAACCACCCTATGACATGCACTGGCGCCAGGCCAGCCAAGACAAGTGTGATGCGATTGGTCAGGAGGCCCCGCAATCACTCCACAATGGCCCTGCAGAGTGAGGCCCAAGCCACCCTCTGCGGGGTGATTGATCGCAGAGCCCCACGATCGATCGCCCCAAGGAGCCCTGCGATTGATCATCCGCAGAGGGAGGCCTAGGCCACCGGCCAGCAACACTGTGGCAGGTGTGTGGGGCCAGCCAGTGATCACCCCGCAGAGGGAAGCCCAGGCCAGCCAAGAGATCGCACCCCATGCCTGTCACTGGCAGAGGGAGGCGACCGGTGGCAGGAGTGGGGGAGGGGGAGCACCGCACAGATGGCAAGCAGTGGCAGCAGTGGGGGCGGGGCCAGCTGCCGGCAACCTGGTGAAGGAAAGCCCCGATAGGCCCTGATCACCGGCCTGGCCTAGGGACCCTACCCAAGGGATCCCAGATTGAGAGAGGGTGCAAGCTGGGTGGAGGGACACCCCTCCCATGCTCGAATTTCGTGTACCGGGCCTCTAGTCCTTACATATTCTACCTAAAGTGAACAAATGAGCCACTAAGATTTTCCATATCCTTCAAAGGAAAACAGCTGACCAAAAAACTGGAGTTAGATGTTAGAGGTAACTGTCACACTGAAAATTTATTTCTCTTCTTTTTTATATGATTTCCTTGTGTTTAGGTGGCCATGAAAATCATCTAAATTATTTTATCACAATGAATATTCAAACTTTTGGTTCAAAAGTCCAAGTAAAGAGATTTTCAATAAGAAGCAATTTAATATAATTCATACATTGCACACATGTCTTTTTTAAAAATATATATATTTTATTGATTTTTACAGAGAGGAAGGGAGAGTGGTAAAGAGCTAGAAACATCAATGAGAGAGAAACATCGATTCAGCTGCCTCCTGCACTCTCCCCACTGGGGACGTGCCCACAACCAGAATCAAACCCAAGACACTTCAGTCCGCAGGCCGACGTTCCATCCACTGAGCCAAACGAGTCAGGGCACACATCTCTTTTCATTCAAAAACTTTGTAACTAATGCAGCAATGAAGAAGTGAGTTTCTATCAGTTATATACCTTTAAAAGATTTTTATAATTTTAATTTTAACTTGTTTATTAGAAAATTTTCAGAAAATACAAAAAAGTATGTAGATCAGAGGCAGAGCTGCCTCAAACTGATTGTCAAACTGCAGTGGGAAGGCCAGAGAGGGTTGGAGAGCAGAGGGGAGGGGAGTAGGAGATCAACCGAAGGACTTGTGTGCATGCATATAAGCATAAATAATGGACATGGAACACTGGGGGGTGGGGGAGGGTAGGGGATTGTCAGGGGCGGGGGTTGGGGGAAGGACACATATGTAATACCCTTTGTAATACTTATTATAGTATTTTTTTAAAAAAAGAATAAAAAAAAGTATGTAGATCATCATAATCCTACTACACAGAGATAACCACATTTAGGTATTGATCTTTCTAGATTTTATTCTATTCATATATTGTGTATTATATCCTTAACAGATCACAATTTATATTCTATTTTATGTGACTTAAACATAATGTTTGCTGGGCAATAAGGACAAAATTTATCAAGAATAAGAGAAGTGGGCACTCAAATAAGATTAGGGCTTATCTTTACTTTTATTTCCATTCTATGCTCTGTGTCATCTAGCTATAGATATCCAGAGTCTACCAATTTCTCTGAGAATTCTGGGGGAAGGAAGAAAGGGTCTTACATTTTCATGGTCATCTCTGTTCCATATGGATCCATTGAAACAAAACAAGGCCATTTGTGTGTTTAGAAGATGTCACTGAACATTTGCGCTTGAACCTTAGACATTCCCTCTCCATGTCCATTCTATCCCCACATTCAGGATATCTTCAGGAACTGTTTTATCTTTTGAAGTTTCCAACTCAGACCATGTCCCTGGTTCTCTGTACCCATTTTCTTCTCTCAGGAGCAAGGGAAATGCTCCTGTTTTCTACACAGAGCTCTTTATCTACTGCATTGGTTGTCTTCATCCCCTTTAAGTTAATAGAAAGCCCTGAGAGGGTTGAAGAACCAAATTCTTGATTATCATAGGGTTTCTAGTCAGAAAGGCCCTAGTAACCAATTAGTCAAGCTCTTTGATTCAAGAAAGAAATTGAGGAAACATCAGATTATTCTAATGTCATAGTTGATGCCCACAGTTCAAAGGCTGCATCAGAGTAGTTAAAAGAACATGAATAATTAAGAGACCTGGGGCCCTAGGGCCATGAACAGAGCCTTATCTAAATGGGTAACAGAAAATGCATCTCAATCTCTGTGCCTCCTTTCCATTCTCTCTAATATGGGAATAGAACCTATGCTAATAAGCACATTGGTGACCCACATAACGGTCTGCAATGCACCTTCTAACAAATTGGCCTCTTCCATCCTCAAAACAATATATAGCAAGAGAGATAAAGCATCTAAAATTATTATCATCCTCATTTATGGGCCCAGAGGAATTGGTGACCTGGTTGAGTCCCATCAGAGTAGCAGAACTAAAAACTATCTTTGAATCCAAATACTACCCCAGACTGCCTTCTCATAATCTGGAGAGAAAGTGATGAAGATGTAATGATATTACATATGTGAAGGTTCTTTCCAAATGAAGAAAAAAAAAAGATGAGTAAAAATTCAACACTTATTGCTACATTTATTTCTAGACAAGTTTGGAGAGATGGCACCTATATGAGAATGCTTTGGTTAGAGTTCAGGTAGTTTCCACAAATATTCTCTCCAAATGGCACCATCTATATATATATAAAAGCCTAAGCGATCAGGACGACTGGATAACCGGACGACCAGCTGGTAGCTATGACATGCACTCACCTCAATGAAGGAGCTGCCCCCTGGTGGTCAGTGCGCTCCCACAGCTGGAGTGCTGCTCAGCTGACAGACCTGCACCAGATGCCAGCTGTAGTACCAGCCGCTGCCACGGACACTTTCCCTGAATGCCAGAGTGGCTGGCACAGCAGGGCCAGGATGGGCAGGAGTGGTGTGGTGCCCAGCAGGGGCTTGGGCTCCTCCCTGGCCGCCTGCAGCCTTGAGCACTACTTTGTGCTGTGCGGGATCTACAAGGACAGCGGGATGGAGCCCGAGGAGCTGGCGGGTAAGGCCAGGCGGCGGCACGGAGGTCCACTAATCCCCGCAGGCCAGGCCAAGGGACCCCACCGGTGCACAAATCTGTGCACCGGGCCTCTAGTACATTATAAAATAAAAATTTGCATAAATAAAATAAAAATTCGCATAATAGGATTAAAACATTATACTCTGACAGTCATTTTTACTTTCTCTATAACTCTTTAAGTATTCTGGACATTCCTTTTAGATTTAGCCTGCTCCTTATCAACTGGCAGATGATCCAAAGGTTTGGTGACCAAATAATTAATTCAGCCTAGTCCCTTACACACACACACACACACACACACACACACACACTTTCTTCCTCCATGGATTCTGTTAATGATTTTTTCCCTTTGTCTTTGAATATTTACAATGCAGACTGCAAATCCAAGAGGTTGATTTCCCTCTTGTCCAAGAGGAACTAATTCTAAAAGACCCCCTGTAGTATTTTACAGTGGCCCCAATATGCTTACTCACTGGCACATAAAGTTAACTGTGAGTTATATCTGAAAAATCTGGAACCCCCAAAGCTCAAAAATGTTAATTACTCAAATAATCTCTGTTCCAGATTTCTAAATTCTTTTGTAACTTTCCACAGAATCTTCTCTCCATAATTTTCATTCATTTCTCAAGCTATAAAGCTCACAATTGAACACATTTTCTGTTGAGTTTTCCTGTGTGCTGAGTCTCACAGTTTCAAATGAAACACAATTACTTCATCAAAACGGGCATTTAACAAACACCCTCCAATCTGTACTAGAATCTGTGGGATTTCAAGACACAGTTGTTCTCAAGCACAAAAAAAAGATAATCTACTATATTATGAATTGTTTGTGAAGAAAATAAAATATTTGCACTATACATTCCATTATAATTGCTTTCTTAAAACCACCATATATATTCCTGATTAATGTTTGTATTTTAGCACACTGAGGTCCCAAACCTCCTTTTAACCTACCCAAAATATTTACGAGTGTGCTTTACCAAGCATACCCTACATTTATTTTTTTTAAACAAATTTTATGTTAAGACTTTTTGTAATATTGAAAAATTTCATCTAAACAATATTCATACTTGGTTTAAAAATGTTAAATAAGACTACAATCCTTTTCACACCCAATTGAAACACGAGCCCCCACCAAAAAGGAAAAGTCTTTCAACCATGTCTGCTTTTAGAAAGCTAAATAATAAATTTATTTGAAAAAAATATAAAACTTAAATAATGGAATAACTAACATATGTATATATTTGTTTTTATCCACCTATCTCTATGTGCTAGAGCTAGACCCTCAGCTATGTAAAATGAGATTTTAGTTCCTTTCCTGTAGTTCTTTTCTCAACCCTCTGTAATTTGGATAATTATATTATTATTTTAAGTTCTGTTGGTTGTAATTTAGAAATATCTACTCATACTTACGATTCTTGTCTAACAAATTTGAGTCTGGTTCTTGACACCCCTCTAGGTGGAATCAGGCTATTAATGCCTCTACTTGCCTCCCACTTTTACTCCCTTCTCTCATCTTCCACCTTCTGTCAGCTTTTTAAACTTTTCTTACATTTAATTTTACTTTGTCAAGATTGTAAAGTGGGCTGTTAATTATGTGAGGTGATAAAAATGTTTTTGTATTTAAGTTGAGTTTTAACAGCAGAAACTCTTCTAACTTCATTGAGCACCTCCTACACGCTGAGCTGCTGACCAGAAAAAGAGATGCTACACTGTCTATTTTGTGTAAATGACTCAATTTTAAATGAGATATGATTTTTTAAAGATACAGTTAATTAAAATAGATCTCATAAAACAAAATAAAATAAGATGATTCTACAATGGTTTTAAGACTGTATCTTACTCAGGAAAAGCCTTTTAAAAATAAAAATAAAACTATTGTAGAATATTATTTAAAAACAGAAGGGGGGCATGTTTATTTTCTAAAAGAGACTACTAAAATTGAAGGAAATGGGTGTATAGTAATCTTAATGAAAAGATATATTGCATTTGAAACATATTCTAGTGGTTATTGTCTTAATTATAAAGGCTACCCTTAACTATAAAGAGTAACATGGGAAGTGACCAGGATTTAAGGATAATTTATAATATGCATTTCAGTTTAAATTTAAAACAAATATTCTATTTTTGAGTGAAACTCCTGACTTTGCAGAAAATATTCATAAATGCATATTTCCTATAACTTTAACTTAAAAAAATAAATATAAATACATTTTCCCCATCTTGTACCTCTATATTTTTCTGCCTCTTTGAAAAAGATTTTGAGATACCTGGTGAATCGGATTCCTCTTCCCCTGTGAAGAAAACCCATAGCAATCTCCTTCATGCTGTCCTCACTGCTCAGCTAATCCTACCCAGGGTAATGTTGACTCAAAATGTTATTCGTGCATTTATACTTCACCTTATTTTAGAAAGTCTTTTAGATAGCTTAAATAAAATGCATACATGCAAATATAAGCTGGTAATGTATAGTAAAAATAATAAACCAAGATAAGGAAAATATGTTTCTAAAAACGTCACGATGAGGCAGACCACAATATGTTCTTAAATTGAGCTGTAAACTTAATTCAGAGCTGCCTAATAGTGGAAATAAAAAGGAGACACTACAAATATGTCAATTCAGGGGAAACAAAATTTCTTCTAATACTAATCACTAAAAGAAATTTGCCTTGAGATTGTGGCCCAAGATAAAATGAGAAGGGATAGTTAGTGTGCCCATCACCAATGCTGTTTTGAAAATTTTTCTCTGTTCCTTCATATACATATAAAAGACTCTTGCCATAAAATATACCACAGTGAAGAAACTCCAGGGTCGGGTTCAAAAAAATCAGAAAAATATAAGTTTTGTAAAAGGAGAGTTAAAAAAAATCTGATGTTGTGGTTCAGAAAATAAATTTTCCCTCATCCCTTTAAGAAATAGAAAGGTAAATGAGGGGATTATTTTTCTGTTCTCTCTAACAGATACTATTTCACTATTCCTAATAACATCATTTTCAAATGAATGAATTGGATTCAGTGAATTGAAGTCACATGGAAGTTTGATTTGTCCAAGACACAGAAATTCAGAGGCATACCAATGATTAGAATCTGCAAGATGTGAATCCAGTTATTTATTATATTCACTAATAAGAAATGTTGAGATAAAAGTGTCCTAAATGTAAAATTCAGAAGAAATAATATTGTCATTAGTCAGATCATGTAATTCAATTTATAAAAAGCCTTCTGTCTGGTCCTGGCTGGGTGGCTCAATTGGCTGGAGTGTCATCCCATACACTGGAAGATTTTGGGTTCCATTCCCAATCAGGGCACATACCTAGGTTGGGGTACATATGGAAAGCAGCAAATTGATGTTTCTCTTCCTCTCCCTCCCCCTCCCCCTCTCCCTCTAAAGATCAATAAAAACATATCTTTGAGTGAGGATTTTTTTTAAAAAGACCTTATGTCTATGTATTTAAAAATGATTCTGGCCCAGCTAGCATGGCTCAGTGGTTGAGCATCAACCTATGAACCAGGAGATCACGGATCGATTCCCAGTCAGGGCACATGCCTGGGTTGCAGGCTCGATCCCCAGTGTGGGGTGTGCAGAAGGCAGCCAGTCAGTGATTCTCTCTTATCACTGATGTTTTTATCTCTGTCTCCCTCTCCCTTCCTCTCTGAAATCAATAAACATATATTTTTAAAAAATGATTCTGCCCTGGCTGCTGTGAGTCAGTTGGTTGGACATTGTTCCACGCACCTGAGGGGCTGCCCCTTTGATTCCTGGTCAGGACACGACTTGATTTCAGCTTGGTCATCAGGCAAATATGTAGGGGGGCAGAAGGCAGCCAATGGATGGATTTTTCACTCCCAAATCACGGTTTCTTTCTCCCTCTCCCTTTTCTCTCTAAAAAATCAATAAAAATATTTTTTAAAAAATTAAAAATTATTTTTACAAATGCTAAAACTACCCCCAAAGTCAGGTTGTTTAGTAAACATTTAAATATGTGTTAAAACTGATAGCTCTCTAAAAGAAGGACTGCTCTCTCCTCTTCCTTGTTGAACAGCTGATGAAGAAATCATTGGTGATTTCTTCATCAATGGAGTCACCCATATTACCCAGACAATTGATAAAATATTAATTCCCTGAAATAAATGGGTGTGGACTTATTAATTCCTAATACTGGTTTTGACTTAAATATACTTAGTAAGTGGTGCATATTGGATTCATAATAATGAATTCTTCCCTAGTTTTCACTCAGTTAATTAGTTGAAAATAACAACTGCTGGTTCAATTAAATTTAGCAAATTCCACATTCTAGCGTTACCATATGTACATTTGTTTGAAGTAATAATTAAACTTCTGTACTAGATTGTATATTTTGGAAGAAAGTAAACAAATTATATTATGACACATGGAAATGTCTTTAACATACATATTTGCTTTTCTCTTTGAGAATTAAGCACGAATATCTTAAGTGAACCCCTGATAAATGGCTGCAAAATTACTTTAAGATGTAGGTATAAACCTGACCAAGCCACTAACAACTTCCATGTAAAACTATGCACATTGACAGCCATAGGCTATGTTAATTAAATGTCTTCCCTAATACCTTCTCCATTAAAAAATGCTAAAACTACCCCAAAAGTCATATAGAGAGAGAAGGAGAGAGGAACACAGAGGGAGAGGGAAAGGGGGAGGGAGAGAGAGAGTAAAGAATTAAGAGGGAGGAGTCTCATTTACATCTAGTTTGAGGGAAAACTTTCAGATTGAGAAAAATATGCAGTCAGAGGAAATATTGATAGACTGCTAGTGGGCAAGTATCTTGACACTTGCTTGTAGAAAAGCAGAGATAGAGAATAACATGTTAAAACTGCTGTGAACTTGGTACACCGACACACACAAAACAAATGCTTTACAATCACTATCTTGGTTGGATCTCACAGCACCTGGATGAGGCAGGCAGAGTCTGGAATATTGTCCTTTCATAACTAGAGTTAGTCATTAAGAAATTTGCTCAAGGTCAATCCAGAATCTTTTGAGAAAACTTAGTCTTAGGGCCCATGCTATCCCTTGAAGCTAATTTGATAAGGTGTGATGAGTTTCAATTGCAAAAGCAAAATGGTAACACAAGCCATTATTTTTGTTTGAGCTCTCTTCTTCTTCTTCTTCTTCTTCTTCTTCTTCTTCTTCTTCTTCTTCTTTGTCGTCTTCATCGTCTTCTTCTTCATTGTACAGATCATCTTTAAAAAAAAATTTGGTCACCAAAATAATTTATGCAGAAGGAACATGTGCAAGTGTACGAAAATGCTTAAATGCAACGTTTATTGCCAGAAGAAATAAACTGAATGTGACAGTTATTTGAAATACAAATAAGTTTTATTTGTTTATACCATATGCAAATTATGTTAAAATTTTCACTAATAACTGTTTGTATCAAAGTGTAGTCCACTTTCAGTAAAAACCTCAATAAATTTTACATATCTTATAGGACCAAATCCTTTTCGTATCATACAAACAACTATAGAGTGTCTATTATTTGCAAGGTACTGTGATTGAATGCTAGGGTGGTTTACAGCCAGTGATTTAGTCAAGTCCCCACCCCCCCCCCCCCTCAGCTATCTCATCCAATCTCTATTTAAGATAGTATGTGACTTCCTTGCAGAAATAAAGTTCACAATAAAGATGACTTGAATACAAAGCTCCTATATTTTCATTCTTGAATGGAGTAAGAAAAAGACGTTGTCAGTGTCATGATCGCCAGCCTTTTGAAGAAGGCTAGAGTCCTGTTTCAGATACCTGGTGTACTGGCGAATCTATTAAGAATACACATGTTCAGGACAGCAGATGTACCGATCTGAGAGCTGCCTGATTAAACACTGCAGTGCGATGTCCTAAAAGGAAAGTCTTTAACTCGAATAGTTAATAAGTGCTACTACGTGTTTGTGCCGCTTTCCTTCATGCATGAACTTCCGCAGAAAAGGGAGTTTAAGTTCAGGTAGCATTTAGATGATCTACAAAAGTAGTGCGTCCAGTGTTCCCGTTTTCGTCCACACCCCGTATAACAGTAATGTAAGCACCGGACTTCCCTCCATAGACCCCCGCTCTGTGACACAGCTCGGCGGGGCCGGACTCGCCCTGCTCCGGGCGCCGGGATCCGGGTCCCGCCGCGGGCTCCGAGCGGTTTGCTCCCAGTGGATCAGGGCGGGGTGTGTTGCCGGAGTCGCCTGCTATTGGCTACCCTCTCGGGGACTGGCCGGGCTTTCCGACACTTGATTGGACAGAACTGCCCCGTCGGCCGAG
>NW_005871107.1:2966632-3057211 GCF_000147115.1 Myotis lucifugus | reverse complement strand
TGCGGGTGAGTTGGCTTTGGGCGCGGTGGGGTTCAGTGGTGGGGGCACCTGGGCTGGGGGACAAGGCGTGGACAGAGCCGTTCCTACTTTCTGGAGCCGGCGGGGAGAACACATAAAAAGTGCGAGGGCTGGAGAGGCGCTG
The DNA here is from genome assembly GCF_000147115.1 of Myotis lucifugus. Taxonomy (NCBI): domain Eukaryota; kingdom Metazoa; phylum Chordata; class Mammalia; order Chiroptera; family Vespertilionidae; genus Myotis; species Myotis lucifugus. The sequence goes on along the minus strand of NW_005871107.1, from coordinate 3,057,069 downwards.
ACATGCCACCGACTCGTGAACCGTATCCGTGGGAACCCTCCGGGAGCCGGGGCCACCGAGGGCCTGGTGGGAGGAGGGGGGTGAGGTGGGGGTGGAAAATTTAGAAGGTCGCGCAGCAGCCCTGCCTGCAACCGACTGGCTCTGCTTGACCTTGGGCAAGTGACTTAACCACTTAGATATCCTCCTGGGTGATACGTGAGGCTAGAGCCGCTAGAGCAGCGGTTCTCAACCTGTGGGTCCCGACCCCTTTGGGGGTCGCCTAAGACCACCGGAAAACACATGTATAATTACATATTGTTTTTGTGATTAATCACTATGCTTTAATTATGTTCAATTTGTAACAATGAAAATACATCCTGCATATCAGATATTTACTTTACGATTCATAACAGTAGCAACATTACAGTTATAAAGTAGCAACGAAAATAATTTTATGGTTGGGGTTCACCACTACGTGAGGAACTGTATTAAAGGGTCGCGGCATTAGGAAGGTTGAGAACCACTGGGCTAGAGCTACGGGAGCTATACGTCTGCCCCTTTTCAAGATAGATCTCGGCTTGAGATTTTCCCTGGGCCTCCGTGTGAAGCCATAGGCCACGATCTGTCTCCCTGGCGCCTGGGTTCACCTCTCATTCTACGGAGAAGTAACTTTTTAAAGTCAGTTGTGTTCAAGCAGTAGTGTTTCAAGGTTTTGTTTTGGTTTTCATGAAAAAAAAAAAAAAGCCACTCGTTACTTGTTTTATAAACGCTTCTCAAGACTGTCTGCTTTTTAAGCTGCAACCACTTAAAAAGTTTTAGGGGCCACGGCTGGGAATAGGGAACCAGACTTGAGGGTGAAGTGACAGGTACCCTCAGCGATCCATCCCTTCATCCCTTCAGTTTAGGGGAAGAACAAGGTTTTTATTCTACATAGGAGAGTGGAAACGGGGCAGGTGTTTTCCCCTTGTTTTTTTTTTTTTCTGTATTCCTTCTTTCTACTGAAAACTTGTGGAGGGCAGTGGGGGATGGGGCTCTAACTTCTGACAAAGAAGGAAAAGAAAATGTCACTTGTATCCAAAGAAACCTTAAACTAATGTAAATCTTCACAATGCAAGTACAGCTTGATCTAATTTTAATGAAGGATTGAAAATAGCTGCTGTGTTCAGTATCACTGACGCCAAGATGGCTCACTTACATAATCTTAGTTGGGATGTGTTAGTGGCATGTATAATTTTAATAAATTATTAATGTTAAAGCTTTGGTCTAGTAATGGTATTGAAATATTGTCATCACAGGTTGTATTGCAGTACAGTGGAGTGTTAACCTCTGGTTATTATGGTAAACCTGCCCTTTTTCCATAAAAAGTGAAATTAAACATTTTTTCCTAACCAAAATTTTCTCAACTATTAAATATCTACTTGTCAGTACTCTATACAAAAGAAGTTATTTTGTTCTCTCAGTGATGAGTTACTTCCTCCAGTTTTCTCGTCATTCTTGAGAGTGCCTTCTAGATGTCAGGTGCTCCTGGGCATTTTATCTTCTCATGGAGCTTATAACAACAAAAGCTGATTTAAAAAAATATGTGTGCACAAATATACTCAACAAATATTTGCTGAATAAAATACCTACTGTTCAGATAATAATAATTAAAAAAAATTTACCCAACCTTAAAGAGAAATATTATCATGCTTTATGGGAAAGAGGGAGAGTATTAAAGAAAAAACTGGCAGAAAAAGTGAGCTTATTCTAGTATCTAGCCTGAAAGTATATAACTTAAAATAGGGATTCAGATTTAGAAAGAGACAAAGACAATTGATAGGGTTTCTTGGAGAAAGATAGCAATATTGATTTAATGTAATACCGTTTATGACTTAGCTTTCTTTGAAGAACACAAACCTTTTAAAAGGTATGTTTCTTAAATAATAAGTAGCTGTTTGCATTGTGATTGAATGTCTAATTAAATGGCCTAATCATACCATAATATTTCATTTGAGTGCTGTCTGACTTTTAACTTGGTTTTATAATAGCATGAAATAAGCCTTTCAATGCAGTTGCATGAAGGAAAATGTATCTTTGAAATCAAGTAAATCTCCAGTGAGAAAATTGTCTCCAATCTTATACCAAATATAAAATAAGCACTGGAAATAGCATCTTGCCAAGAAAGTTCTTCACTCTAGACAAGCATTGTGTCTGGAGATATCCTATGTGGTCTGCATCATGAATGAGATATTTTATTTTTCCTGAGGGAACTGTCTATTTGGTGATATCAGGAAAAGAAGTCCCCAACAGTTGTAAGCCTGGAAACTTCTGGAAAGCCTAGTAGCCTTATTTAAAAGTGACCACTCTGCATTGATATTTGAACAAGCAAACTGTCTTTGTATAACGTAATCCTCAGAGCAGGTTTGCTGGTTAGACAGCCTTGTAGAGGAATAGAGCAGTGTATCTGTGAGTTTTTGGTCCTTAGACCACCTGTATCAGAACCTTCTGTAGCACTTAGAAAACTTCAGACTCTTGGGCACCTTCCTATAAGCATCAGAATTTCTGTTAGCAGAACCTAGAATCTGTATTATTAACAAAACTCCCAAATCACACTACATTTTGAAAAATAGTATTAGAGTTTTCTTGCCAGTATTTAATGGCAACTGTTGCTTCTAGGTCCTAGAATCTAGGAGCACTAAAAAGCATCCTGAGGTGCTCACTGCTCAGATCACTTCCCCTCCAGGACCAGACATGTTGGCTTCATCTGTTAGCTGGACCAGGGAACCCCTCCCTCATGAACTGCTTCGGCAAGCTAACCAAGACACCACCTACAAGCAGAATTAAAGCTGCTTTGGGGCACAAGATCCAAGAGACCCCTCCTACTGTGGGATACTCTCACCACCACCCCTAGCTTGTGTGTGATCTGTGGGAGTGGCAATCCCAGCCACTTCCTCCTCTTCAACAAGGGAGATAAGGTTTCAAGCAAATAATTGGGAATTGATCCCAAGGGACAGAAGGCCTGCCAGAGAGCAAGAATGCCGAATGGAAAGCTATTCCCTCAACACAGTTAAACACTCACATTTGAAGATTTCAGTCTTAAATCTGATAATTTGGAAGAGAAGTATCTGGCTGAAACCAGGCCCCTTGCCCTCTGTTGTCAAAACTTCCGATTAAAATTCCATATAATGGGTCCTATAACCTCTCTCTGTATTCATAAACTCTCTGACATATAAGTGAGGACTTTCATGTTTATTGAAATAAAAGGGAAGAATTTAGGAGAGAGGTTCAAAGCATTAGCTGAGAGATCGAACATGCGGCTTTTTGGTCCCTTGAGTGTGGCTCTTCCTAAGCCTTAGGAGTACCCTAATTAAGTTAATAACAATGTACCTACCTATATAGTTTAAGTTTAAAAAATTTGGCTCTCAAAAGAAATTTCAATCTTTGTACTGTTGATATTTGGCTCTGTTGACTAATGAGTTTGCCGACCACTGCTCTAAGCTTTCAACCTTACTTAAAAATGAGGATAACAGTACCTGCCTCATAGGAGTTATTTTGGAAATTATGTAAGATTATAAATTATGTAAGATACAAATTAGTGACAGATAATAACTGACACTCAGTATATACTCCATATATATAGCTTTTAATTTATTGTAGTAACTTTTAAAAATTTCTCTTTTAGCCCTGGAGAGTTGCTATAGAAGAGGGGACAAGAGAGGAAGACAATGCTGGAGGAAATAAGTAGCTCTGGACACAGGTAAGGTCAGACCACTAAATAGTAATTGTTGAGTAGAGGGAAAGGGACAAGAGAAGGATGCAGACTGCAGTGCCAGCTAATAACCTGGGCTGCCTCAGCTTCTGTCTCCTCTCCCCTCCTCCCTTTTTGTACCACCTTATTTAACACTTTATATACTTCGTTGACTTACTCTAAGAAATACTATGTGTTCTGCCTCACGTTTTTAATCCTGGTTTTGTATTTTAGTATTGATGATCCTCAACCTTGCAGGGGCTTAGGGTGGAAGCTGTCTTTCCTTTTGGGATCTAGGTTTTAGAATTATTGAAGGGAGGAGATTTCTACCTCTGACCCCATAGTAGTACATCCAGAATTCAACTCCAAATTTGCCTTTTCAGAGAAATATATACCATCAAGACGTGAGGACATGATCAGAGAGACCCCTGCCCCCAACTTTTAAAAATACCTTTACTTTCTAGAGCTCTTATACTTTTCAAAGTGCCTTTTCTCACATCAGCTCACATTTTCCTTACAATAACCCCGTAAAAATTATTAATATTAGTAGACAGACCCCAATGAGGCACCACAATGTTTCTCTTTTCCCATCTCCATTCTGTCTTGCAAACATATTGCAATGCTAGTCTTTGCTGTCTTCACCTCAGTTTTCTAAAATCAAAATTCTCTCATTATTTTCTATATACCCCCCAATCAAATTGAACCCCCTCTTGCTGGCTCATATAGTGGTCCTGAAACCATGGTCTACATACTCTGCAGTTCCTGGAACATGGCTGGCTCACTCATTATAGTGCTTTAGCCCATATTGCTTCCCTCATTAATGATGCCTCCTTTCAAACCAACCAGATTCTACCCATTCTTCAATTTCCAATTCCTCCCTAGAGCCTTCCCAGATCATTAACATCTTAAAGGTTCCCTCCTCCTCTGAATTCCAATGGTAGCCACAGCTATTTGGTCAATTATAACTTGGTCTTAAAGTCCTAAGGGAGAGAAATTTTATGATAGATTTTATATAGAGAAGAAAACAGTGGACAAAGTATGTTTTAAAGAGTTGACATCTACTAAGGAGCTGTGGGAGATCAGCCAGGTTGCTCTGCCTTTGTGGGTCTACATTTCTTGAGCTGTAAATGTAGAGAGGTTTGGGTCAGATGATGTTGATGGTCCCTTCTCATTCTGAGGTTCTAAGACAACTTGGTCTTCCTTATGTGGGATGGAATATGGGCTCTTAATTGAGTTCAGGACTTGGTCTATCCCAAAGATTGCTAATGCTAAACATGGCAGTTTTTGAATGCCATGTACTTTTTTGGTAAGATTTTTAAGCACAAGCATTCAGGGAAGGTTAGTGGAGGAGATGCATTAGGTAGTAGGATGATGTATTAAGGACAGTAAAGGGTTGTCTTTGTGAATGACTTCTTATTATAGAACTAGAGGCCCGATGCACAAAATTCATGCAAGAGTAGGCCTTCACAGCCATGGCGGCTGCCTCAATCGCACGGCTGCAGCCCTGGCTTCATCCAGAAGGTCGTTCAGCTGTCTGGTCTAATTAGCATATTATGCTTTTTTTAATTATAGATAAATAGGGTCAGCTATTGGATAAAGTTTAGTCTTAGTGTTTCCAGTGTACTTTGCATTTCATCTTTATTGGATAATGCTATATAATAAATAGTTATTTAGTCAAAGCTCTAGAGTAAATGTTAGATGACTTTCTATAGTAATCTGGTTGATGACATAAGTCTGTATATGTATATACCTATATCACATGCATATTACCTTTGAATTAAGAAGGAAACCCCTAAATTATGAGGTGTTATTATACTCTGACCATTCATAAGAAGAATATCTCTTTAAAGTGTGTTGACATTTAATTGACCTTTGAGAGTTCATTCTGTTAATCATACTCAAAGTGTTAATGCTATGGTTGACTGCTCTGGTGTTTTTACATTCAGTCGTGCCTAGCATATAAATTCTTCAGCATAATTGCTTCTTATTTAGCCAGAGTTTCTTTTCTTCACTGAAAATGTGAGTTGTATTTTATTTTTGTATCTTTAAAAAACACACACACACGCCCTGGCCGGTTTGGCTCAGTGGATAGAGCGTCGGCCTGTGGACTCAAGGGTCCCAGGTTCGATTCCGTTCAGGGGCATGTACCTTGGTTGCGGGCACATCCCCAGTGGGGAGTGTGCAGGAGGCAGCTAATCGATGTTTCTCTCTCATCGATGTTTCTAACTCTCTGTCCCTCTCCCTTCCTCTCTGTAAAAAATCAATAAAATATATTTTTAAAAAAACAACAAACCACACACAACAACTTAGCTTCAGGCTGGATAGTGCTAGGGGTTTGAATTGAAATGTTTTCCTGTCATTAGTTGTATGGGATGTGGCTTCTTAATATAAGAGTAATGGAAATTTTTTTGCTAAGTATACTTTTCTTCTGGCAGCAGTTAGAACTTTTCAAGATATAATGCTAAAGTATGGAGAAGCTTAACAATTTCACACTACACATTTTTAACATAAACTTTTGAAAATCTTTCAATTCTTTTTGTATAAATTAAAACTATCATTGTATTACTTTTTATTAACAAAGATTCAAAGGATCTATTTTTATAGCAAACTCTAATTCCTTGAATTGCTGTGAATGGAGGGAACAGCTAAAAGGAGGAAGTGTGGAGAAAAGAGAGAGCCATCATGGAAAAGAAGAGATTTAATGAGGGAAAAATAATGGTGAACAAATGAAGAAAGAGAATTAGTGATTTCCTTCATACCCACACCTCCTCCCCAACTTCACAGTAACAGAGGCAATTTCATTCTCTTTTCCTGACAAGGTTCACCAGGGAGTTATGTACTGTAGGAGTGGAAAATTTCTCCCTTTTACATTTTGAGACTTGGGTGTGCTGCTTTGAGATGCCACTGGTATCTCAGTAATATTTGTTTATACTGGGTATTTTTCTCTGTAGCCTTTGTAGATGGGGTTTAGAATACAAACAATACTGTTAGCAGAACTGCAGGTACTCGATTGCTATGTTTATTTTACTAGTTGAAAAACTTCCAGAGCCTTAGGACTTCTGAGTACACTAAAAAATACAACAGGCAATTTTAAAGAGCACTTTAGAAAGAAAGAAAAAATAAGAAGAAAAGTTAGGACTGTCAGGCTCTGGGATTCCAACCAATGGGGTAAGTTTTGTGTTTTGGGATTTTTTAATTAGTGTTTTCAAAGACTAAATTAGGGTAGTTTTATCAATTATTTTTTAAATTTTTATTGAATTTATTGGGGTGACATTGGTTAATACAATTTATATAGGTTTCAGGTATACAATTCTATAATACATCATCTGTATATTGTATTATGTGCTCACTACCCCAAGTCAAGTCTCGTTCTATTACCATTTATCCCCACTTTATCCTTTCTACCTTCCCTTAAGCCCTTTCCCTCTGGTAGTCACCATACTGTCTGTGTGTATGAGGTTTTTTTTTCTTTGTTTAATTCCTTCACCTTTTTTACCCAGCCCCCTCTGATAACTGTGAGTCTGTTCTCTGTATCTATGAGTCTGTTTCTATTTTGTTTGTAGGTTTATTTTGTTCATTAGATTCCACATATAAGTGAAATTACATGGTCTTTCTCTGACTGGCTTATTTCACTTAGCATAATACTCTCCAGGTCCATTCATACTGCTGCATAAGGTAAGATGTCTTTCCTTTTTATGGCTGAGTAGTCTTCCATTTTGTAAATTGCCACAGCGTTTTTATCCACTCATCTACTGATGGGCATTTGGGCTGATTCTAAATCTTGGCTATTGTAAATAATGCTGCAATGAACAAAGGGGTGCATATATTCTTTCGAAATAGTGTTTTGGGTTTCTTTGGATAAATTTCCAGAAGTAGAATTGCCGGGCCATAAGGCAGTTCCATTTTTAAATTTTTGAGGTAACTCTATACTGCTGTCCGCAGTGGCTGCACCAATCAGCGTTCCCACCAACAGTACATGAGGGTTCCCTTTTTCTAAATCATTGCCCACATTTGTTGTTTGTTGATTTATTGATGATAACCATTCTGACAGGTGTGAGGTCATCACTTATTTTTTAAGATGGGTGTAAAGTACTCTTATTGTATATAAATTACCTTTTCTTAATAGATAGTTTAGGTGAAATAAAAGTGTGGCACTTTCATTCCACAGATTATAAGACTAAAGTTAATTCTTTTTTAAAAAAAATATATTTTATTGATTTTTTACAGAGGGGGAGGGAGAGGGACAGAGAGTCAGAAACATCGATGAGAGAGAAACACCGATTAGCTGCCTCCTGCACACCCCCTACTGGGTATGTGCCCGCAACCAAGGTACATGCCCTTGACTGGAATCGAACCCCAGACCCTTCAGTCCCCAGGCTGATGCTCTATCCACTGAGCCAAACCAGTCAGGGCTAAAGTTAATTCTTTAGGGAATTTAGGATTTCTTTTGGGATGCTGCTTAAATCATGCTTAATGACTTTTTTTGGTCAGATCACTAGTCTGAAAGTATTTTCTACTGATTTATGATTATACTAGAGGCCCAATGCATGTAATTCATGCAAGAGTAGGCCTTCCTTCTCCCGGCTGCCAGCAACTTCTTCCCTCTGGCACCTGGGACCTGGGCTTCCCTCCGGCCACTGGCAGGCACCCAGGACCCGGGTTTCCCTAACAGCCCCAGCTTTGTCAGGAAGGTCGTCTAGAAGGACATCTAGGAGGACGTCTGGTCTAATTAGCATATTATGGCTTTTTTTTTTATTATAGATAGAGATAGAATCATTGGAATTGTGATGCTTCCAGAACATCCAAAATAATATGGTCAATTTTACCTTTAAACTTTCTGCTAATTCATTGTAGTGCCTCCTGAAGTTTCTCTTTATCTGCTTTTTGAATCTCTATAGGAAGGTATATTATTCAGTAGTATTTATGAAAAATACTTGCTTTAAATAACAAAATGTTGAGCTAATTTAATGATAAAGTATTGATTTGAAGAAATTAATTTATTTTTAAATAACAATTCATTTTCCAGGTGGAGGGGCCTAGTCTTAACAAGTTTGATTAGATCCCCATCAGTAAAACAAAGAGTAAACTGAAAAATGTATTTTCTTGATCATTGCATGGCAATAGCATGCTGTTCAAACATTTCAAGAATCACTAATAAATTACCTGTAGGGAATAGAAAGAGGGAAAGGGTGTTTTCTTTCTCATTTGTTCTTTTTTAATTTATCCATTTTCCTCCCACTTGTCTATCCTTCCCTATAGTCATGGAAATTTTTAGTTTCCTCCACTGTTCATCAAAGGTTCCCCATTTGTACATCCTAGATTACCACCACACCAAGTTTTCTTAGGGAGAAATGGAATCTGTATCTTTAGAAACTAATGGAAGTTATCCCATACTTTTCAGACCCTCTTTCTTCTGTACAGGAAAGAGAAGCAAAGCAGTAGTTGGTAGTTTGTCATTGTTGCTTCTGTGGCTGCCCTATTTGGTTGACCTAAACTTTACCTCCATTCTTAATGCTTAAACCTACAAATAAAATTAGGGCCAGTCACACTATATTTCCATCATCAGTTATCCCTAGTGGTTCAAATTTAGCACAAACCTGCTGTTTGAGTACATATTAATTAGGTAAATATAATAGGATGAAATCATGAGTTTTTTAATAACTATTCTTTGACTTGAAGTATAGTTATCTTGTGAGTTTACAGTTGTTTTGTTGAAAGTCTGAAAAAGTCCTCACATGAGCAACTAACCTGCTGATTGCCCAAAATAGTGTAAGTCATACATTAACTTGTAGTAAGTAAAGTGCTGCTGAAAGTGTTTGGTTTGGAGATGCAATGAGCTATTTCAAGTTAAGTTGCCTTTCTCTATATGAAATAGTGTAGAGGTCTTGCAACCTGATTTCAAGGTTCAACCCTGAATATGAATTTTTTGGTCCCTTTTTCTGTATGCTATGTCATTGTTTGCCACAAGTATAAGGTATATGAACCTTTTTCTTTTGCTACTTTTAACCCAATTCCCATGCCAGACAGTATTGGAGGTAATTCTTTGAAAGCTTCATAAGTCAACTACTAACTACTGTGTCCATATATATACTCTCAAACTATCTTATAATCCTGCTTTTAAAAAAATGTATGGGTGTGGGAAGTGATGGTGAGTGAAGTCAGGCTAAATTGTGCTTCTTTGTATTAAGAAAAATCGCACTAATAATGGAAGACTGTGTCCATGATTCGTGTATGTTTAATATTTAAAAAACTCTTCCAACCCTCTCCCACTCCATTTCCCACCCCTACCTCATAAATTCAAGCAGTTGAAGGGATTAGAGTCAGAGGATTTTATAGCTGGAAGGATTTAAGAGAGAATCTGATTAACCTTCTTGTTATAGTTGAGAAAATTGATGTCCAGTGAGGTCAAATGAGACCATGTAGCAAGTTTAAAAGCCCAAATGACATTAGTAGTTTATTTCCCTTAGTAAACATTTTTCTGATTAATCTCCCCTAACATGTTCATAATCAGAAGGTAATAATAAGGAAGAATAACTAATCTGTGCATGGTGCTTTCCCGTATCTTAGTCATTTCTCAGAAGAGGACTGTGAGGTGTAGGTAAAGTAGTGTCCAATCACGGAGAAAATAGGCTCAGTGACAGTCAGAAACCTGCCTGTGCCAATCATCTATCAAAAGGGCCCAGTGCTCTCTGTCTTTACACCTTGGCAGAAGCATCAGCTGGTCTCAAGATAATTTCATAAACCACAGGCTGGGGAATCACATCTTCATATTATAGCTTTGGTTCTAAACACAAACCAATTAACTTTTGTCTACTTCATCACTTTTAAAGGGGGGGGGGAGGCCCTATTTTTTAAGAGTTATGAACTCATAAATTTCAAAGGAAACATGCTGCATAATTATAAATAAGGTGTGTTTTAAGACTCTCTTTATCAACATTTTAAAAATTCAGCCTGCATTCTTTGGGTACCTACTATGTTAAGCATGTTATATACTCCAGGAGACACAATAATGACTGAGACAGAATCATGGCCTTCAGAGCTTATATAATCTCTCTTTTCAAAGATTTATCGAGATGGAGAACTGTTTCTGAGAAATGGCTGGTACTGTCTACATATTACTCTTGAGATATGGGAGAACTAATTCTTATATCTGGGATAATGGGTCAATCATTTTTTTCTAAATGTTTATATTAAAGTACTCCAAGAAAACTTATAAAATACAAAAAAATAGGAAGGAAAAACATGTACGCTCTAAATTTTTGACACAGTATTATTTATATTATACCTATAGATTTTTTTGTCTTTTCTTGAATTTGATGGGATATCTAATGTTTGTATCACTGCAGAGCTTTGTAACCTGTTTTACTGATTACATAATTCCAGAAGGAATCAGTTTCTGAGCATGTCAATAATATGGCTGTTTTTGTATGGTATTTACTGATGTTATTTTACACAAAATGATTAAGAAAAGACTCTAACCTTGGCTAATTCTAAGAAATACTTTTTTAAAGTATTTTTTAAGTGCACTAAGTGGCAAACTACTTTCAAATCTTTCTTTAAGAGCATCAAAATCATTTAACTTGGCTAAAATATCCATAGAAATATCAACTATGTACAGTTGCCATAAATTAGAAACAAATTGTGAAATGTATAAACAAAAAATATTTTAAAATGCAGTTTCTAATACTAAACATGTTGATTTTTTACTGTTTGGAATAATTTTAGCTTTGATTTTAAAAAGCAAAAACAAGGACTGTTTGAATTTGGAATTCTTCCATGTGATGATTACAATGAAATTAATCTTAAACTTCTAATGTCCCTTTAGAAATAGGACCTGGGTGAGAGTGCTCTTTGTGCGAAATCTAATGGAGCAGGAATCCCTGAGTGGGGAGAGCTGAGCCAGCAGGTGGTTTGAGGGATGTTGCCTGGGAATTGCTAACAGTAATGCTGAAGGAAGAGAGGGAGAAGGGATGGGAGGAGAGGGATGGAAAGTCCCTCATTAGCCTGAAGGCTGGGATGCCCTGACCCTCTGGAATCCCCCTCCCTGGTGAGAATGCCAGCCAAAATAGGAGAGGATGATGAAGAAGTCAGTTGATAATAACCACAAAACTCTGATAAGCTTGGATAGCTCCTATCTCAGTAGCCCTGGCCTCCATTGGAAATCAGTATTATTTTAAATGAGATTTTGGCAAATGAATAAAATATATGAAGAATGAGTAAGTGATTGAATGAATTGTATCAGCAGTGGACATGGATATTTGTTTCTACTCAAAAGTTTTTTTCTTATTGTTATGTCCAATTTATAGTGAAAACACATTTTTATGGAATTATCATTAACTATATCATATTTATTTAAACCTACACCCTCTCCAACTCCACAGATGACTCAGAGGAGGTTAGAATAACAAAAAAAATCATAATATTGCAGTGAGGAATAGATGTGATTCCAACTCTTAAAGCCTGGTGTTTCCATGGTGTGATGATGATACCATGGCAAGGTTAAAATAGATGTGATTCCAACTCTTAAAGCCTGGTGTTTCCTGGTGTGATGATGATACCATGGCAAGGTTAAAATGAGATTATGTGTAGACACTGTTTGACATACAACAAAAATGTATTAGAGTTAAGGCTGTAAACTTGAGTATACACAATTTAGCTTATTCTCAACTTATTTTGCACTACAATTTTACTGAAGAGTGTTAATTGAACAAAATATATTAATTTCTGGAGTAGGAGAGATTTTATTCTTTATAACTCTGTAAACTCTATACTATCCAATATATAATGCCTTGCTTCCTAGAATTTGAGTTTCTTAATCTTCCAGGTGTGCACAATCCATGGGAAAATGTTCCCAGTAAATTTACAGCCTATGGCCAGTTTCAAGAGGCAAGGACCAGGTAGGTCTGCATTTTTATTAATTTTTTTTTTTAAAGCAAGGGAAAGTTCATCACTGTCATTAGTAAAAAATATAATGCGAATTAGAAGTGGAGTAGGCTAAAAACACTGTGGCCTACTAAGTGTAGAGTATAAGTAGAAGAAGATGAAGATTACTTTTAAAAGTCAGAATTTTGTTTGTTCATTTATTTTCCTTTCATTTCAGACCAGTTCTATGCATGTTTTCTACAGAAGGAAGCAGAGACTACTTGTGTTTCTTGCCTTAAGGTGGGTTTTCTGAAGGAAGGGATAGGGGCCAAATGCCAATACTATTGATACAGTTTGCCTGGAACCTTGGCCTCCAGAGAGATGGATGGAAAGATGCAGAACAGAGCCTGGACACTGGGTTCTGTGCTGACATGAAACACTTCCATTCCTAGGATGTCAATGCAGCATTCAGAGACCAGAGGGGATGGAGGTTAGATGAACGTGCAGGAAAAGAGAGGTGGAACCATAGGACGAAGCATCATTCTCTAGTAGGTAAGATCACTTACATGCACCTTTGCATTTTCATGGCCAAAGGACAGACCTAGTATAAATAAATCAATCAACAAAAACAGTAATGATAACTTCCTCCAGCTGCTGATTAGTGCCTAAAATCTCACCATTCAAGTATGAAATACTCTGATATCCTAAAATCTGGAGAATTTAGGTATATGAAAGGAGGGAGGTGGGGGAGCATGAGCACTGTAATAATTTAAGCTGTTCTTAATTATTCAGAGTTTAGGAAAATAAACTGATTATAGAATCAACTAGAGGCCTGACGCACGAAATTTGTGCGTGGATACGCTCCCTAGGCCTGGCCTGTGATCAGGGCCATCTTCTCTGGCAGCCAGCCCTGCCCCCCGCCGCCATCCACCCCTTTGGCAATTGGAGCGTGCTGGCCAGGGAAAGGGACCAAGAGGTGGTCAGTGCTCCTCATAGTGATGGATTGAGTGGTCGTTCTGGTCGTTCTGCTGTTAGGGTCAATTTGCATATTACCCTTTTATTATATAGGAGGATAAGAGGGTTCAAGACTGAATAGTTTAGGATAGCTAAGGAAATTTTTAAAACTTTATCTGGGGCCAGCCCTAAACTGTGCACTGCCAGAAGGAATTCATCCTTCAAACTGTTAAAACAAAATGGTCTGGGGAAGATTACAAAATCTGATTAGGGTATAGACATCCAGAGCTGCACTTTGGGTAGGGAGACTTTTATGCATTTTCAGGGTTAATTAAGACAAACCTGGGTCTGATGTATTAAGACACAATTGATTCTTATACTGCCATATTTGTTTTTAATTCATGATTTTTAAAATAGATTTACTGGTCACATTTCTCAGGTAGTGGCAAGATCTTAAGCAAATTTATTTAGTTCTGTCTTTCTAGATGAGTGGTTTTCTGCCTGGAAGGTATAGCAAAATCATTTTATAACTTTTGTGAAATGCACATACTCAGCTCCCTTCCTATATGAATAAGAATTGCAGAGTCCATAGGGCAAGGGGCAGTCCAAGTATGTGGGGCTAGAAAAAACTGTCCTGGGAATTGTTGCCACACTCTCATTTGGGGGATTGCTATTCCAAATAGAACTGGTACTGGTCAATTACTCAAAAACAACCAAATAGCTTACACTAAATATCACTGAGTCTCCAACTGGCAGAATTATTCCACACCTAGTTGGGATGGATCTGATTTACCTTTCACATGGATTTCATCTAGCTGACTTGCTAAAAAGGAAGCCCATGTATATAGACACTTGTTAAATGCCCTTCTACTTACGAACTTTGTAACTAAGATCTTACGGTCTTTCATGCTTTGTTTGGAGAAGTTTTTACGTTTATTCATAGAACTCTGAGCAGAAGGCTGGATTTCAATGTTGTGCTAAGGCTTAATATCTTTCACCTGTTCACAGAATTGTTCCTTGAGATTGTTTGCTTAGGATGTACTACTAGTCACTTAGGGTTTTTCATTTTTAATTTAAAGTTATTATTTAAAAGTGCTAAGATTCCAAAGCAAGTAGGAGATCTGTCACTTTGAGGAAAACTTATGGGAGTGAAAATATTTTCTTTTTGTAAACAGTTACTGCTATTCAATATCTTCACAGAGTGGAAGGATTGTTATTTATCGGTTTTAATTAAAGAGTACCCTGCCTGTCTATTTGCGACTAACTTAAAAGAAGTGGGTGTCTTGGTGAGAAGTTCACAAGGTTGGTTACTGTAGCTGAGTTTGGTGAACTGACTCAAACTCTAGTCAGCAGTGGTATAGGAATGCCAAGTACTAAGAATTTGTGGAATGTAGAATCTCACAGCACTGATAAAGTTTGCTTTGTTCCCCTATGTGACTTGACCCATTGAGAAAGCATGGTTCCCTAGGAAGTTTTAGTAGTTCAAAGCCCTTAGTTAATAAAGAAAAAGGCCACAACATAACTCAGCTTGTTTTCACCTGCTGCCTCAAAGATTAACTTTCTTAACCTTAATGGGATAGAGTTACCCTTTGCTTTGAAAAAGTAATTTATAGAGCTCTTCACATTTGTTAGTTTCAGTAAACATGACACTGTTTGTGTGGATTTGTTTATGTTTTGGGTTTGGTGTCACAAATTACTAAGACTTCTGCAATTTAAGAACCTTATGGTAACTTCATCTGAAAACAAATCTCAGGGAAAGGCACACCCTCTTTTCTGTATCAGCTTAATCTTTCACTGGACTAGGAAGGGTTTTGAATTACTTCAGGAAAGTAGTGACTGATAGAGCTTAACCTTCAGTTTTCCTCATTTATTTTCATAAAAGAATGGGAGTGGAATTCAAAACATTCAAATTTAGAGTTAATGTGCGTCACTCTGTTGCGAGTGATAGGTTCGGTGTTTTTCCAGTGGGAAACTGTGATCCACAAACTGATATATGCCTGTTGTAGACCTTGTTATTCCATTCTACTTTTCTCCTGATTGTTGCTTACTCTTTCAAAAACCAGCTGACTTTACAAATTGTTTCTGGGAGCAGATTTCAGAGCAAAAGTGATACATAAAAGCAGCACGTAAGTCTTGTTTTTGTCAGAATTTATAATGTTTGAAATAAACCTTTTATTTCATTGAGAGTGTAATTTCACTTAAATGTAGTATTTAATGTTAAATGTGCACTTTATGTTGTTAACATGATTTAATTTCCATGTTTGGTCACTTTCACTCAAAGAAGGATTTTAATTACATAACACATGCTGGAGTCATTTTAAGTAACTCTGCCTTTGCTTGTTTGTTCCTTGTAGCTAACAGTAATGAATAAGATCTGTTTGCATATGTCATCTTAGTACATCAAAGAATTTTATAGGAATTTGGTAAATGAATAATAGACATTCATGAAGCTTATTGTTTTGAATGTGAGACATTTTTTTACAATATTTCTATTTGAATGAGACTTCAGTGATGTACAGACTTGCTGCCTATACATCTTAGAAACACCTGCTGGGGAATCTTCTTCAACTTAACAGAGAGAAAGCAGATCCCTGTTGACAGTGAGCGACTGTAAACATCCTCGACTGGAAGCTGTGAGGCCACAGAGGGGCTTTCAGTCGGATGTTTGCAGCTGCCTACTGCCCCAGACTTCAAGGAGCTGCTTTAGGGGCTATTATCTTGTTAACTAGAACTGAATACCTTGCTTTCTCTTTGATACATTTTTACAAAGCTTGGGTGAAAATGGTATAAATTAAATAACTTTGAAACCATTTCTGTACATTTTCAGAGGACTTCAGCAGGGCAGGAGAAGTGCTCTGTGTCTGTATAGAATTTGCAAGTGGGAGACATCTGTAATACTCTCAACAATAAAAATTAATTTTTAAAAAACAGCAAAGTATTCCTGAAGGAGTAAGGAAATATATTATAGTATCTTTGTTCTTATAAAAAGTGTACTAAGGCAATATTTCACAAATCACTCTAAAAAGTGATTTGTGTTCTCCTGCTGTTTATATTTATCTGTAATTTCAAAATAAGTAATTTTAAAAAGCCATTCACTAACATTTCTATTAATGAAATGAAGTTATTTGGAAAGAAAAAAAAGTAAAGGCCAGAGTGAAGAATTAATTCACTTTGGATGGATTAAATCTCTTTTATTTCTTCATAGGTTCAGTTTTTAAGTAATAAAGTAGTTTTCAGTTTAATAAGAAACTTAAACTAATATTGACTCAACTAACTCTTATTTGAAAAATCTGTTTATTATTTTTTTAGCTGATGAGAATAGTATTTTAGGCATTTGTTGATACTGTCCCCATTCAATCGAACTGTTAACTTTGCTTTATGTAATAGGATGTATCTCTTTAAAATGCTATACTAAATATATGAAAACAAGCTAAGTTTTTTAAAAGAACCCTGTTTTGGATCTCTGTGAAAGACCTAATTTCTAACTTTTTTTTTTTTTGTAAATCTGTATTTGTCTTACGGAACATTTGTTAAAATGAAACACTTAAATAGTAGAAATGAGACACTTTAAAAGGAGATGAGGGCAGCATCCTTTCTCTTAACACGTAGTATCTTCTAAACACGTGGTATTGTCATTAATGTAGAAATTATAGTTTCTGTTCCCCCATTAATACCTATTGATGATGTTGATAAGAGGTGATACTGAAACATTGTGACTGAGCCACCATTTAAAATTTTACCAAACTACAGTTGAACACTCAGCTGGTATGGATATCTCTATCTATTTATCTATCTATCTATCTATCTATCTGCCTTTAAATTTCCCTCATACATAGAGCCATCAAGTGAAAAATACTCAATTAGTCATACTGGGCCATGAGATGTTAGTAGATTGCCACTGAAATGGCTGGGAGGGGTGAGGGCTTTCCATGTGCTAGGCCTGGGGTCTGGAATTGAGAATGTGGCCTGTTTTTTAATAGGTAAACTTAAAACACTTAGAGTAAATAACTCAGTTGTGTCCCAGGGTAAATGACTATAAGTTTGGAGAAATGGGTAAACTTTTCCTAGTTCTTTGACCTTCACTTGCATTAGGTTCTTCTCCTGTGTTATTTCACATGCCCTTTCTTTCTTCACTGACCTCTAAATTTTCCATTTCCCATTTCTATTTGGTTATTTCCTTCATTTAAGTAATTGCTTATTAGAATATTTTAATGTATAAAAACTACAATATTCTTAAATATTTTTAATCCAATAAATACAAATCTCAAGAAAACATTCTGGATAATTTTTAAATTCTATTATTTGTTACGCCCTGTGCCCCATATTTCCATAGTAACAATCTAAAGTGGTATTTTAAGATAATAGCAAAAGTATGCAATATGTATTTGGAATAAGATTTGAATATAATTTTTTTATTTTGCAAAAATATCCAACTTTTAAACTTTACATTGTTTTACATTTCTACAACTATATTAGACAAAGTTATTGTGTACTTAAGTAAGATACATGAATATTTAGCATAAATTACTCTTTATTGCTAATTACTTTCATGTGGTTTTTCTTCTTTACATAATTTCAAAATTCCATGTTTGTATCACCATAATAAAATATAATATATGATCTAGAATATAAAATTCTTGAAATGGACCCCCGTAGGTCAGTTACTGAGAATAAAACAGTAAAAAATGTGGGCTAGATAAATGTAACCTAAGTGTAGCTGTAAAGTTTGTAACATTAAAAAAATAGCACTACACTGAGTAATCATCATAGCTACTGTATGTTTGGTTTTTATTTATAATTTGCCAAAATAAAAATTGGCACATTCTTGGAAGGGAGATTTTTAAAGGAAGTGCAAGAGGTTCTAAAAGTGGCATTCGTGACTCATTTAAATGATACTTATTTCCTGACCTTAAAACTCTGATTTGAACCTGCACTGCATTCGGTCATGATGCTATCTATAAAACCTGTCCTCTACTAAAGAATACCTAAAACCAGGGGCAAGGACTGTGGAGGCAAAGGTTTCGCATGAAGGCCTGTGTGGGAATGAGGAGGAGGATATACCTTGGAAACCTGGCTCTGCCCAAACAGATTGCTCTCAGAATTGCCTTGTTTTCTTTCACTAAAATTGTAGCTAGATATTACTATTTCAGGGGGGAAAATCTCTCTTGAAGTGGTGTCAGTTTGTGGTGGCTTAAAAATAATGCAAAGATGCCAGTTGTTTTCTGTATTAGAAGAATAACCAGGATTAATTATTTCTCTTAATTTTTGAATTGACTTACTGAAATCTTACTGAACTTCTTTGTTAACCAGCTTATCGGTCTCACTAAAATAATGGAAAAGGCATGCTTTGTATTGCACTGTATCAGAGTAAGTATCCTAAGTAGATATGGAAGATGTGTTTAATAGTGTGTACTATAGCTGTTGTGTGCATGAGCTAAGCTGTTAAATCATTTAAGAGACTGGGTTTCTTATGATTATTTTTCCCCTTCATTTTTTTTTTACTCTTCTTAATGGCAAAAAGCCAGTAAAGAAAATTAGGGGAGGGAACCTTATCCTGTGAATGTGCTTATTATTAGAAACAATAGTCAATCAAATAAATATTCTTCAATAGGCTTTTTTAGTTGTTATGCACGAATAAGTATATCTCGCTAATTAATACACACTTTAAATCTTCAGTGTGAATGTGGTGGGCAAGTTAATGTTGCCAAGTGATACTTAATCTGCCTTTCCTAATTTGTATATCTAATTATTATATAAACTTAATGATCCAGTACTTTGAGAGTAGAGGCTTTTAATGCAAATTAACACAAAGTAGATTGGGGATTCATTCAGCACAAACACTCAGTGTGAATTTACTGTCCCCAAAGGCTTCACTGCCCCACATGGTTAAACAAATTAATGAATGAGCTCCTTCAGGTATCATAACAACACTGAGTAAAATCAGAATATCTCCACAGCTCTAAATTCAAAAATGACACCATGATATCCCAGGATGTGAGATACCTTACTGGCATGTGTGTTGGAAAACATAAAATGTTATATACAGTAGATTGATGTATTATAAGCCTATTATTCTCAATGTGCTTCCTTGAAGGGACTGAACTACCATTTCTGAATTTTGGATTTGGTCTTTCTAGCTAAGGAGTTAAACTCTTGAACAAATACTTATATCAATGAAGGAAAATATATGTAAAAGCTAAAGAAATGCATGCAGTTAAAGATATAAATAAATGTTCCAATGCCATAAAAGAGTGGCACAGTCAAGATTCCCACAGTGGAAATACACTTATTTACAGGATTTGTGATGTTAATGAATGAAAGCATTGTTGTCCTATGTAAATGAAGATTTATTTGCACTGAGTGTAAGTATGCTGAAATGAGACAGAAAATTGGTGAAAGTTGCAAATTCAGGTATTCAACTTGTAGTGTTCATATTTTGCACATAATAGATCTTTCTAAGTACATATTAAGAAAGTGATTTTGTTAAATTCATTAATCTTTAGTTATCATGTTACATTAAAATTATCTTTGGAATTATAATCTTTCAACTATGGACTGTATGTCTGGAAAATTTAATTTTGAAACATTTATTCTTTTTCATATACTATCAGTGGCTTTCTTGGCCATATCAGAAATATAGTTGTCTTTTTCCAGTTCTCATTATACTCCCTTACTCCAGTAAATCTGTATGTTACTTAAAATAAGTTCTGACAGTCAGATATTGAATAAAAATCTAGGAAATTTGTACTCTGTTTATTCACAGAAAGAATAATGTTCAGTGGTATTTTGAACCAATCATCTAACCTCTTTGTACTTTAGCTTTAGTTTCTGGGCTGATTTTGTTAATTTCTTATAACTTGTTCCTAAATCTCTAATTAAAAATAAATAATTTTGAATTGTTAGAAATTCTAAATATTTAAGGCTATTTTAATAGCATAAATTCAATTTGTCAAAATGCAATTTACTAAAATATAAATTTTTTTTTCTAGAAAATACTATTCGGTTGTTGGTTCCTATTTAATTCTTAAAGCCAGCTTTAATTTAGTTTCCCACCCAAGATAACACCCAGGACCAGTGCTGGGAGAAGTCAGGATTATGTTTAGGAAATGGAAAATAAGTCCCAGGGCCTGGTAAGCAGTGCTGTGTTCTGACTCTGGACATAGTAGCTCTCTTTTTCTGAAGAGAACAGAAGAGTCCTGAGAGTGACTAACATCTAACTACCAATTATTTTTAGGTTAAGGAAGAATAGGAGAATACCAATGAAGGCAGGATTTTTTCTTATTAAGAACTAGGGGCCCGGTGCATGAAGATTCGTGCATGGGGGGGTGGGTCCCTCAGCCCGACCTGCACCCTCTCCAATCTGGGATCCCTCAGGGGAGCCCTCTCCAATCTGAGAGTTTCTGTCTGTCTTTGCAATCATATGAGGGAATTGTCTGAGACCCCAACCCAGTTTGGTTTGGTGCTCATAGAATAATAGAGGTCTTTTTTTTTTCTTTGCTCCATTGGTGGAGATTTCCTAGAAGTTGCAGGATATCTTCCCTTTAATTTTTCCTCGACACTCTGACTTATGTCTCTCACCTTTGCTTTCCCTCCATCCCCCACAGTAACTTGCACAGCAACAGTAACTTGCTCCAAGCTCACTTTGCTCTAGTGACTAGGACAGTGATGGCGAACCTATGACACGTGTGTCAGAGGTGACACGCGATTTTTCGTTGATTTTTCTTTGTTAAATGGAATTTAAATATATAAAATAAATATAAAAAATATAAATCTTTGTTCTACTATGGTTGCAAATATCAAAAAATTTCTATATGTGACACGACATCAGAGTTAAGTTAGGGTTTTTCAAAATGCTGACACGCCGAACTCAAAAGGTTCGCCATCACTGGCCTAGGAGATCCGTCTGCCACCAGAACTACAATTCCCAGCATTCCTGGTGCTCCCCGCACTCTTGGTTTTCCCTTCCTGCTCTGTCTCTGTACCACGGCCTCCCACAATGCCAAGTCCTCCAAGCCACCAGCTCTCCCTCCCTGCTCTCCGCCCGGCGGCTTGGGGGGAGTGACTGAGGGAGCCACGTCCCCCCAAGCTGCCGGCTCTCCCGCTCTGCTCTCCACCCGGCGCCTGTGTATGCAAATTAACCCACCATTGCATACTCATTCCTGATTGTCTGGTGGGCATCGCAGATGTACAGTGAATTTACATATTTCTCTTTTATTATATAGGATGACTAGAGGCTTGGTGCTTGAAATTTGTGCATGGGTCGGGTCCCTAGGCCTGGCAGGTGATCAGGTCCAATCTGTGGGGCGACCGGCAGGGTGATCAGGGCCCTGGCTTGCACCTGCCTTGGCTTGGCGCCACCCACTCGCCAGCCCCGCCTCTGCTGCCGGTCGCCTCCCTCTGCAGGGCGACGGTGGGGCGATGCGGGGGGGGTCTTGCTCGCACCCGCCTTGGCTGGCCTGGCACCACTCGCTCACTGGCCTCACCACCCGCTGCCGCCGCTGGTCTGGGCCAGTGGGCTAGGGCAGCTCCTGCATTGTGCGTCTGCCCCCTGGTGGTCAGTACACGTCATAGTGACCAGTCATTCCTCCCTTCTGTCGATTTGCATATTAGGGTTTTGTATAGATAGATTATATCTTAGATTAAGATATTACTTAATGGCTACGGTATATAAATGCTGCACTGCACTCTGTGGGAGCATCTTCTAAAGGGGCTATTCATTATTTGCTTCTGCCCCATCTTCTGCTCTGCCCCAGCTTTCTAAGCTCCAGCCACACCAACTTTCAATTCTCTGAACAACCTTGCTCTATTCCTTTGCATTCCAAAGTCTTTGTCTTAGCTCTTCCCTCTGTATAAATTGAATACTCTTATTTAACCCTCCTCTACTTCTAAACATAAATTCTTGCACACTCATACTTTAGGTCTCATACGTAATGTCATTTTTTCATGGGAAGTCTTCCTTTATTTCCTTCTCTTCATGATATGGGTTCCTTTGTCCTGAGAAGCAGCCCATCAAAATTATGGGGTAGGGGGAAAGCAGTCCAGGCAGAGGGAACAGCAAGTGTAAATAAGCAGAAGTTAGATCAGGCAAAAATTATGAAGTGTTCTGGTTCAGATGAGCAAGATAGGGTCAGGCAAGACAGGGCCCTGTAGACCATGATGACAAGTTTGAATTTTACTGGTAAGTGCCAGATTAGTACTTGTTATCATAAAATGTTCTTTGAATTTTGAGTTAAATTAAATGTAATTATAGGACCTCAAACATATTGGCTGACCCTATCAGAATGTGGGTAATAATTTTTTAAAATGATGTGTAACAGGTCGTTTCAATAAATATTGAATGCCACTAGTATAAAGAATAGTGAATGTTAGGGACTGAAGGATACAAAGTTGAAAAAGACTTGATCCCTGTGGTTGCTAATAAAGGTGGGATAAGATAATGGCATGTGGACCAGAGACCCAGAATTACTTGAATCCCACTGGAGACCAGCCATCCCTTCATGAAAAGGTCTCACAGGAAATACATGCTAAGAAAATAAAACATAATAACATTACTAAATGGAACATTCCCTCCAACCCCAATATAGAATGCCAATGAACCAGGCTGAACCATTTCATACTCCTTTAGCCTAGAGCCCCATATTTATGAGACATCTTGAGCAGAATAGAGTATCTGAGGAGATGAGTATATCATATCGTTTACTCTTGGGAGGAAGAACATCCACAAGAAAGTTTACCCAAATGTGATAAAAACTGTGCCCATGTCTTTCAGCTGAGCCCATTGGCCAAGAAATGTCAGCAAACCTGCCCCACCAAAGAGCAACATTCCTCCTTTTCGTGTATGTATCTGGGGTAGGAGCAGGGGAGTCAGGGAGGAAAGAGGGTAAAAGATGCTTATATGCACCCATATTCCCCCTAGATTCCAGTACTGCACCCAAACAATTTTTATTGAGGTGAAGTTGAAATACATGTAAAATAAGCGATATTGGCACATGATGTCCTGAATAATGGAAGTAATAATAAAATACTGACTGGCATTTATTGAGTATGTGCCAGGCACTGTTGTGTTTTGTAATTACTCACTTTAATCCTCACAATAGCCCTGGGAGTTAGGTGCTATCATAATTTTACAGATTAAGAAAGTGAAGCACAGAAAGGCTAAATGCCTTGTTCAAGGTCACTCAGGAAGTAGAAGAGAACCTAAGTAAAGAATAAAAAGTGCTGATAATCACATAAGAAAGAACAGCCAATGTAAGCCTGAAGAGCAGTGAAAGGCATTTGAGTCATATTTTCCTCAGGTTGAGGATGTGAGGAAGCACATGGTGTGTTGGGGAGTTCAGGGAGGGCACGTGCCTAAAGAGGTGCCTGCTCCGTGCTGCCTGGTTACCCCTCAGCAGGTCAGAGGGAACCTGGAAGCCATGTAGTCAGAAACCGTGCTGGAATGTTGTGGAGGCTCTACATATGTGGTGCAAAAATATCTACACTTTTAAATGGTGTTGAATTATAGGATACAATTATGCAGAAATGTTTTGTTTCCCTTGAAAGCTAGAAAACAAGGGTCGGCTCTGGCTGCCTCTGTAAATAGGCTGCTGTTTTTCTTTCTTTTTGTAGTTGTAAAGAATCATTCATGCCAGCGTAGTTAATGAGCTTCCGCAGCTGTTAAATGAAATTACATATTCTGTTCATCTAGGGCCCTCTATGCTGCCATTGTCTCCTGGCCGTCTTGGTGTCTTCTAAGCACCGGGGTACTTCTAAGTCACAATGGCCCGGCTTGTTCTCAGTCCAGGAGGTTGTGCGGTCTGGGTCAGACAGGCCTTCAGAAGGAGAGGCTATTTTGGCAAAGGTAGCCATAATAGGATGTTATTTTTCCATATCACAGCTGCCCTCCTCAGCTAGGACTGTGAGGAATACTAGGGGGGAACTATTCACAATTTTCTAAAAAGGTTATTTTAAGCAAAATTATTATCCCTCAAATTACACACAGACACTAACTTTCAGTTTTCCAAGGAGGGCACTTCACCAACTCATAGACAGCTGTGGCTGAGGGGATCGACCCCGATTTGGCTCTTCTCATCCTTCACGATGTTTTTTTTCACACCTGTCAGAATTGGAGCTTCCTGGATATGGCTTTTAGTATAAGTTTGAAGATTTTCCAGTCTCCCAATCTATTGTTGCTCTAAATTCGGACTTTCACATCTAGTCTTCCTCACTGTCTCTCTGAGATAATCACATCTTCTTGTGCACTCCAGAAATTGCTAACTCCCCATGTGCCTCCAGGAAGTCACTCTTCATTCTGGCACCACCAGGATCCACTTTGGGGCTCTGATATGCAGCTGCTGACCTCTTCTGGGCTGTGTTCAGTGGGCATCTGCTGGTTACAGCCAGATGCTTTTTGGTAAAAAGGAAGTAACCTCACACTGGGACTAACTGCGCAAGTCTCTCTTTATTGCACAGGAGTTGTGAAACTGTGCTTCTTCATAAATGTCCCTCTTTCCAAACACCTAATTCTCTGTCCTCCTCCATTGAAACAATATTTAGATTTCTTTTCACAGATACTTCCACCATATATTTACTGCAGGGAAAAAATATTTGCTAGGTAGTATTTGACTATCTGTTGTATGAAAAACCAGGTCTATGGTTTCTGGGTTATTACCATAAATAGCTAATAAAGAGTTAATCCTGATGAAGTATTAGTTTAACCAGTGAATAAGCACAGAAAACAAAGACATATGTGTAGCTACGTATTCTTATACTTCCCATGTCTTTGCCTTCCCAGTGCCCATATGGACCTTCCATAGGTGCCCATTTGTTTTGCTCTTTCTAAATTTGAGCTATTTGCATAATAGGTGTTAATTAATCTAGTTGTGTTATTCTGATCTTTAGTTACATCTATCTGCATTTGAAGCTATAGCAATATATACTTGTTGTCATAATCTCTTCACACTTGCATCTCTTAACTTTTGAAGAGGAAGTTAATTTCAGTGAAAAGTGATGAGGAAAATATCCTTGAACAGTAAAAACATTGCTTCATAAAAAGAGAAAACCATGAGAGTTTTCCATCGCTTGTTCTCTATTTCTATTACTAAGGGAATGTTAAAAATATAGTCTGGAGACTATTTTCTGTCCTATAACTGGAGCACAACTATCTGCTGACACACAGGCCACTTAGGAAATATTGCTGAATAACACATTTTCAAATAATCTGATGTCATCTCAGCCAAATTCATCTCTGAACTAACAGTCCTTTCTGGATTTCACAGATCTGCTCAGAGATCGGTAATAAATGGTAGATATTCAAGGACTGCTGCAGTGATAGTATTTATGTAGCTTGGCTAGAAGCAGTCCCTCTCTTAACATGGTGGGTAAGATGAAAACTAACCCTGGCATTGTACAGCACAGTAGGAACATTGGCCTGCTGACTTAAACAAATATGATTCCAGAGTGAATTATTAAATTCCACTGGCCTCACTTGCTAGAGAATTTCACTCCTTTTCCTCCCACACAGCTTCCTACTTTTTATTAGATGAACAGTATTCAGCTCTTGCAATTAATTGCTGTATTTTGTTAGTCATTACTACAGCATTTTCCCTGTGTTTATATTTTTAAACTAGCACTTGGATGAGTCCCATTGAAGCAGAACAAATATGTGTGTGCATCTGTGCAAATATTGGTCTAAAATTACATTATTAAAAAGTCCCAGTGAACTTTCAGGCTAACCGCTGTGCTTTGTATCACTTCAGAGACAGTCACATCATCAGGCTACTGTTACTTTACTAAACATGGGTGACTTCATCCCAGCATTTCCTTTAGAGCACTATTTGGGAGACTCCCTTCCAATAGAGGAAGTGGGTTGATGAGGGCCAGTGTTCTCATTCCAGATCCTTCACATCTCTGAAAAGCTGCATCCTTTGTAGAAAATAGATCTGTGTGTGTGCCAAAGTGTAACCCTGATGTTCATCAGGGAGGGGAGGAGGTCACATATTCCTTGTCTGTTTCAGCAGCAATTCTCCCATTTGGCAGGAGCTCGAGAGGAAGTATTTAACAATGGGATTTTACAAAATTCAATGTAGTAAAGAATGTTTTTATATTTGAATGGATCTAAGGAAGCTTTATTTTTCTCCCCCCTGATAAGTGGAGGGTATTTAAGGGTAATGGTATCTGTGGATTTGTTGGAAAGATTTGGCTCTTTTACTGGACTTTGTGAAATAATTATTTTTCCATTTTATCATTTTCATGAAAGGTAATCCTCAGAAGAAAAAGCTGTAGTCTCTTAACTTCATACTGATCTTAAATATTTTCCTTAGGGGGAATTAGTGAGGAAGTAACAATCTCTCAGGAAGGTTTAAAGCTGTGCTTTTATTCAACAATCAGAGCTCTTTTAATGTCTCCAACCATGCCAGAAATGATAAAGTTATTTTCTTTCATACTCTTACCATAAGGCCCGATATTTTTAAAAGCCTGAAACACAAATAGCTTTATGTTTAAAATAGTGCAAAGTAGAGGAAAAGATGTTCTTGTCATCATCCCCTTTTTACTTCAACTACATGTGGTCTCTAAGGGAGCTGCTGAAGACACAAGTTTCCTAAGTCCAGCACACCTATCAGATAAGGTCCAATGTTTGGTTAGCAGCTACAATAGAAAGTTTGAGGCCATCTGCTGAGGAACAAAGATCCCTTTCCTCTAAGGCCTGCTAGGTTTATAGGTCTAGGGCAGTGGTCGGCAAACTCATTAGCCAGCAGAACCAAATATCAACAGTACAACGATTGAAATTTCTTTTGAGAGCCAAATTTTTTAAACTTAAACTATATAGGTAGGTACATTGTTATTAACTTAATTAGGGTACTCCTAAGCTGGCCTTTGCTAAAAACATCCTCAATCAGATTGAGGTACGTTCGCTGAAGTCGACCCCTTCCAACTCTCCCATCCACACTCGTCTTGTATACTTGTTTCGTCTATCTCCTTTCGTTCATCCTCTCTATATGTCCAAACCATCTCAACGTACCTTTCTCAATCCTTGACACTACATCTTCTTTCACTCCACAACGTTCCCTAAAATTAACTTAATAAACTTTACTTAAAGTTTTAAGTCAACTTCACACTACATGCGTGCCTGCGTGTGGTATTTTGTGGAAGAGCCACACTCAAGGGGCCAAAGAGCCTCATGTGGCTCATGAGCCGTGGTTTGCCGACCACTGGTCTAGGGTACAAGAATGGTTGAGGTCTTCATTAGCCAGTGGCTCGTGCCACCATAACACATAGCAATAGTTACCCAAAAGTGTTTCAATGTCTGCTAAGAAAAAGGACAAAATAATAGCACCAATGTACTTTTCAAATAGAAGATCCATAAGTACTTGATTGATTTCTAAAGATAGCACAGGTATCTTAAAGTTGGCTAAAATCACATTATCTTTTTTGGGAGGCAGTCATCAGTGTTATTTATGTTGGACTTGATGTCAATTAAAACTCATTCCTTTTTCACATGAATTACTCTTTTGCCCCAATTGGTACTTGTTCGGCCCATTACCTGAATTTAAGTAGATATTTACATTTATCCTGAAGACTTCACAAGAGCTGCAGTTATGTCACCTTTTCCTCCATAAGAAATTTCTTAGAAATGCTACCTAATTCTTAAGTTAGATTGTTCCCATTGCAGTAATCTGTCAAAGTCCTTTTGGGTGCTGATTCAGTTATCCAACATAATTACTAACTTTTTGACTTTTTTGTCAAATTGAGAAAGCTTTTATTCACTAATTTAATTGAGGATATTGATAAAGATTAAAATAAAACCATTGCATGGGAAGGTCCAAGCAAGGACCGAGCCATAAGACCTGGCTCTCAACACTCTCCTCCAAGTTAATATCTGTCTGATCATCAGGGTTTGTGTTTTTGTTTTTGTTTTGTGTGTGTGTGTGTGTGTGTGTGTTTGTTAGTTTTTTTGTTTTTGTTTTTTTTTTTTTGGTACAATTGTTCAGCAGTTGTGAATCTTCCTAATTCTATTGGGATTCAGTCTAATTTTCTGCACAAGAACATCTTGAGAGATTTGGTCAAGTATACTTTGCCTAACACATTTTCTGTCTGCTTGTCCATAATCCTATCAAAAAGGAGGAAATAAACATCAATAGCCATATTGTATAAATATGATCTCCTGCCTGCCTTCTCTTCCAGATCCTCATCAGAAAAGAGCATTGAAGATCTAAGACAGAGGATCTCAGATATCCATTTATTCATTTATTAAATATTTCTTAAGTAGTTTCTCTGAACTGGACCCTGTGCTAGGAGTTTAGACTATAGCTGTGAACAAGCCAGCCATCATCCCTGCCCTCCCCAGAAATGTCCATTGTTGCCTGGCTGCTGTCAAAGGCTGAAGGGCGGGCTAGAGCATAAAGCAGCTGTTGTAAGTGATAGACCAGAGCCGGGAACTAGCATGTGCAGAAGTGGAAGCTTTTCAAGTTACTAAGATTGTAACATAAAAATATGGTGTCAAGGTCTAGATAGATTGGGAAACTGGTTGAACTATGTAACAAATAAACCCTAAGAAGCTTAAATTTGGCACAGCTTGTTTTCTAAAACATTTGGTATTAATAGACTTTCACTCCAGTAACTCAAGTGCATACTAGCCATAGCTTTCACACACGCTAGTTAGCATGCTATAAAATTGGCACTCTCATCTGAAGTAACTGTCTTTGAACTTAGAACTGCCATATGAGAATTTTGATTCTTTTGCCACAGGGAGAAAAAAGACCTAGCAGAACAATGAATCAATTTTTACTACATTGTTCGTCTAATGTTCTTTGGAGAATTTTTGGAGAATTGCATGTGCAATATCCATGTCTCCCACTGTTTATTCAGAGGGCTCATATTAATCATTTTCTGAAAGTACTTCTTTGTTTAGGTATGTGTACACCTGGGCTGACTCTTATACAGACTTCCAGATTAACTATACTTCATGCACAGATATCAACAGAACTGTATATAATTGGCCCAGAGACCCTATTTAACCCTAGCTCAGTTCCTTTTTTCTTTTTCCCCTGAAGGTTAATCCTGAGAAAAGTTTAGTGGTCTCATGTGAAAAGACTGCGGAAAAGCAGTATTCCTTCTTCCTTTGGAGCTCACTCCCTGCAGGAGCCTACTTCTAAGTACCTTCCACCCTGTAAGGATCTAGTAGGCCAGGGTGCTGGTGCACAAACCCAGAAACTCCGTACAAGACATCTCCAGTTGAACAAAGAGAAAGAAATGTTTCCTCACTATTGCTGTTTTCTTCCCCCTTCCTTTATATATTTTCCTGCTAGCCTCTTTACTTCCCAGCTTCTTTCAAATCCCTGTTTATATGGTAGCTTCCTGTACAAATGTGTATTCCACTTAGATGTGAAAACTTGCCTAAATGAAATTAGGCAGATATGTCATGCCATATATACACATGACTCACTCTCTTGCTTCATTTAGTTTCCTGGTTAAATGTCACTTTACTAAGCAAGGCCTTACCTGACCCCGCCTCCATCTCAAAGAGCTTTCTCTTCCAAAATGATAATTTAACATACTATACTTTCCCTTGAAACATTCATCATACTTGTCAACTATGTGTTAATTTCTTAATTGATTTTGATCCTTCACAAACACCATGAGACCAGGGGCTCACTGCTACATCTCTATAGTCAAGAACAATGTCTGGTACAGAGTAAATCCTAAAATATTTTAAATAAGAGAAATACGTATTAAATTATGCCAATTAAGAACCTTGAACTTTTAAATCTTAGTACAGTATATTGAAATTCAGAGCTTCCTCAAGGTCAAACAAGTGGTAAGTGGAACCAATATCCAAACTCAGATCTGCTGACAATTTATTCATATGACCCTATAAAATACTGAAAAATAGAGATAAATTAATTTTATAAATATATTTATATCTTTATAAAGCATAATGAACATAATGGGTAATGCATTAAACTTTATTATAAGCAACTGCTTATTAGAACATGTTAACTACCTATCAGAATGTATAAGGCCAGAATATCAATTATAATTAATATGAAAGTTGCATATCAATCAAGTTGCGCCAGCTTTTCTCTGCAAACTTTTAATATGGAATTTTAAGAAAAATAAATGGCCAATTTTATTGTATTTTTCATTTATTTTGCCTAATTCTAAAGTGGCTGCTCATTCCTCAAGATTTAAAACTCTTGTTGCTATATTTTCCTCTCTTTGGAAAGATGAGAAAGATGGTGGAGAAACACATCTTTCAAGTTTATAAATTATGCTCCTTGCAACCCCACAGATGACTGTTGCTTCCCTAGAGACACATGAGCACTGATGGTTAAGCAACTAGATTTGAAGCCAGATTTTTGTTTAGGCATTCAAACTTTTTCTTGCTTCCCTTGCAAACTCCTCAGCCTTCAGATGAGTTGGAAAGAAAATGTATAGTTCTCAGATTAATTTTCACATAATAGCATTTCATCTTTTTTCAAAGATTTTCTTGATGGGGAGGATATAAAGTAGACTTGGCTAGAAGCTTTTATTTTGCAAAGGTAACAAGACAACATATTCTTTTATCATAAGATTTTTTAATCAATTTTTTCCAATGTGAAACATATTTTCAATTTTAATATAATGGAAAAATAAAGATCTGTGATAAATTTATGTGTATAAACATAATTAGAAAGAGATAACAATTAAGTACTGTGACAGAGTCCCCAAATATTTTAATACTAACTTGCTTTAAAATTTTCAGCACATTTTCTTCTCAGTTTCATTCTACTGGGTTCTGTTTTCCATCAAAAGAAAACATTCTGTCATGTTAATATACAATAGCAGCAAAAACTGCATAAGGATACCATCCTCAGGGCTGCTGAAAAGCATTTTCAAACATTTTCTTAAAATATAAGAAGTAACCTATTCAGGTTCCAATGATTATAATCAGTCATCTGAGGACTTTTTATATTTTTGTGTGGTGAGCAAACATATTTTATTTGAACTGCCTAAAAGAAGCATTACATCAATTATCTCAATTTCATCATTATGAAGCTAGATGCTCATTTCCTGCTTTATCTTAAAAATTGTTAAAACACTGAGAAACTAGTAACCAAAAAGTCCCCAAAGAAAAATGATTCATGACCCTACTATTTACACCCAAATATTTTAGTTTTTGCCTTTTACTTGGAGTGCCTGCCTATTTTTGTGCAGAGAGAATTATTTTATACATTGAAAGTCACATTAAGCTTTTTAAAAAATATATACTTTATATTAATCACTCAAATGCATACATTGTACCACATTACTGTTTAAATTGTCTTCATTCTAATGACTAATATTTCCATATAATTTTTGGTTCTATCACTTTATTTTCTTATGATAAATTACCTTAAGCAATATCACCAAATCAATGCAGGCTTTTTAGCTACACATGATTATAACATTTGCTGAAGCGATGCCTGTATTGTGTATACTGGGTTGGGTAAAAGTAGGTTTACAGTTGTACATGTGGAAAGTAATACAATCATCTATATTATAAAAGGCCTGTGGCCCTAACACCATAACCGTCGCGGGTGGGCAGGGCTGTGCACGTGGGTGGGTGGGGCCGTGCAATTTCACACACTGGGCTTCTAGTTAATAAATAATACAGGAATAAACTCTTATTTCGTGTACTCACAACTGCAAACCTACTTTTGCC
The DNA here is from genome assembly GCF_000147115.1 of Myotis lucifugus. Classification (NCBI taxonomy): domain Eukaryota; kingdom Metazoa; phylum Chordata; class Mammalia; order Chiroptera; family Vespertilionidae; genus Myotis; species Myotis lucifugus. The sequence continues at coordinate 3,024,886 of NW_005871107.1, read as the reverse complement.
ACACCTGAATGTTTAAATGTTGCTAATTTAGTAGTTGTAAAGTGCTAACTCAAATTTATTTACTTAAATCTTTTAATTGTAAAATAGCAGTGATCTCCATATTTTATGTGAGTTATATGTTCATAGCTCTGGAAGCAGGCATTTCTTTACTCCATTATTGCATATTGAAACATTGATAGGCAAGAAATGATAAAGACATTGCATGATCCCCAGAGAATTAACTTGAAATTTTATATAGTCCCCCATGATGTTGTAAGACTATAAGTATCCAGATACAACTGAGCCTCTTTTGCTTTTCTAGTATTAATAGATATTAATATAAAGTTGTCAGAAATAGAGAATACTTCCACTCATTAATACTTTCTCTGTTTAGAGTGTGTTTACATCAATGCTGAGAAAAGTCAACTGGAGTTCAGATCTTAATTCTTGTATAATTTTGAGCAACTTTAAGCCTCAATTTCCTCATCTGTATGGTTTTTTTTTATGGCATTATGGCAATAAGCATTTAGCACAGGGTTTGGAATATGAAAAGAATTCAAAATGTTAGCTATTATTATTAAGTCTGATCAATTGAGTTAAACCAGAACTGTTAAAACATATGGTCTATTCAGGTAAGTCTATGTAATTAATTTTAAAAATGCAATTTCTTTTTCTATTTGGGAAATTTACAATATTCAGTATATTACTGTTAACAGTAATTGATGGCATTACAGCAGCAAATATGTTGTACCAGATGTATTTCCTAAAGCAAATCTAAGTGATAAAGCATGCTGTTATCACCATGAAATGCACATAATGCCATCCACTGAAGGACTGTGCAGTAGGTAGTGTAATGTAGTAAACATGAATGTTGGCCATTTTAACTTTATAACTTAGAAAGCAATATAGCGACAAAGAGTTGCTCTATCTATGATAATTTGAAATGAATAAACTGTAGGAGACTCCACTTAATAAGAGACAAACTATCATGTTGGAAAATAAGCTGAACAGATTAAATGAAAGGAAATATAGGAGCCATAGAGGACCACAGAGGTTGAACAGCAATCAATAATTCAGGCATCCTGCTATATAATAGGAGTGTGAACTGTAGGGTCAGGCAGACCCACAAGTCTGAAGTTCATCACTTACTCTGTGACTCACAATAACCTCATTGAATCTCAGAAGAAGAAGGAAAAAAAAGATGTTTTATTAAAGAACACTGTTTATGCCCTAGCTGGTTTGGCTCAGTGGATAGAGCGTCGGCCTGCAGACTGAAAGGTCCCGGGTTTGATTCTGGTCAAGGGCACATGCCCGGGTTGTGGGCTCGATCCCCAGTAAGGGGCATGCAGGAGGCAGCTGGTCAATGATTTTCTCTCATGGATGTTTCTATCTTTCATTCCCTTTCCCTTCCTCTTTCTAAAATCAATAGAAATAAAAATGAATAAGAATATATTTTAAAATATCCAAAAGCAAAATTAAAATGTTTGATTGTACCCAAAACTGACCTTACACATTTTTATTAATTTGTTTGACCTAATTAACTTACACTGGTTATCTTCATATTATTAATAATTCTGCCTTAGTCAAATGACAGAGCACCATAATCATGGATTTCAGTTTTGCCCCCAGAAAGCAAAATTTAAAATCTGAAATCCTCGATCTCCAAAGATTTACTTTACTGCACTTTAAGTCATTTAGCATTCATTGTCACTATGTAAAGGCTTGTGGTGATTCATTTATTTAGAATTCAATAACTATAGTTTAGTAACTATGACAATGTAAATTACTGGTGTGGAAAGCCTAATAATACAGTACTTGTTTGCTTGTACATTTCCAACTTAAGAGAAACAAGTAGCAATGCTTTAGGTTATAGTGACACCTGGTGGTACTGTTTTGTAAGAATATTTTCTGATTAGAGCTGTTTTGTCTCAAACTTTTTTTAAGTAATCGTTTTATCTGCTAGCATGTGCCTTGGGAGCCCTCTCTCCCTTCCTGGCCCCACATCCCTTTATGTGGCAGTAATACTTGGTCCAAAAGCCCTGCTGGAAAAAGCAGTCAATGTCCCTTACATTTCTGCCTTGGGTTTCAGAAAGAAATCCATGTCCTTGCATAAGAGAACTAATTTAAGGCAGAAAGAATAAATACACTGTTATATGCTAAAATTGGAAATATTAAGACTAGAGACATGTTAAGTGTTTCTGCAGATGTGTATTTATTGACTGTGCCTGGCATTCTCCATGAGGTACATACTGTATTATTTTAGCATTTTATAGATGGAAAAGCTGAAGCTCAGAGAGGGCTCTAGATAGTACCCAAGGTCACAGAGTTAACCAACTTTATTAAATCTCCAGAAAAGCCAGAATTCCAGTTGAACCTTATCTCTGTTTTTGAGAAAGAAAACTAATTATAGGCAGTAAAAAATATTTATTTATGTTATATATTTTTTTCTTCTGGGCACATTAATTTAATTGAAATAGTAAGTGTAAGCAAAAAAAAAAAAATTTTAAAGGAATCAAGAGCCCAAAGAACTTCAAAGGAAAGCATGATTGAATAGGTTACATCATACTGGTCTCCTAACTCCCTTTGAGTCTACTCACAGCATTCTACACAAAGGTAACCCAGACTTCTGGATATTTTCTCACACGAAAGATTTTACCAGGTTTTAGACTTTTAAACATGTTGATTTGTGCTACAGTGAGAACTTGCAACAGAATCGCTTTAGGCATAGATTTAAAGTACAGCACTTCGAGGTCAGGAAGTAGAGCTTTTCCCCAAGGATAGCCATGAGAAGGTTAATTAGAGAGGGAGTGGACTTTCTAAGAACAAATTACTTGCAAATAGAACCATGGAATTTTTGAGCTGGGTAAAGCTCCATGAATTTTGTGAACATATTCTGTACTTACATCTATTTAAAAGTCACATTATTGTTGGTTATATATTGTAACATTGTTGTGAGGCATTCCACACTTGCAGTTTTCCGTAGAATCTGGGGTAAATGCAAACTAGAGTGAGAACCTTTAAAGTTACACTCTGTGTGTATTGTCACATTTTCATTATGATTTTCTCATAGTTGTTCCTTGAAAATTACTATATAGTTTATGGCTCATTAACAATATATTTGTCAAATTGTGAGAGTTTAAATTTTGTTTTCATCTAAAGGAGGGGCAGGGTAATAGTTCCCTATTAAATGTTCATGGCACACAATGGGCAAAATGAAAGTAGAATGGCAAATGTATGGCCTAGGTGAGGGAAGAGGGCAGGTGGCAAAGTGGCTGGAGGAAATATGCCCCTAGAATAAGATGCAAGCAGGCATGCTCACCAGGAAGCTGCAACACTGGGAGGTGACCTGGAGCCTGACTAATAATTAGTAACACCCATGATTGGGAAAGGCTGAAAATCCTGAGTACACAAAATACATTAAGCTTTTAACAGGGGTTTTTCTCCAGTAAATCATGTATGGCTACTATAAAGCTGCTACATTTTTAACTTAAAAACTGAAATTTGAATAAAGCTACTGCATATCTTAAAAGATGATGTGTACTACCAAAGAATTTTTTAAAATAAGGTAATAGATAAAAAGTTTTTGAATACAGAATGTACCAAATGTAATTAAATATAATACACACTTGAAATAAGTATCTTTCATTTAGCATCCAGAGTGAGCAAATTACTAGTTTATCAGAGATTGCTTTTATGTGACTAATAAATCAGAAGCCCTACTTAAACAAAAATAGTAGATGCCATGTTACAACATGAACTTCTCAGACTTATCTTTGAGTGGTGAAAGTGATCATTTTATGTAACTAAAATTATTTTAATGTCCGTATTTAGTCATGGTGCAGTTCTTTCCAGTTAGGACATTTAAACTCTTAAATGATTATTCAATAGTCAGACCCAACTATTAAGGCCATTTCCTTTTTTCATGTTCCTTTATAAACTATTTACATGCATTTCTCCTCTGCACTTAGTTTGTACCCTGGTTTTTCTTCATTTAAAATCCATCACCAAAAAAAATTAAATAAAATCAATAAAACTGCCTTTGTGAAAAGTTAACTTTCCAAAAGGTTTTGCTCCATTTAAGGAAAGATTACTTGTGATTTCTCTTTTTAGCCATGAGTTCCTTAGAAAAGCAAAGCAGTTTAACTTCGAATTACTTGTTATTTAAAACCTGAATAATCATCTTCAAATTATTAACAAATTGCCAAGTGGTAGATGACATGATATATTCATTCATTCATTCAGCATTTCCTGGGAATCTGTGGTGCCAAACAAACCATGGTTATATGTGTGAAAATTTTTTAGTGAAATGAAATATGGTATTTTTATAGAGAGACAGGTAAGTAAATAATTGTAATAATGTATAAGTGCTGTGATAGAGAAATACGCAGAGTACCTTGATGGTTAATGGGGGGAGTGAACAGTTCCTTGCCAGGTTGGGGGAGAGGTGTGGGTTTTGGGGATGTGAACACCAGGGCAGGCTTCAGAAAAGAGAATACTGGATTTGGGGTTTGAAGAATGGGTGGGCATTTGCCAGATAGAGGGTGAGTGGAAGTGCAGAAACAGTGAAATAAAGAACGATCTTGTATGATTTAGTCCTTCAAAATGTCTTCATCCCTTCAGTTATGACAATTATATCCCTTAAACATAGGTTCATAGACTCCAGCCCAGATCCGTGAAAAGCTACATTGCTCCTCCTCAGAGCTCTTTCCTTCACCATCTCTCTCCATATTCATTTCCTCCTGCATGAAGGGCCTCATTAACCCAAGCCAGGTTGGAGACCTCACCATGACTTCCTCCCCTCAACTGCATTCTTGTTTATAGTGGGCTACCAGAACAGGACAGATTCAAATCCTGCAGCAATCTGATGTCTAGCCTTAAACTCCTCGGCACTCTTCCTGGAACCCCAATGGGATCTGTGTGTATATGGGGATCAAAGGAGCCCCCTGGATACTCTCTTCTTCCTAGTCTGTCCATTGAAAAGGGTTTACGATGTGCCAACGTGAAAGGGATAGCCAGTTGTATCAGAGCGCAAGTTCACTCCATTTGCTGGGTAAGGCCACAAGTCAGGTTCCCCCATGACACCACCAGACATCAGCATGGAGTAGCGATTGGCTTCTGAGGATACTTGGCCACTTACTTATCTGGTTAAATTTCTCATAAACTCTGAGCACTGTTCCCCCCTTGAGAGGCAGGAGGTATAGTTTACGTCAGAGGCCGGGGCCAGATCATTTTGGGGAGTCCTTGCTCTTTACCTCTGTTGGATGGGAACAACAGGGCGAGAGTCTTACAGGAAGCGTTTCCCCAGGCTGTTTCCTCCTGGTACAAGGCAAGCACATATTCCATCCCGTTACTGTCTGAGGTCCATCCGAATGGAAATGGGACCACTGGGGCCTTTAGCCTTCCTGCCGTGCAAGTGTAACAGTCGTTTTATTTAGGGCGCATACAGAATATTTAACCCATTCCACCCAGGCACTTGTTTCCTTATCCACGTTCACCTCTCTAATTAGGAGTTAACAGTGATGGGTGTTACATCATCACATGTATTATCCAAAGGCTAATTGAAACCGTATTGACCAAACAGCAAAATAGTCTTCTCCTAGATACTGTAGAGCATGAAAGTCAATGAATGTCAGCTGAGTTTGAAGAAAAGAGTTTAGATAAAGGGGGGAATTGTGAGAATAAACAAGTCATCTTTTCTGTCAGAAAACAGTTTAGACAGCCGCCATTTTGGACTACAGACAATCCTCGGGTTACATCAGACTCGAGGTACGTCGTTTCATGGTTACGTCGCCATCTCCCATTTATTTATAAAAAAACAAAGTTCCATCATTTTGACATATGTACTTATGTGCTTTATGTTTTTTATTATTTATTTACCACAAATAAAGGTCAGGAATTGTTATCTTTCTTTTAAATTTTTTTTACTCTTTCACTTCATTACTGCTGTGTATGTGCTCCATGTGAGTGATGTAGGTGCTTATGTAGGTGGGTTCCGACATAGGGCAAAAATCGCGTTATGTTGCGCCATAGGAACAGATCGCCGACGTAACCTGAGGACCTACTGTATGTGACTTGGCAGCCACCATGTTGGCTGCATGACTTGCAGCTCCCTGGGGGCTGCCATCTTGAAACGGCAAAGGCCAACCCCTCCCTTTGAAATAGCCAATCACGAAAGACTGTGCTCCTGAGCTCCAATCAAGAGTGAGGGACAGGTCACGTGTGTCAGAATTAAAAAGCCAAGCAGACAACCTGCTCAGTGTGCCTGTGGTCCCAGATCATGTGTGTGCGCACCTTTCTGCACAGAAGTAAAGACATTTGCCTTGCTAAAAAAGAAAAAAAAAGTTATATAGCTCAGAGTGTGTGAAGCTGGATTCTCACATCGACTCACACAGAAAGGAAAGGTGTGCCATTTAAGTGGTGGGTGGATCTTTTGAGACTATGTTGTGTAATCATAGAATATTGAAAATCCAACATTAACAGAATCCATAAGTGTGCAAGGACAAAGCTAGAGACCCCAGGAAAATTCTAGGATGTGCAGAGCAGGAAGAGAACAAGAACTGAGAAAGTAGTGTCATGTGGCCTCCCTACCTACCCACCAGCCGATACTGAAACAGCCATAATCTAGTCCAAGTGTACTACTCTGATCTTTCCTGTAACACACTGTGGTATCTAAAGTGATGTTGGGTTTTCTGAGGCTTGCGTTGCTGACTCCAGCCCCACCCTAGAGAGTACTGAGTGACAGATACTGTAAACATCCTACACTCTCAGCTGTGGAAAGTAGAAAAGCTGGGAGAAGGCTGTTTACTCTCTCTGCCTTGGAAATCAACCAAAGAGACACGGATTTGGGGTGTTTCATAGGTCTTATAATTGATCCTAACAAGTATTTTATGAGGTCAATTCTAATAGGGAAGAAAGTATATTAACTGAGTCATGCTAACAAATATAAAATAATTTGTAAGATCACTTGTCTTTGAACTAACATTTAAAAAAAAACTGCCAAATACCCAACAGATGAAAGTTCTGGTAACTTGTATGAGGCTACATTTTATGAATTGTTGTAGCCTGAGGCTTGCGTTGCTGACTCCAACCTATAAAAGCAAAAAACCATTAAATGTCTACACAGTACGCTGAGCAGTTCTCCATTAACCTGAATAGCATTTCCACACTGAGTTTAGCATTTTTTAAAGAAAAGTCTGGTGTCCTAGGGCTTGCTTTTTTGTCAGAAGATCAGATTCCATTTAAAGCCTCATGGTTAAAGATTGTAATGCTGAATAGTATGAATAAGGCTTGCTCTATAAAGCCAGAATATAGTTATACATCCTGAGAAAAGATAGGATTGTGGGGGAGGCAGGTATGATGCAGAACTAACTCCTAGATTCAGCCTTGACCAGAAAAAAATCATAGCACTTCATTTCTTCTTTTGTGTAAATAATTAAATTGAAGATTTATTTAATATTTGTCTAGAATTTGACTTATCCAAATTTAGTCCCTCTGATTTTTTTCTAATTAATATTAAATAACTCTTCTTTTCAGAGAGGATATTTGAGTATGGTATAGTCTAATATAGCAAGCCCTTAAAGGCTAAGGTAATTAACTTAATGCCTGCTTTGAATATTAAACAAATCTGGACAGAATGACTTGCCTATATTGGCATATCAACATATGCCAGTCATTTAAGCTAAAATACACTCTACTGTTTTAACAGTATTAAAGGAACTTTTAATTTCACCTGCTTGCTGAGACAATAGGAACAATTGTTTCATGATTGTCTTACCAAAAAAAGTGTATAAATATGATTACCTTAGCTCATGATTTCTAGGAAGTATTTGAAAAAGCTGGCCTTGCAGCAGTGCAGACACTGCTGAAGTGCTTGCTGAGAAACTCCAGTTTGGGTGAATCATTAACCCTTTTAGATTCTGCCCACAGGCTTAAAGAAGACCTCTTTGATACAATGTTCTATAGTCTTCCCAAAGAAATAGTTATTGTGGATAGAAATTTTGCTTTCTGCCAGGAGGTACAGATTCTGTGCGTAAATGCAAAAGCAGCTGAAAGTAGAAGGAGAGGAATGACCTATGTGCCTTTCCATAGTTCTTTAGTTGTTCTGCCTAAATGACACGGAGAAACATTCAGTTATTTCTGATGTAAGATGATTTTTGACTCCCAGTCATGAATGTAGCTATTTTAAAGTTACTGAAATATGTGTTGATATTCACTCCATCCTCCAAGAAATATTTATTGAGCACCTACTATGTGCCAGTTCTAGACACGGGAGATATAGCAGTGAACAGAAACAAAATCCTTACTCTCACGAATCTACCAATAAATATATACAATGTGTCAGGATATAAACACCTTATTCATTTCAAGTATCTAAAATACCTCATTTTATTCAATGGTATTATTGCCTTTTTATATATTTTTAATATTTTTAAATGAATTTAAATATTATGGAATGATTATTTTATTGTCTATGAAATACCTCTAGATATAAACCTATATAATATTGTTAGCCTTGTATTTAGCATTATTCCAAATATGTTCTTATTGTTACTAGCCTGTTTTATGACATGGATAAGTGGTATTAATAAACATGCTTGTGAGGTCACTGTTATGTATTCACTGAGAAGACATTGCTAAACATTTATATAACATAAAAGGTTAAGTGTATATGTATTTATATATGCTTATATATTACATTTATTGTATATCCAAATTATCATTGTATATAGTATAAGTAAATGTGTTAACTTAAACTACTCTTTTCAAGCTTAAAGTTCTCCAGATACTGATAAGGATGGTTAATCTTTACACTATATTTGTCTATTTGTTGAATGCTATACAAATGTTATAAATACTTTAAAAGAAAAAGCTATTTTAAAATGTAAACATCTATTTATATTTGAAATAACAGAAGCTTTAAACAATAATTCTTTGCAAGCTTAATTATGTCATAAAAACTAAACAGAAATAAGTCTAGTAAGCATATACTTTACTCATTTATAAATTCATGGTTTCCTTGTCTCTTTTTGTTTAAATTAGTAAGTCATTATAGTATAAATATTTTTATGTCTAGTAGTGATCTATTTTCATAAAACAAAACAACTTGGCTTAGATTTCTCTGGATTTAAATATAGTTCCTCTCTCCTCTTCATTTTAAAACTTCAATCCACAACAGTGGTTCTTGGATGTTAGTGTGTTTAACTCTGTCATTGAAAAGCTAAGTGAAATAAGTCAGACAGAAGACAAATACCATATAATTTCACTTTATGTGGATTCTAAAAAACAAAGTAAATGAACAAACAAAACAGAAATGATCTCATGGATACAGAAAACAAGTTGATGGTTGCCAGATGGGAGTGGAGTTTTGGGGATGGGTGAAAAAACCGAAGGGATTAGTGAAGTACAAATTGGTAGTTACAAAATAGTAACGGGGATGTAAAGAACAGCATAGGGAATATAGTCAATAATATTGTAATAACTATGTATGGTGTTACGTGGGTACTAGACTTATCGGGGATCACTTCTTAAGTTATATAAATGTCTAACCATTATGCTATATGCCTGAAACTAATATACGAATGTCAACTGTAATTGAAAAATATTTCTTTTAAAAGAAAAAGATATTATATTAGCTATGTATGCTACCAGATGGGTACTAGATTTATCGGGCTGATCACTTTGTAAGTTATATAAATGTCTAATCATTATGTTGCACACCTCAAACTAATATAATATTGTTTGTGAACTATAATTGAATTTTTTTAAATTATAAAAAAAGAAAAGCTATGTGAATAATATACAAAAATCAGTTGTATTTCTATTTATCAGCAGTAAACAATTAAAAATGAAATTTAAATACCATTTATAATAGCAATAGAAATTATCAAATACCCCAAGGAAAAATCTAACAAAAGTTGTATAAGACCTGTACACTGGAAATTAAATATTATTGAGAGAAATAGAAGATTTGAATGTAAAGGAGAGATATACCATGGCCAGGGAGAACAGGACTCAATAGTGTTAAGTAGCTAATTCTTTCCAAATCAATCAGGTAGATTCAATATAGTTCTTAAAGTTGATAAGCTAATTCTAAAGTGTATAAGTCAAATGGCAAAGAACAGCCAAGGCAATTTTTAAGAAAAGTTGGAGAATTCCCCTACCACATATCAAGATTACCACATATCAAGATAGTATGATATTTGTTTAGCAACAATCAGATAGACAATAGGTGACAGAATAGAGACTATTATTAAAAAGATGACACCAAGTTCATTGGAGAAAAGATGGTCTTTTCAATTAGCAGTGCTAGGTTAATTTAATACCTTTATTGAAAACAATGAATTTTTGGTTTCTAGCTCACCATCATGCACATAAATACCAATTCCAGACAGTTCTAGTTCTAAATATAAAAAGTAAAACAATTAGCTTCTAGGGGAAAAAAAAAAATGAACATCTTTATGACCTTGGAGTGGGCAAAAAAAATTTTTTTTTTTAAATCACAACACAGCAGAAAATTTAAAATTTTTTAAAATGACAGTTTGGAAAAAAAAGATCAGGAACATCTATTCATCAAAAAACATCATTAAAAAATACACACACAGAACAACAATGTGTAGAAGAGAAGCTATTTTCAACAAATATTAACAAACTTGTACCCAGAATATATAAATAATTTTACAAATTAATAAAACAGACAACTCAGTAGAAAAATGGGCCAAGACTTGAACAAAAAGAGGGTATGCAAATAACCAATTAACATGAAAAGTTGCTCAGCCTCAAAAGTTAAGTAAATGCAAATTAAAATCACAGCTCTATGCCAAGACTACTGGAATGGGTAAATTAAAAAGAAAAACATATGTGGGTCAACACTGCAGATGGAAGAATTAGTTGGGACAACCACTTTAGAAAACTTAGATGATATCTACTTAAGCTGGATATATCCATACTCTTGTTTTCTACTCCACATAAACTTCAGAATGTTCTCCAAAAGAAATGAATAATAGTATGCTTTGTAATTGCCCCAAGTTGAGAACTATCCAATGCCCATTAACAGGATTTATAAATTGTGGTGTAGTTTTACACTATAATACCATGCAGCACTAAGAATGAACGATTTACAACTTCACATGAAATTATAAGTGAATCTCAGGAGCATAAAGTTGAACACAATAAGCATACTATATGTTTGACATTTATGTTAATTTCAAACAGGCATATCTTATTAATGTCTATGGGCTAGAAGTCAAGATATGGTTACCTTGGTGGGTGGGGGACCAGTGACTGGAAATCAGCATGAGGTTCAGGTCTCCTGGATGTTGGCAATGTGTTGATTCTTGGTCTAAGTACTGGTTACACAGGTGCTTTAAGAAGTCTTCAAGCTGAAACTTATTAAAAAACTTTTCTGATTGTTATGCTTAAAAGAAAAAGTTTTTAAAAAGAAATATTAAAAAAAATTAAAGCTATAAAACCTGATCTTTAATTAGGCACATAGAACTCTTATTCAAACAGTCACTAAGAAAAGTTCTTTCTCCCACATTTTTCTCTTGAAATACAGCAACAGTACACATCTTGAGGAACATTTTTTTTTTCCAATTTAAAATATAATGTCTTTTACAAGTCTTGGTATTTATTATCAGGAGAGAATTAATTTGACAGCACATGGTTTTTCTTTTTCAATCATCAGACCTTTAAAGGATACTCAGCACCAGAATAATGTGGGACTCAGCCACGAACTGGGCCTGGCTGCTTCCATGAATGTAGCTCACTTGTCCATTGTGCGGGTTCTTATGAGCATAGGGAGGTCCACGGATATGGTTCCACATCTGACCAGAAGTCATAGCAAAGACTATACACAGAGATACCATGGCCCAACCAGTCTTGTTATAGATGGACATCTTGAGGAACATTCTCTGTAACTGGCACAGACAGTTCCACCATTCATAAGTTCACATAGCAAACTGACTTTTAAACTAACATCCTCTTTTTTTAAGATACTATTCTATTTCGCACAATACTACTCCCCTCAAAAGCTGTACCAATTCAGTCCTTGTTTTCCAACAAGTAACCACATTTCTGAAAGATCAGAGACAAAAAGCTGATGTTGAAAGGCATTCAGTTATTGCCATGATGTTACATTGCTTCAGTTACATGTGTGCAGGAAGGAGGTTCATTGACTTACCCAGTTTACATAGGCATCAGTAGCCACATGAGGACTGAAGGAAACACTGCTGCCTTCACTCTGTGATGTCTCAAAGTGTATCTGTAGCCCAGTAACCCAGGGTTAGGCTAGGAAAATATAGAACCTCTACTACTCAGAGTCAAGAATACAAATAGATTGTTAATTTAGCATTATTCTCTATTTTTAGGATGGTTATTATGATTGAATTTTTGTCTTTTTTTAATGAAAGAATGAATTGTAGTTTTTAGAATTGTCTTAAATTTTATTTTTTTTTTAAGAAAAGAAAAAGGCTTCAGCTTCAGGATGCTTTAATGTTCCACCCAAACTAAAAAGCCTCGACTCCCTCACACATCACGTCGCATGTGTTAACAAGCTTCATTCAGTGGGCCCTGTGAGGGTGTGGGAAGTGTGTACAGGCATTTCTTGTTTTCACAGTAACTGGAAAATTCTTATGAGGCCTGTGACAGACCCACACAACAATAAAAATAGTTTTGGCCAAAATAATGCCAGTCCCCTTCCGTAGATAAACTTACATTCTAAAGGTAATTAACTTGTAGGAAAATTGAACTATATACTCTTTAGAGTCCTTAGTGAAACACATCTCTGTAGTACACTACCTGGGAGCCTGCAAGTCTGACAGAGATAAATAGGATAATCTGAGTCATCTTAAGAACAGTCATAATTAAAGAGTGAAAATTGCCTCAGATAGAGAAATACTGTGATCTTAGAGTGACTGCCAAACACTTGTAATGCAGAGTTCATCAAAAGCTTTGTCACCAAAAAGCCACGTAGGGCCTTGAACTGCTTCCTTTTTGGCTCAGAGAGAAAAATCCATCTTATTTTAACCTCTAAGTTTCAGAGGGTAAACAGTTATTTCTGCATTTTGCTAATACCCATTAGTTGAGAACCTGACAACATCCAGGACTTCACTGTATCACTTAGTTACTGGAAAGCCATGAATTCCTAGACGAGCTAAAAAGCTTCCAGCACCTGGACTTAGACTTCGGAAACAAAGGTCCTTTAAAACCACGTTTGAATTTTAAGTGGGTTTGGTTTTCGTGTTGTTGCTAGCCCAGGCGTGTGAGAGTGCTGAAGAGGCCCGGTCTCCCCTTCCTGTGAGCGCTGAGGAGACATTGTCAGTTACAGTATGGTCACTGCAGTAGTGCTGGGCCATCCCATCCCATCCCACTCCATAAACACACACCCATCTCTGGAACAAGCCAGTGCTGCAATGGCAGTGGGCAAGAGTGGCAAACAATAGATGTACCAGTATGTCCCCATCTTCAGGAAACTTCTAGTTTTGTGGGACTGTACTTGCTACACTAATTGCTAAACTTGTGCTTCAGTGAACCTTTTAAAATTCTACCTAATCCACTCCAGCTCACTCAGTGGATGGAATCTGACTAGATATTACTGACTCGCCCCTCCCCCCAAAATATATTGAGTAAGTCAGTGCTGGGCAACAGCAAGCATAGCTTCTGTGCTGGCATAATCATTATCATGAGAACCACTAATTGTCACTAAGGGGTCTCTGTGTTCCAGAAGCCTTGTTAGGGGCCAAAAGCAAATACTTAATGCCCTTACTAGATGCCAGACACTATTCTAAAAATTTTGCTTATATTAATTGATTTTATTTAATCTTTGCTTATATTAATTGATTTAATCCTCACAGATAATAGGCACCAAGGTTAATTTTCAGATGAGAGAGAATAAGAAAACTACCCAAGGTTACCCTAACAAGCCTTAGAATTGGGTCTCCAACCTAGACTTGTGTGGTGGCAGAGATCTGCTCCTAACCATTAGTGATATGGGGAAGCACCCTCTAAGTTAGGTGTGATTGCCCCCAACTCTCCAGAGGAGGAAACTGAAGTTGAAAGAGTTAAGAAAATGTAGTAGTCACTGGAGTTGTTTACAAATATTCCAGTTCTCTCTGCTCTGGCAGATGAGAAAGCTGTACTTCTCCACATCCTCTGAGGCAGGCATGGCTGTGGGACTTGATACAGTCAATGAAATGGGAACAGGAGTGCCAGGGAAACATTAAGAGCCCAAATACCATAGACCATGCCCCTTCCCCCGTACTGGTGAAACACTTATCAAAACAGAGCCTTTGTCACCCTGGATCATTGAGCGACTGTGAGAGCACCCCTCTGCTAGGCTGGTGCTGGACATACAAAGGATTTTTGTTTTGGTAAACACCTACGTTTCAGGGTGAAGATGGAGAAGGGGAGTGTTTGTAACCAACTATTACATAATCTAGCCAAAACTTGAAAATTTTCCTAAATAACTTGCCCAAACTCATGGCTTGTTGGGGCCAGATGTGTGTCTAATCCAGGGCTCTCTGACCCAACAGTTCATGGTTTGATAATTTATTATTTCTCTTTGGGTATTGCATGACCTTCAGGAATCTAAACTTTTCCTTGCCTTTTAATTTTATTATGTGTAGTATTGAAAGTGCTTAAAAAGTGCAAACTGATGTCTACAGTTAGTCCAAGATTTAGAGTATGTAGAAGAAAAGTGTCATTCTCTGCCTTACCTATTTGGTCTGAAACTTAACATTATGATCTACCTGTCTCTTGAGAATATTTTCTGCCTTTCTTAATTCTGACATTTAATTTCTGGCAACAGACTGTCAGCAAGCATATTAGCTATAGAATGCAAATTTGTCCTGAATGTTACTCAAATTTCTGATTGCACTTACTAGTACGTTTTTTTGTAGTGCAAGTTAGTACATGACTTCAGCCTTCTGTGGGTTAACTGCCACTCAAACTCTGTGACTCTATAACATAACACCATCATCCACGGATGTACTGCTCTGTCTGTATGTAGAAACCCCAAATGGTCCAGGTTCTCATTTTTAGACTCAGATCCACCAGCTAAATGCACTAAATTTAGCTAGGCAGCCCTGACCACCATGACAATCAACAGGGAACCACAGGAGATTCTGAACCTCTTCCCTGAGGATTCTCCTCCTGAAGCCTCAGTGGATAGAAGTCCCTGGGATCCTGCCTTTTGCATAATTTGAGTTACTGCATGATTTATGGGCAGTAGGTGTTCATGTAAGATGTCAAGGATAAGGAAGAAACTATATCCCCTAAATTAGCAGGGTTACCTGTTGGGAAACTTGGGGTTTTCTCTTTCTATTATTTGCTGAAAATAGACTGTTTGATTACTTTAACTCTGTGAAGTTACTTTATCTATGTAATCACCAAATTCCTAACCCTTGATTAAAAAGCTCTCTTGAGCTATTTGAAGTTGTTTACTTTTTTATAATACTACTTTATTCCAGAAGTTAGAGGAAATTATTATGTATATGTTTAACCTAGGCAAATATCTGTTAAATGGTACTGAGATAACTTGTGGAATAATCTATACAATGAACAGATTGTATAGTTATTTTTTGTTTCACTTTTTATTTTAAAATAATTGTAGATTTTTAGGAAGTTTCCAGGTACAGAGTGATCCTATATACCTTTCCCCCAGTCTTTTCTATTAGTTACATCTTACAAAGTTATAGTATCCATCAAGACTAGAAAACTGACATTGGTAGTTCTATACCATTTTGTAACATGTATACATTCATGTAACCACTACTGCAGTTAATATACAGACTATCCATCACCATAAAGATCTCTCTCTTTATGGTCACACCCACCATTTCCCTTCACCATCCCTGATTCCTGGCAACCACTAATCTGTTCACCCTGTAATTTTGTCATTTCAAAAACATTACATAAAGTATTATTTTTTTAACAAATGAAAATTTTAAAAGTTATTTTCATGTGTTAATTAAAGCATTAGAAATCTGGTAGATCTCGAGCATACCAAGATTATTATTCATACTAAATAGTGATGATTAATAAACAATTTGTTTTGGGATACCATTTTCAGTTTTTTTCTATAATCTACATGTATAATAAATATTTTTTTATATATTTTAGAGAATGAAGACTTTATGACCTGATCAGCATCAGTGTTTTCTGTTGGTGATGGCAACTAGCAAATAAACAATAGATGAAACATACTACACAAAGTATGGTTCTAATACGCCCTGGGTTTAATCATAGTGAGCCTTTGGGTTGGTTTTATTTTATGGGAGTGAAATTTGATACAAATCCAAATATGACAAACATTCATTAAAAAAAAAAAATCTTGACATTCTATTTAGAACAACGTAATAGTTCACTGTATTAAGCCTAAATGGATGTGTAGCATGTAGACGAATTGTACAGAGGATACATTAATGTAAAATATATTCATTGCTGTCTTAATTAGAAATAATTTTTCCATGCCCACCATATGTGATCATTTCTCCAGGTTCAGTGAATAAACCTGTTATTAGGTCACAGTCTATTGTTAGGAACATATTGGCAGTCAACTGGCCAATGGGATATCATTCTGCCTAAAGAAGAGAAAAAAAACACTAAGGTAAAATGAAAATGCCAGTACATGCTGAAAAAGAGCTCATAGAAAGCATGTGACATTACCTAGATTGGTGACACTAAAAAGAAATGAAACAATGGTACCTATTAAAAAGAACATGTGTGTATTTTATTCTTTGAGAAACAGGCTAGGGTAGGGGATAGAAAGGCAGGAAAAGAACGTTGATTTAGTCTATTGAAAATGAACTCATTCATCTAAAATCAAAATAAAAATTGTATACAATCTTCAAATGTTTGGTTACTTTTTAAGATAGGTGTGCATTAATATTAAATGGTTAAAGAAGACAGGTTAGATTCTACTCATAACTTGTCTCATAACCTTAAAAATACTGCTTTAAAAATCATCAATTTAGAGGTAAGATGTACATGGCAACAGTATTGTTTTCAATCCTGCTACACCACTTCTTTATGTTCACTAAAAGACGTTGGATTTATGATTCATTTTTAAAGGGAGCAAGAACACAGGATGTTACAGCAGATGAATCGAGGCCCAGGTAAAATCTCTGTAGACCAAAAGGATGGGCCAGGTTAGATACAATAACACTGAATTGGTAGAAAAGGAGGAGTCCACTCTTTGGGATCAGATAGCTAACTGCACAAGGACTGCATGGGAACATGAGACTTGTCATCAGCAAATGCGGGAAAAGACTTCGGGCTTTTCTCACCACTACCTTTGTGAGCCACAAAGTGACATGATGGCCATAAATCAATCAATTAATTAAAAAGTAAACAATGCCATATATTATATATATAAAATGTAATGTCCAGAATAGGAGAACAAATTGTCCTACTCCATTTCATGTTGGACAGATTTACCAAGTAGTTCTGTATTCATTCATGTATGCATAAAGTAGGACATGTCTAAAACAATGTGGCCATTAGGTAAAGAAGACTCAAAATGTATTGTTGAGGACTAGAATGCTTTTCTGACTTATGACAACAAAGGACCTGACCAAGGATAGGGGTTTAGATTTGAACCTTGCCCCAACCACAAAGTTGGCATAACTCGGATGAGATAAATACACTAAAGCAGAATTCAGCACAATATAAGAAAGAACTTTTTAGCCATATTTGCAGAATCCAAAGATGGACTCATTTGGAGGCAATGAGTCCCTTATCTCTGGAAAATTTAAAACAGAAATTTCAGTAGCCACTGTGGATGTGTTACAGCAGTGATCTAAGTAACAAAAACATAACAGACACTTTGATTCTGAGATTTTTTTAAATGTGTATCAGCAATTCCCAGGTGTACCACTTACCAACTTCTTGGGCATCACTTAACTTCTCTGGGCCTCAGTTCCTCCTATTCAAAGGACTTAGGGGTGATGGTAACTTATTAAGCTGTTAGAGAGATTAAATGAGGTTGAAGAACAATAGCAGTAGCCTGGTTCCAAATCTCCCCATCACAGTCCCAAAATAGCCATACAATCAACAAGGAGAACAAATAAAACTGCCCAGGACCTATAACTTAAGCATTTCTAGGAAACAGAAAACACTACAACCTTCAAATGACTTAGAAGAACAAAATAAATAAGTTCTAACAGCACTTCTAATACCTGAAAACCATCCCAGTGAACCTGTGGGTATGGAGAGTCAGAGTGAGGAGACCAGGAGGAAGTGAAGTACACAAAAATATCAAATACAGGTTGGGATTTGGTAGCTCATAGCCCTGGTTACGGGGAAGAGGCTTGGAAGTGTACAGGCCTGAAGTGGCAGCCTCAGAAAAGCAGTGCTTCTTGGGGAGGAGTAAAGAGAGAGACAAGATTGTACTCCTTGGATATGAGGTGGTAGAGGGGAAAAAATATAAAAGGAGAAAATGAGAGATCTTGCTGAATAAGATCAGTTAATTGTGTCAGTGTCAATATTATGATTGTGATAATTGGACTATAGGTTTACAAAATGCTGCCATTATGGGAAGTTGCAAAAAGAGTACATGGAATCTGTATTATTTCGTGCAACTTCATGTGAATCTTCAATTATCTAAAAATGAAATGTTTTATTTTAAAAACTGATTCCATTTTAATAAAGGTAAAAAATAGACAAACAAGACTATATTGTTTAGAAACATATTTAGAAGTAAAACCAAAGAAAGTGGCTATCATAGAAATCAGTGCAGGGGTTTCCTTTACAGTGGGAGGAAGAGGTTGTCACCATGAAAAAGTGAGGTGGGGGGTTTCTTACCTTCTCTATTGTTACACTCTGTATGCTTTACAATAATTAAGGTCTTCACTTATTTTTTTTTTAATTTTCAATAAACGGTACTGACCTCCAGGCCATAGACTAAAGAAAACAATCAGGAACAGGAGTAATAAGAAATTATCTCTGTTGGCAGGTGACATGGCAGTATACATGGGAAATTCTAGAGAAGCAATGATAAAATTAATTTAAACAAATAAAAGAAAATTAACATGTAAAATAAATAATCAGCTAGAAGATATAATGAATGCACAAACCAAACATTTACAATGATAACAAAAAAGATAAAATATTTAGGAACAAACCTCAAAAGAAGTGTTCAGAATCTATATGAAGAAAACTGTAAAACATTTCTATAAGGCCAAAAAATATACTTGAGAAAATGAAAAGACATCTCTTATTCTTTATTAACACATATCAACATGTCAGTTTTTCCTAACTTAATTTACAAATATGATCCCAATAAAAATTCCAATGGGCTTTTTTATAGAGCTAGATAAGTTGGTCTTAAATTTCATATGCAAAATAAACACACAGAGTTAGAGAAATGTAGGGGGCGGGGGAGCAGAGGAGCAGTGAGGAAGAAGAGGTCAGAAGGATTCAAAGCATGAGAATGGCTGACCTGCTGGTTGTTGTATTTGAAGATGGAGGAAGGGGCTGGGGGTAGCTGAACAGGGAATGGAGGCAGATCTTAGAAACAGAACAACCACCTTCTGCCAGCAAGGAAATGAGGACAGTTCTACAACCACAGCCAACTAAATTCTAACAACAGAATGAATGACCTTGGCAGCTGATTCATCCCAAGAGTCTCCAAAAAAGAAAGCAGCCTGGGTGACACCTGGATGCCAGCCCTGTGAAACCAGAGCAGAGACCAGCCGGGCGCCAGATGCCTGACTTACAGAAGCATACAAGTATTACATGCAGACCACCATGAAGAAAACAACGAAGTCTGCTGAGGAGCAGGAAGTGAATAAATGTGGTTGGTTAGGACCAAAAAAGAAAATTAAATTGCACTAAATTCATCTATTTTTAAAACATAGATAAGAATAGTCAAGAAGATTTTGGAAGAAGTATAATGAGGGAGACTAGCCTTACCCAGATATTGAAAATTTTCTCGGAGCTCAATAATTAAAATGGGATAGTACTATCTCAAGAACAGACAAATACATAAAATAAAAAGTCTGCATACAAAATTATGTAATTATAAGGTCATTACAAACCAATAAAATAAAATTTTAAATAATACTAGGACAATTGATTATCAGGGGAAAAATAAGTTCTTCATACTGTATAGCAAAATAAATTGTAGCTGCATTAAAGAGTTAAAACGTTTTTTAAAAGCCAAATAGTTGACTATTTATATGATCTGAAGATGGGAGAAAACTACTTAAGCATTAAAGCAATTTTCAAAAATCTACAATATTAAAAAAGATAAAACATCACATCAAAATGTGTAAACAAAACATGAGAAAATGTAATTTGGGAAAGTATCTGTAAAACTTACGACAGTATTAATGTCATAATATATGAGGCACTCTTAAATAATTGAGACAGACTTTAGTAGAAAAATGGAAAGTTTATTAAATGATAATCACAAAAGAAGACCTTAAAATGACTGGTAAAAAAGCTTAAAAGTTCCAACATCAAGAATAATCACAAAGACTCTAAAAGTTCTCAAACACTGAGGGCAATTTCTTCTCATTAAAAAGTTAAGACTTCATGAGATGGTCCATTGGCTTATCAGAACCACATAAAATCGAGTAAGTTGATGTGATATATCTTTTGAGCTGCATTTTTAAATGCTTTGAACTATGTCAATAGAGTGTAAAATTCTATTGATCATCTATAATATGAGATTGACCTTGAGATTACAAACTATTTTTAGAATTAATGGAAATAATCACTCTTTTTTTTTAAAGAAAACCCATGTAAATATAATTTTTAAATGCTAATTTATGTCAGAAACAAAAGAAACTGTACCATGATTATAAGCATAAGTTCTATAAGATCTGGATTTTTAAGACATAATGAAGTTTCATGGATCAGTGTTGTCAGCAGAAATGATTTTTGAATCACAGATTTGAAGCAGCTGCAGTTGCCCTTAGTTTTGCTTGTTGTGATTTAAACCAGTATGAAGTACCGTGATGGAATCAGGAGTGGTTACTATTCTCTGGCCTTCTGCAGGAGCACTGTAGCATAGCCCCAACCCCAAAGCAGACACAGAGCTGCAATTGCCTTGAGGTTGTTTTGGGACCCATAAATACAAACAATAGAGTTTTATTAATCCAAAGAGCAACTAATGAGATAAAAGGTTTGTTTTCAACTGCAATTTTTTTTAAATTTTCCTTTATTTTGTACACAAAAGTTAGCATATAATATACTCTTTTGCACTTGCATTGTTTTTCATTGATGATATCTCAGAAATCATTCCAATCAGTACAAAGAACACCTGATTCTGTTTTATCGCTGCACAGGTCTCCACTGTGTGTATGTACCATAGTTTACTCAGTCAGTGCCCTACACTTGACAAGGACATACTGTAATACTCTGTGAATAACTTTGTGCATGACATGGGGATGCCACTCTAACTAACTGAGTTCCTCAGCCAGGGCCTAAAGGGAAATTTTTAAAAATACATATAATGGCTTATCATTACAGAAAGGAACACAGGAAGCACAAGCCAGAAAACAATGAAGTCGGTTACCTACAAGGATTTGGGGAAATTGGGTAGACAGAATACAGGAAGCAGTGACACATCTCTGATTATACCTTTTATAGTTTGACTTTGAAAACATGCAGATATTCTACATATTCCAAAAATAAAATTAAATCAATAAGAATAAGGAGGTACTAAAATTGAAAACAAACCAAAACACATGAATGTATCATATTTCACATGAAAATCATAGCACACTAAAAAGAGCAAGGGTGGGAGGGAAGGCAGAATGACCAATCTATGTCATTTATAAACAATATTTGACCAAATACCCTCAGTCTTGGGGTGGAGAGAGAGAGGAAGAAATGCAAACAAATCCCAAACCCATCTTGGTATATTGTTCATTGTGATGGCATGGGCCAAGCAGTTCTGAAACTGTTTTAGATGTACTAAAGATTTGAACAAATAGTAAAAGTGTTGCTCTTGTGGAAGCCAGAGTTTTCACTATGGAAGAAGGAAATACAAATTGGGAATGCTGGAAGGCAAGAAAGAACAAATCAAGATTTCTAAAATATACATATGTATATTTTAGAAGTTTATGTGCACATATATATGAATATATGTATATGCATGTGTGTGTATATATGAATATATGTATATGCATGTGTGTGTATATTGTTATTCAGGTGTGTATGCATATATATATATATATATATATATATATATATATATAGTTTCCTAGCTCTCTCTCGCTTTACTGAAAGGACCAAAAAGCAAAGACCAGAGTAGGTTCCCACTAAAAGAACCAAGGCTTCTAGGAGAAATGGCTGATTCCAGGCCTGTGACAGGGTAGTTTAGTTCCTAAGGAGACGGGCTGCTTGTGGCATCCAGCGCTTGCCCTCTTCTCTTCAAATGCTACGAAGCCAGCCACAGTTTCTTCCCCCTAGTCCAGTGATGGTGAACCTTTTGAGCTCGGCATGTCAGCATTTTGAAAAACCCTAACTTAACTCTGGTGCCGTGTCACATATAGAAATTTTTTGATATTTGCAACCATAGTAAAACAAAGACTTATATTTTTGATATTTATTTTATACTAGAGGCCCAGTGCACAAAAATTTGTGCACTCGGGGGGGGGGGGGATGGGGGGGCCTCAGCCCGGCCTGTGCCCTCTCACAGTCTGGGACCCCTCGGGAGATAACGACCTGCTGGCTTAGGCCTGCTCCCGGGTGGCAGAGGGCAGGCCCAATCCCTAGGTGCAGCCCCTGGTCGGGCTCAGAGCAGGGCTGATTGGGGAGTTGGGGCGCCGCCCCCTGTCATGCACAGAGCAGGGCGGATTGGGAGGTTGCGATGCCACCCTCAGTCACGCTCAGGTTAGGGCCGATTGGGGGTTGGGGCACCGCCCCCTGTCACACTCAAGGCAGGGTTGATGGGGAGGTTGCAGCACCACCCCCTGTCACGCACAGAGCAGGGCCGATCAGGGGGTTGGGGCGCCGCCACTGTCACACTCAGGGCAGGGCCGATGGGGAGGTTATGGCTCTACCCTGTCACACACAGAGCAGGGCCCATGGGGGAGGAAGGGTTGGGGCGCCGCCCTCTATCACCCACAGAGCAGGGCCGATCAGGGGGTTGGGACGCCGCACCCTGTCACACACAGAGCCACAGGGTGATCAGGGGGTTTGGGCGCTGCCCCCTGTCACGCTGATCCGGTGCCGGTAGGCCTCGCCGCTCCGCTGATCCCAGTGCTGGGAGGCATATTACCCTTTTACTATATAGGATAGAGGCCTGGGGGCCAGCTGGTTTGCCCTGAAGGGTGTCCTGGATCAGGGTGGGGGTCCCCACTGGGGTGCCTGGCCAGCCTGGATGAGGGGATGATGGCTGTTTACAGCTGGTCACACCCCCTTCAGGGTGGGGGTCCCCACTGGGGTGCCTGGCCAGTCTGGGTGAGGGGCTGAGGGCTGCTTTCAGGCTGGCGGTTGTTGATTGAAGCTCCCAACTGCTCCTTTTTTTAATTTTATTCTGGGCCAGCTTTAGCTCTGGCTCTAGCTCTGAGAGCAGGTATCTGGTTTGTTTCGGTTCTATAATCGAAACAATGTATAACTTCAGCTCTGAGATCCCGGCCTATATTTGTTAGAATGTTTCAAACTGCCAGCTCAGAGGCTGGCAAGGCAGGCGGGGAATGTTGGAGTCTGCAGTCACTGGAGCAAGCAAACCTCATGTTCGCTTCCAGCTGCCTGGCTGCCGTCCGCCATCTTGGCTGACAGTTAATTTGCATAAGGATATGCTGATTAGCCAATGGGAAGGGTAGCGGTCGTACGCCAATTACCATGTTTCTCTTTTATTAGTGTAGATATTATGTCATTTAACAAAGAAAAATCAACCAAAAAAATGAGTTTGCATGTCACCTCTGACACGCGTGTCATAGGTTCGCCATCACTGCCCTAGTCTGTAGTAATATGATTTTTGGTCAATCTTCCTGGGCTGCCATCCTATAAAATAAAAGCCTAATATGCTAAGCATCATAGTTAGCCATTCAACCAATCAAAGTGTAATATGCTAATGCTTTGCTAAGGCCACTCAACCGCTCGCTATGACATGCACTGACCACCAGGGGGCAGACAGTCAACCAGTCAACCAGTCGCTATGATGTGCACTGACCACCAAGGGCAGATGCTCCAACCAGTAGGTTAGCTTGCTGCTGGGGTCCAGCCAATTGGGACTAAGAGAGACGGGCCAGACATGCCCTAGAGCCCTCCCGCATTCCTCCCCAGCCCCAGTCGTGCACCGGTGGGGTCCCTCGGCCTGGCCTGCACACTCTCGCTATCCAGGACCCTTGGGGGATGTCGGAGAGCTGGTTTCGGCCCTATCCCACAGACCAGGTGGAGGGACCCCACTGGTGCACAAATTCGTGCACTGGTCCTCTAATCAAGTTTATAATGATCCTCAGGATGTTAAAGAACTTCTGCCAGTCCTAAACTGTCTCTTACTTTTATCTTGTGTTTCTATAAACATTTTTCTAAAGGCCTTATAAAGCTCAGATTTTAATTTGTATCCTGGTAAACTTTCCTTATTTGCAGTTGGTTTCACATTTCTACTCCCATATGTTTTCTCTGATGTTATAGGTCTAAAAGGTTTGCCAGAACATAAATGTAAGAAAGATTGGCCACAGCAAATTAAACAGCATACATTGCAGAAGGCATCCAATATCACATGGTAAATATATATAAATATATACACACATATACCGTATATGCTGAGAGGGTTTGTAATGAGGGTGTGCTCCAGGACCATTGGCTGACAATACAGCTGTCCTCAGAGCATGGGGTAAATACATCAGACAAATTGCATCATAATACATTGGCCCTTTATCATTTTCCAAGTATCCATCCGAACTTTCTATTACCAATTCGATTCTGTTGGAGACTACAGCTATGTCAGCAGGTATGCTTTCATCTGGGAGTTGCAGTCTACCTGAGAGAAGGCAAAAAGGTCCTCTCACCCCAAACCACTGCCACACAGACTCGCCTTCCAGCTTGAGGTGTTCTGAGCTCCAATCAGAATGTGCTGAACTTTGAGAAGAAAGGGCAAAGCAGTCACCCACCAAACAGAGCATGCCTTCCCTTAGAGAAGAGTTGGTGAGGAGGAGGAAAGGCAACTGAACGCTATTCTTCCCATGGCTTCAGAAAAGGCAAGCGTGCTTTATTGATGGGGCCCAGGAAAGATTAAGTTGTGTAGTTTCGTTAAGTGCGAGCTCAGTAGTATCTTTTGGCAGCTCCTCTTGCTTCTGCTCCACACTACGAAGCCGTTTTCCCTTTTCCGTATGTGCTTTTATGGCTTCTTCTGCTGATTAATTCTAGCTCAAATGACTGTGTTATATGTTTGAGGCTCATCCAATATTAATCTTAGTTACATGAACCATATTGTCCCCAGTTTTAATGTTTGCTTAAGTTGCTTTTCTCTGGATGAAAAGAGAAAGGATACTTAAACAATACAGAGAGAACATAGATTTTCTTCTTTTATCTCTTGATTCCTGAATTGCCTAGTACAGTATTTTCAAGTGGCTTATGGAAAGGATTAAAAGTGAAGGGTAAAAAGACAAGTAGAAGCTGTTTCTGTTGTGGGCCTCTGAAGTTCCATGAACAGACTGAAAGTTCAGTTGAGGTCTGTGAAAATATTAGCAGCTGCCAAAGGCCAGCTGCCAGGATTTGTGTCTTTGTGCAAGAACTGAACATCTACCAACAGCTAGAAAATTTATAAAACCTTGGTAGTGATGGAACAGTCCCATGCAAAAAAGAGAGAAACATTTCTGAAATGCTTATACATGCACTTGTAAAAAAATATTCTCTACAGATTCCAGGCCTCTATGCATGTAGATAACTGAAATATTAAGGCTTGGAGATGACATTTGCTTACTTATTTTAATGATGCAATTAGTAATAGTGGTTGAAATGAATTTGACCTAACTTAAAATTTTTTAGTAAAGGGAAATAATATGCATAATTATTAGTTAAAATTTGAGTTTTCAATAAGCAAATATTTGCTAGTAAACTTTAAAGATGATTCTATTTTTAATTCAAAATGTTAACCACATGACATCTTAATAAGATGGAATTTTTTCTCAGTAGTAAATTTAATTAATTACATTAACAACATCATGATTGGCCTTTCTTAATTATTTTATTCTGAATATTTAAATGAGAAATATATGTTTGATTCATCTTTTGAAAAAGATATTAGTCAACATAGTAAAAAATAGGCTTTATAAAATGAATTGAATCCAATGCCAAAAGTTAAAAATATTCTTTATAAAATGAAATTTGCATTTTTAAGGTAAAACAGAAGTGACAAAAATAGGTTTAAGGCAAATACTTGAGATTTTATTTACTAATCAAATTATAAAACATGTAAATGAATAGAAATGCTTAGTCAATGATAATTCCTTTTTATAAATACAATCCACAGTTTTAATTTAGCTTTATCAGAAATTAGTTTATTGCTTTTATATCTATATGGACAACCTTTCTACTAAATCAAATACTATCTTAATAGATATTTTACTGTAGTGCCAGAAAAGAAACAGTAGAGGGCACTTTAGTTCTCTAACAAAATAAAACCATCTAAGACCTTTTATAAATCAGTAAAACAGACAATGAGATTTGATCTGGTAAAGGTTAAATGAAAATGTGAAGCAAGCGCCTCTGCTTCCCATTACCTAATAGAAGATATCTCAGGTAGATGGCAGTTTCTTTCCTCAATCATTCCATTAATCAACTGGGTAACATGAAAAACAAGTGTTCTCACAGCTGCAAATTTGTAGATCTATCATTTCAAGAGTATTTCACTTTTTGAACTCTCACATTTATGTGGAAATTGATCTATTGAATTTACTTTATTTAAATGAGTAAGTTCTCATTATACAATATTTTAAAGATGTAGACTGAGTCTCCTAAATATATAAGAAATAGCATTACATAACTGCATATTTCTTGTATCTTGGTTTGATACATACTAACAATGAGCCTGTGACTTTAGTCATGTTGCTTAATCACGGTTTTCTCCAACATTATCTTTATCATCAGCAGCAGCAGCATTTCAAGGACAGGTGCCTGCTTTTTAAGTAACTTCCCCTCTATTCTAGTTGGAAAAAAATAAGAATAATGTATGAAACCGCAAACAATAGAGAAGACAATGCATAATGAAGTCTAAATTGTGTCATTCAGTGTTCATGGGTTCTCAGCAAATCATTATAATTCTCTGGGCCTCAGCTTTTACAGTTGATGATGGGCTTCTGTTCTTGGTTATCTGACTAAAACGCTGTCGTTCATTCTTTTTTTTTTTTCTGCATATAGTTCTGTTAAATTTGGTTATTTAGAGCCCAAGCTCTCAAGGTATTTACCATGGTTCTTAACCTTTTGGAGTGCAAAGAACCATTTGAAGATTTGACAGATGATGTTAAAATCCCCCTGAAAAGTGCTCTAATTTATAGCTTTCTCAAAAGACCTTCAGAAATCAATCCACAGGCTCTCTAGTGACCCACAGACACTGTCAAAATCTCTGATAGAGGCATAAATTATAGCACTCCCACATAATTTGGGAATTATTCCTGGAAATTGTTTGTGTTGTTGTTGGGTTAAGATGGATAGTGAGGAGAGGGAAGTTTGCCATACCAACCAATTTTAGACTTTTTCCCATAAGCAACAGGAAGTAAACTGAAGTGTTTAAACATAGAAATGAAAGATATGCATTTTAAACAGAAAAATCAGAAAATATTAAATAAGCAGGAGAAAAAGACAGGAAGCAGGGAGATCATCAGTCTGTGTCTGCACAATAAACTGGGTGAAGCATAGTGAGAACCTGTTTTATTTTTTTTTTTAATTTTATTGTTTAAGGTATTACAAATAGTAATACATATGTCTCTTTCTACCCGCCCCCCCATCTACCCCCCTCCACACACGCACTGACCTACCCCTGGCCTCCCCTACCCCCCTGGCAATTGCCCTCATCCCCTCCCCAGTGTCTTGCGTCTGTTGGTTATGCTTATATGTGTGCATACAAGTCCTTCGGTTGATCTCTTACCCCATCCCCCAACCCTCCCCTACCTTCCCACTGTAGTTTGACAGTCTGTTCAATGCTTCTTTGCCTCTGTCTATTTTTGTTCAACAGTTGAGAACCTGTTTTAAAACCTTTCCCACATTAAGGATATTGCCTTGTCTAAGATAGGCCTACTTTGATTCTGTGAAATAATGAGTCGGGAATTTTCGAACACCAAGGGACATTCTGAAACTAGACAAGGGTGTTCTGAAGTTCCATTGGTTTTCTACTCAGGGCAGCAGTGGATACTAACAGCCATGCTTTTGCATTCTTCTGCCTCGGTGGAGCACGTCAGCAGCCTAAGCAGTCTCAGACCCTCCAAGGAGGGTGGAGGACTCTGGATCAGGCTGACCTGGAGGGCTCTGCATAACATGCACATCCAGTTTCAGGAACAGGTGCTCTGTCCCTCTTCATTACATCCCTCAGGGCAGGAATGAGTGGCAGAAATGATGGGGCACTCATAATGTTATTTGAGGCTGGACAATGAGGAAGTACCTCTCCATTCTTTAATAGCCAAAAACAACTAGCAAGCAAAATTTCTAGATAGAGACATTTCTCAAAAAACTGTAGTGAAAATTTAATGATGGATGGATAGATAGATAGATAATCTAGATTTGCTCATAGATCTTGCTATTGGCACAAATTGCCAGCTCCCATTTGTTTCCTATAAGAAAGGGGAAAGAATATTAATTAAATGGTGATGATTGGGTACAGAGACATTCTCATTCTTATAAAGGAAAATTTGGCCTAGGGCCCCCAAGAATAGGGCCAGGAATAATGTATCAATGGAACTAGAGAAAATAATTAGATTTAAGCATTAGTTTGTTGATTCTGCTCAAAATTTGTTTTTTAGTTAGGTGTAGAAAATGAAACCAATAGTTCCAAACTATCTATAGAACAAAACCACCTTCTAGGCTCCTGCCATGCTACTGCTCACCTCAGTCCACGCTTAATGACACCCGACTACTAAACACACCTCATACCTGATGTCTCTGTAAGTCTGTGCACATTGTCACCTTGGCCCAGAATAACCTTCCCCATGAGTCTCTATTTGGTGAAATCCTATCCCAACCCCCAAGCCACCTTTTCTTTTAAGCCCTTGTTAACTCCCTCTGCCCACTTCATACAAATATGTATAAAATCACTCCTCTCTCTGGGCCACTTAGAATTGTGTTCACATGGGTAATGCTGACCAGAGTATCATTTACATCCTTCTTTCCCACTGCAGTGTGAACTCCTCGTGTTGTCTAGTTCCTTCTGTCTCCCAAGCTTCTAGCACAATGTGGGCATATAATAAGAAACACGTAAGTATTTCTTAAAGACAGAGAGGGAGAGAGAAATTTCAGTAAAAATTATTGTTATAATAATCCAGACAGAAAGTACCATATAAGCCCAAATATGAGAAGCGGCATTGGGAATGGAAATTCAAAATTATGAAAATAGGATAGATTAGATGATTAAACAAGGTAGTGAAAGGGAAGAAAGACTTGAAGATGATTCCAACCAAATTTTATGGCCCAAGAGACAGAACATGGACAGAGGATAATGAAAATATAAGAGTAGGATGAAGGGGAGAGTAGGATGTGGAAGTGGAAACTGTGGAGTGGATATTGAAGAGAAGAGGACCAATGACTACATTTGGGGGTTTTCCTCTATTTAAGAAACAAGAAAAAGAAGAGAAGGCAGTGACAGAATCTGGTGAGAGGCCAGATGAACCAATCCAAGAAAGCACAGTGTCTGAGGAGCCAAGGAAGGAGAATAACTCAAAGGGAATGGGAGCAAGGGCACAGAATGTTGAGCATGAGGCACAGGACTGCTGAAGCCACTGTCATAATAACCAGGAAAGTGGCAGCAGTATGTCGATGGAGCCAGTGAGGCACGGGCATGAGGGAGCGTGACCTGCTCTTTAAAATGTTAGTCATAACAGGGATGACAGGTGCTTCCCACACATTCTGTAATTTTTTTCTGCGTGTAACCTACATTGTCTTTTAATTGAATGCTGGCTTAATCAGGTTCATTAAAGCTTCAACTGCCCACGGCTACAAGGATAATTTTTGCTTTTATAATTTAAGAAGTTAAAAATAGAATCTGTGTATAGGCCTGGAGTTGGGGTGGCACAGTAATTTGATTATTCATTTACAATGTTTTAAAGTATATCATTTAATTCTAATTATGAACCAATAGATTTTTTTTCTAAAAAGATGAACCCAGAAGACCTGAAAGTTCCTTCCATGAAAAAAGAAAGAAAGAAAGAGAAAGAAAGAAAGAGAGAGAAAGAGAGAGAGAAAGAAAGAAAAGGCTCTATTAAATCCAGCTGGGATTGTGTATGCTCAACTTCTCCAGAGCTGGGTCCTGAAAGGGGGCCAGGGTTTAATTGCGAGTCCTACCCACTTGAACTCATTATTTCTCACTTGGCTTTCTCCTCCTGTCACTCTGGATTGCAGGCTGTATTGTTTAATGTAGCAAAGGGAGAATGGAAAAGTCTGCCTTCCTCTCAGTTGAGTACTTTTTATTGTCCCATCCCCTGTTTATTACTGAGGAGATCTGTGGGGTTTAAATCATAATCAATGAGACTTGGGACTGTCTATCCAGTGCCATGCAGTAGGTTGACTTTACTGAATTCAGAATTGAAGACTTGGGTGTTTTAATTTGGTGTTAGCCAATTATAATTTAAATATATTTTCTGAACAGGTTTACGAAATATAACTCTAGTTAAAAGGGAGGCTTTTCAGAGATCAAAGATATTAACTAAATAATACATTCAAGGTCATCTCACTCTTTAGTGACTTCTTGGAAATTACCTTTGATGAATTTCTACAGAGGAAGTGGCTCCTTCCCAGGGGAAGAAATAAGAAGCCAAGTTGAAAGAACCTAAAAGGGTCTGTGTAAACAGAGAGGAGGGGCTGCTTCTGGTAACAGCAGAGGAGGCATTTCCTGCTGAAAACCAGTTTTAAGAAAAGCTCTATTTTCTGTGTGATATAATTAATTAGATATAATTTATTTATGTATTTTATTTATTGCTTATGTGTTAGTGTCTTCCCACTAGAATATAAGTGACAAAGGGGTCAGCATTTTTTGTTCAGTGATATGTCCTAAGCACCTAGATTAGTGTCCTGCACACACTACCTGTCCCAGGACCATATGTTGCATGAGTGAATAAATTATCTAAGAAACCTTCAGTCCCGTGAGCATTTCACTCTGCTCCTGCAAGGACCCCAGTCCTAAGTGTCTCTAGCCGGCGGGGGAGGGGGGGTACTGACAAGTAGGTAGTAGCAGGAGACTGGAAGGTGAGTTGGGCCATGGAGTGTCTCCGAGGAGGTGTGTGGATTTTGTTCTATGGACAGTTTGGAATTATTGGTTTCACTTCTACATCTAATTAAAAAGCAAGCTTTGAGCAGAATCAACAAACTAATGCTTAAGCCTAATTATTTTCTCTAATTCCTATTATCTCTTTCCCTCTCAGCTTTCCCCACCCTCTCCTGCCTCTGTCCCTCTCAGAAACCTCCCTTTCCTTCCACCTGGTGCACTTCGAATACATCTCACTCCCCTGGAGAACATAGTCCGGGGAGGGTCGTGCATCTTCTGCTCCACTGGTTAGCGGGGGAGTCCTCCACACGTCTTTTGTGGAAGTGAGGGGAAAAAAACCCCAAACTAGTCACCAATGTTAGGGCTACAAGCTGAGAAAGACCTTGGGTATTAGCATGGCTTCTGTAGGATTCTGGTGAGCTTTCTGGGCTCTACACTTAAACAGCAAGCTGCTGTTTTGATGATGATGTTGTTTATTGCCCCAGGACAAAAGGTAAAGGTTGTGGTAAAAAGCCGATAGATTTGACCTCTGTGTATAATGTTCCCTCTACCCCATTCCCTATTGAACAATTAAATAGGTTACAATATTGTTGGGGTATGATATTATATTAGTTTCAGGCACAAAACATTACTTGAATAAAAATAAACTAAACAAAACAAAAAAACAAACATGGCTACAGTATTGTATGAAGACGAGAAACTCAGTCACAAATTTACATATCCTATTACCTGTCCCTGTGTGATGCTTTGGCTGAGTCACACTGGCCAAAGGGTAGCAGTTATCAAAATGGAAGAAAATAGGAGGAAAAAAGATCTTACACTTCTGCACCTACGAGGACCCTCTTATGCTTTGTGGGGCCATGGAGACTGCTAGTTAGGTCCCCTTTCCAGAAAGGCTGCCTGGGAAGCCTGTTTGGCTGACAGCTTCCAGTGGCTGCACCTTGAATCTGCCACAGCACTCATGCCTGGGCCGAGCTTCCTATGGGTCAATCTTTTGTTAATTTTTTAAAATCTCAGTGGTAAATGCTTCAACACTCAGCCCAGTCAGTGCTGAAAGGTTATCTGTTGGCAGATCTGGAAAAGCACCTCCTGCAGCTGTTCTCAAGGAGAAGGTTTATGTCAGCACCACTTACACCAACTCTGCTCAGAACATTGGTGTCAGCAGCATAAATGCTGGCATGTCAGCATCTCTTTGTCATACCTCCCCCCTCCAAAAATGTGTATAGTTTAATTAGACCAAAAATAGGAAGTGGTTTGTTGATAGCTGGACCTGGAAGTAATGGCTTCCTAAGGGGACATTCCTGCCCACCCTGGAGAATAATCTATGTGTCAATGAAAAGCCAAACCCTCCTGGCCTGTTCCCTGTAGCAAACTATTCTCAGAAAGTAATAATAATACCCCTGAATTAAGTGGAATATTTATGCTGAGTTGGGATGAATAATTTGTCTACACACCCCAAGCTGGCTGTGGTCTGCTACTACCAACTTCCGCCAGGCACTCTGAATTCTTCCCTGTGCGGGTTTTTATGTTGTTTCAGTGCTCAAGTTAAATATGATAAAGAGGCTTCTGCAGAGAGAACCAGAACCAACAGATCAACAGAACAGCCCTGCAGCCCACAATTAGTGAGTCTTTGGAGAGGAGAGCAAGTTCCTCTGAAGGAAGAGGAGATCCGTGAGCAGCCAAGCTTTAGGACAGATGCAGAAGGCTCCCTCTACCCTGAAATGTTCTTTGGCCCTTACCTTGGTACAAAAAGTTGTGCTCAGTTTCTGTTTCCAGTAGTACTGAATGATAATTTTAGAAAGCAGTTTGTGTTCATTCTTAGAGAACTAGAAGAGATAGATGGCTACCTTTTCAGTCACCAAGGGGAGAATTGAATCCCCTAAGTTTTAGAAAATATTAAATCATTTGAAACCCATTCTGTGAAGAGTCAGGTAGTGGGAATAAACGTCAGAGGAGAGTTTAAATACATCTGCTCAGATTTTCGAAGCAGAAACCAGAGATTTCTCTATGATGATAACAACCAGATACCATCTTCTGACAAAACAGAGTTGTTATCCAAAGCTAAGTTCCTTCCTGACCACTAGCTGAGTTCCTCACTTATATTTCTTCCTCTACTAGAATCTTCTTTTTATAAAAGGAGCACTCACTACATTCTGACCTAAAACATCTGTTCTGAAACACACACATACACACTGAGCACTGCTCTTCAATGTAGAAGTCTAGTGGGCTGGTCAGCAGATGTGAGGCTCTCATCACAATGATTGACCACATGAGGGCTCTTCTTTGGGGCTTTATCTATTTAATATGAAATCTTTACATCACGACCCTGACAGAGACCCAGAAAGGATTATAAATTCTCAGCTTGGGGCTGCCAGTGTCATCAATCAAAAGCAGTTAATGCTCCCCAAAATGCCCATGAGCATAAAATCCCACTGGCTCTAAATTTTTTTAAAAAAGAAAAACCATAAAAATCTTTTCTTCCAGTCTGACCAATATCTATTGCACATTTTAAAAATGTACTTCAATAGACATAATTCTAGAAAAGCCAGAGTTATGGACATGAGGATCAGAGTAAAATATATTAGGTGTCATATGTTACTTTGTTAACACAGAGTAATAATTTTTACTTGCACTGCATCTTTTTGAAGGATCACAAATTGCTTTACTGCTGTCGCTACAGAGCCCACTATTCAATCTTTCTGAGGAATTATAAAGGACACACAAAAAACCTCTGAAGATGAAAGAAGTGAAATGCTTTCCCTATCTAATAAAAAGGAAAAAGAAGTGCCACAGGAAATTACAGACTGCTGGACGTATATGAGTACAGAGTACTCATGATCAAACAAGCCATTATAATACTGCATAAGATATGTAGTAGTGAATATAACTTTTTTTAAAGCATCATATTAACTAGGATTCTATAGGTGGTGGTGTTTTTAAAGGAATGACATGAACAAAGCCATTTCAATGGCAACAAGTTTCTGAGTCCATTGTGTTAAGCTACAGGACATGGTGCCATAGACAGGGAGAAAGAATGCATGGATCTAGCCTTGTCTCTTCTATGGACTCCTCATGAAACTGAGTAAATCACTCATATTTTTATTTCTTGGGTTCTCCTCCCATAAAATCAAACAATACTTCCTACTTGTCAATATCTCCTGGTTAGAGACCTTGAGCAGCTTAGGACTAAGGCCCAAAATTCCAATGATATTTGTATCTTTCATAGATGCCACCTGAGGTGGCTGCCTGGCTCAAAAGATCACCACCCACTGGAATTAGTCCCTTTGATGCAGAAAGTTTGGGACAGAAAATGGTCATATCCTATTCCGTTTGCCTAGAGCTGAATAGTACAGACGTAGACACTTCATTCAAATGGAGCTGATCAAATTTTCTCAGGCCACCAAATGGAGAGACAGAAAGGCACACAAAGATTTTGAATTGTCTATCTAGAGCATCATAATACATTTTTAAAATTATGAAACAATAGAATAGAATAATTCATGGGACATCACTCCCAGCCCCTCCCCACATACATTGGAGTGGCTTCCTCAGAGTGCTGTGGACTAGCCAGGGCCTGCCGTGCTACAGAGAAACCACCCCCCAACCCCTTTCCCATTTCTCCCCTTTGGGATTCTTCCTTCTATAGTCCTACACCCCCAACCCAGGGTCAACCAGTTTCTCCTGAAGAGTTCTGAGACTCATGGAGTCATCCCAGAGCTTCAGGGCTGGACCCTGGTTCCTCTGGGTGGCCTGGTATAGGAGGTACTCTGCTGGCTGACACAGCATTTCCTTTGTGGAATTATATGAGATGGGGCTGCCAGGATGATGATGACACACTGGTCTTGGAGCCCTACATACCCCATTGGTCCCTGTCAGAGAGCATTGTTAGTGGTAAGAATAAAATTTGCTTTATGAGACTTTTGTTTCATATGTATATTTACATAATTTGCATAGATCATGTATAGACATTATTTACATAATCTTAACATACACAGATGTTTTTATAAATATAGTTTATATTGTAAATGTATAGTGAAATGTATTGATATGTAATAAATTTCTTTAAAAAATTTTTTTTCCTTTATTGATTAAGGTATTACAAATGTGTCCTTATCCCTCCATTGTCCCCCCACTCCCCCACTCATGCCCTCACCCCCTGGTGTCTGTATCCATTGGTTATGCTTATATGCATGCATACAAGTCCTTTGGTTGATCTCTCCCCCTTAGCCCCACCCTCCCCTACCTTCCCTCTGAGGTTTGAGCATCTGATCGATGCTTCTCCATCTCTGGATCTGTTTTTGTTCATCAATTTATGTTGTTCATTATATTCCACAAATGAGTGCGATCATGTGATATTTATCTTTCTCTGACTGACTTATTTCACTTATCATTATGCTCTCCAGCTCTGTGCGTGCTGTTGCAATGGTAGGAGTTCCTTCCTTTTTACAGCAGCATAGTATTCTATTGTGTAGATGTGCCAAAAGTTTTTTAATCCACTCATCTGCTGATGGGCACTTAGGCTGATTCCAAATCTTAGCTATGGTAAATTGTGCTGCTATGAACATAGGGGTGCATATATCCTTTCTGATTGGTGTTTCTGGTTTCTTGGGATATATTCCTAGAAGTGGGATCATTGGGTCAAATGGAAGTTTCATTTTTAGTTTTTTGAGGAAACTCCATACTGTTCTCTACAGTGGCTGCACCAGTCTGCATTCCCACTAGCAGTGCACGAGGGTTCCTTTTTCTCCGCATCCTCGCCAGCATTTGTCATTTGTTGATTTGTTGGTGATAGCCATTCTGACAGGAGTGAGATGAGATGGTATCTCATTGTTGTTTTGATTTGCATCTCTTGGATGATTAGTGACTTTGAGCATGTTTTCATATGTCTTTTGGCCTTCCTTATGTCCTCTTTCGAAAAGTATCTATTGAGGTCCTTTGCCCATTTTTTATTTGGTTGTTTGTCTTCCTTTTATTAAGTTCTATGAGTTCCCTGTAAATGTTGGAGATTAAACCCTTATCGGAGATATCGTTGGCAAATACGTTCTCCCATGCAGTGTGTTTTCTTGTAATTTTGTTGATGGTTTCTTTTGCTGTGCAGAAACTTTTTATTTTGATGTAGTCTCATTTGTTTATTTTCCCTTTAGTTTCCATTGCTCTAGGAGTGGTACTGGTGAAGAAATTGCTTTGGCATATGTCTGAGATTTTGCTGCCTTTGGATTCCTCTAGTATTTTTATGGTTTCCCGTTTTACGTTTAAGTCCTTTATCCATTTTGACTTTATTTTTGTGTATGGTGTAAATTGGTAGTCTAGTTTCATTTTTTTGCATGTGTCTGACCAAATTTCCCAGCACCACTTATTGAAGCGACTGTCTTGACTCCATTGTATGCTCTTTCCTGTTTTGTCAAATATTAATTGAGCATAATGGCTTGGGTTGATTTCTGGGTTCTCTGTTCTGTTCCATCGATCTATAGGTCTCTTCTTGTGCCAGTACCAGGCAGTCTTGAGAACCGTGGCTTAGTAATATAGCTTGATATCTGGTATTGTGATCCCTCCAACTTTGTTCTTTCTCAGGATTGCTGTGGCTATTTGGGGTATTTTTTTTTATTCCAGATGAATTTTTGGAGAGTTTGTTCTAGATCTTTGAAATATGTCATTGGTATTTTGATGGGGAGTGCATTGAATCTGTAGATTGCTTTGGGTAATATGGACATTTTAATGATGTTGATTCTACCAATCCATGAACAGGGTATGTTCTTTAATTTGTTTATGTCTTCCTCTATCTCTTTTTTCAATGACCTGTAGTTTTCCGAGAACAGGTACTTCCTTAGTTAAGTTTATTCCTAGGTATCTTAATTTTTTTGGTGCAATGGTAAATGGGATTGTTAATCCTGCTAGTTTTTATTGGATCCTCCAGCCCAGTTCACCCAACAGCTAAATACCACTCAGTGTTCACATGGATGCCATGTGACAAAGGAATTACATAGCAGAGCCCTGTTCAAATTCCTGACCCTCAGAATAGTGAAATATGATAAAACTAGAGGCCCAGTACATGATATCCGTGCACGGGTAGGGTCCCTAGGCCTGGCTGGCAATCAGAGCTAATCTGTGGGGTGACCAGCGGGGTGATCGAGGGGGGCCCCTGCTGGCACCCACCTTGGCTGGCCTAGGGCCTGCAGGCTGGGGGCAGCTCCTGCATTGAGCATCTGCCCCCTGGTGATCAATGCACACCATAGCTAACGGTCATTCCACCAGTTGTTCTGCTGTTTGGTCGATTTGCATATTAGGCTTTTATTATATAGGATGGCTGTTGTTTTAAGTCACAAAATTTTATAGTAGTTTCTTAACCAGCAATAGATAATGGAACAGTGAAAAATATCTGTGTAAGCCTGTATGTGTTCGTATGTGTAATCACTGCAATCTATATCCTTACTTTCCACCACCTCTTGGCAAATGTATTAATTTTTCATGGGGCTATAGATTTTTGTGCCAAATTGTGCAACATATTTTCTAAAGAACATAATTTCACATAAAGTAAAATGTAACAACCTTAAGTAATAATTTTACTTAAGTATAACATGTAAAGTATAACAACCTTAAGTAATAATTTTAAAAAGTAAATTTACAGCAATAATTGATCACATTGTGTCCAATTTATATATTTAAGATAGTTAATTCTGGAGTCCTCTCATCTCTAGATTCTGTATGCAGGTATTACCTTAAAGTTTTTCATTAACCCTACCTTTGAAAGTATTTAATATTCCTTCACTAACACTAAAGAAGTATATCTTTGCTTCATATAAAAAAGTCAACACTTAGTGCCAGGCATGTATTAATTTATCAATATATGTTAGCTCTAATTATAATTTATCCAATATGTCTTCAAAGAACATTGAATTTCACAATAGAATACATTTACATGGAATGAGGAGGAACTATCACAATGATCTGTTATAAAGTATAACTTCTGAGTCCCTATATCCAAAATCTACCCTATACAATACAGATGTTATAACCATGTTTCAATGTAACTGTTTTTAACCTTGCCATGCTTCAATCATGTCCTTGAAGGGTGAGGCCATTGTAAAAATGAACTAAACTTTTTGGATGGAACCAAAGACACATATGGAATATCTGAAAATGTGTTTTTTTAATAGTGAATTGTGTTTTAGGGAAGTTCAGGGAGAAAGTTTATCATTATTGTGCCTCAGTAAAAAATAATGCCCTTGCTGAACTACCACCTTTACCTAAAAATAGATTAATATATGTAAAACCACTGCTGGTAAATGGCAGTAGCAACACATAATATAAGGTAAAGTTTACCACAATCCAAACAACTTAGAAAAGGTAGAAACAAAAGTATAAGTAAACAGGGTGTTTATCATTTCATTACACCAGTCTATGACATTCCATGGTCCATTCATGAGCCTAATGAACAGAATAGACATGTTCTCCCTTTTATAACTGAATAGAGCTAAAAACTCTAGGCTCAAAACAGAGAAGTTGTAAATGGAAACATATCACCTAAATTTTGGCTCACAACCGCATCTCTTACCCAAAGCCAAACATTATCACCTCAGGGCCCATTTAGAGATCAGAATTTCATCATGAATGCAAAGATCTCAAAGTGACCTTCACATTTTGTTTCCTCTATCCCAGCTACCATCTTGCACTGGCTTTCTAAATTCAGTCATGTTATTGATCAGTAACTGAAATATAAAATGCTATAATTTAATCATTTTAATTAGATCTTTTAATTCCACATGGAAAATTAAATTAGTTGAGATAAGTAAAAAAATCAGAATTTCAAATAATTTTATATTTGTATAACTCTTAGAAATGTCAAGTACGTCTTAAAATCTTCCTTAATCCAGCCAATCGTATTGGAAGTTAACATGTTGGCCCTGTCAGTGTCTGGTCAAGCCTGAAAGAATCAAACTCTGACTCAGGGCTAAAAGGAAAATTTTAATGCATGATAAGCTGTCAACTATCTCATGATTTCTTCCAGTTTATGGGTGCTCATTATAGCAGTATTCGTCCCTCTTAAAAGTCCATCCATGACTTACTGTCAGATATACTTCCTTCAATTAAAGGTTATTCTCCCCAATAATATTTCCAAAGCATACTCCTTTTTTTCTTTAAAAGTGTGGAGTCATTAACAAGCATGAGAAAATAGACTTGCTCATCACATTCTTTGACAGCTAGAGTCACTCTGCTACTATTTTTTTTCTTTGAGACACCACAACCTTTTCATGTTCGTGCTGTCTGTGCATGTTTATGACATCCATCAACACGAGCTCTGCCTGCTAGGGTAAAAGTATGGTGCCCTAGGGAGAGACGTCACCGGCCAAATCCTGTGTAGATTGTGTCAGAGTAAATGATGATGGTGGAAGCTTGTAGAAGAACAGCAGAAACTCTCAGATTCTAGGGTGCTTTATCCAGATCAGAATTTTGTGCAGAGCTCTGGTATTGAATATTTTCTTGAATGTTTTCATATTCAACTGAGCAAAAATTTTATCTTTAAGGCCAGATCATTCCATGTTCCCAGTTATGCAATTAAGGGTATTATTCAGTTTTTTGTTATCCAAAGTCATAGGTACACAATAATCGGTGTTTAATTTTAAACCCATTCAATATTTTTAGGAGTGGATCATATTCTTATAAGAAAATGATGTAAAAAATGGGAAAGTGCACGAATTGGCTTCTGACTACCAATAGCTTTTTGTCAGACAAGGGAACTGTTAGGTTATCTGTTACTTTTTTAAAAATATATTTTTATTGATTACAGAGAGGAAGGGAGAGGGAGAGTGAGATAGAAATATCAATGAAGAGAGAGAATCATTGATTGGCTGCTTCCTGCACACCTGCTACTGGGGATTGAGCCCGCAACCTGGGCATGTGCCCTTGACCGGAATCGAACCCAGGACCCTGCAGTCCACAGGCCGAAGCTCTATCCACTTGAGCCAAACCGGCTAAGACGGTTATCTGTTACTTTTATTGCAAATTCATACCCTACACATCATCCATCCCCAACCACTGTCAGTTTGCAGTCATTTTAATATACCATGCTCCAGGTGCATGTGAGCGAGGGGGTATGCGTGAAGGAGAGCCAACTGGCTGTAGTGCAACATGTTAACCACTTCAGAGTTAGGCTTTCAGCATTATCTCCAAATGACATTGTACATACAGTCACACGAATGCACTGACAGGATATTCATCATTCAACTGTGTATCATACAGTTTTAAATACACTCATTGCTGGCCCCTATGGCCTAGATGGCTTACTGTGATTCCTTGTAAATATCATTTTGTGTGTGTGTTAGTAGTTTTAATTTATTAAATGTAAGCAACTAAAATATATCACAATTTTTATTAAAATGTTTGGGCATTCTTCCATTTTTAATAATCTAGGACCCTCAGCCACTGGAAGTGGTCACAAGCTCTGTTTTGCTCTTTCACAAATCCCTGCATTGGTATTTGCCTTGTGCTTTCTCCCCTTTGCTGTTCTTAAAAAAGCAACTCCAACTGATCTCCTACCCTTGGGCAAAATTAGTAACTCCCTTCTCTTTGCTCTCCTAGTATCGGTCTTTATTATGAGCCTCACATTCTACCTTCCCTGATTTTAAACGTGCATGTCTGTCCCTCCATCCACTGTGAGGACTCAGTGGCAGAGATGTTACCTTCACTAAGCTCATCACCACAGCAACATATGTCCTTCAGTCCCTTCCTCAGGGCAGCTGGCACCCAGGACACACAAAATGCTGTGGCTCCTGGGTGTCTCTCAGAACATGTGCATACTTCAGTGGCCCCTTTTGAGTAGTATACTCATCAAGAGTCAGCTCCATTTATTCCCACACCTTTATACCAGCTTTACTAGTTATTGTAAGTATGTAATTTCATTAAATATTAAACAACCATAAAATGAGTACATCGTAAGTGAAAGTTTTAATTTTGTAAAATGTATCCCGAAATCTTTGGGAAAAGTAAAGGCCAATCACACACACGCACAGCTGTCAAGAACATCATGAGAAATACCACTATAAACACTTGAAGGAGAGGAGAAGCAAGATGGCGGCGATATAGGCAGATGCGTCCCAGGTCTTGTCCCGGAGAAAATGGAGTAAGCAGCTGAAACTAATAACACCCAACCCGAATTGGCGAAATTACTCAGCTGGTGAGACGGTTTGCAGCCGGGAAGGGCAGAGCTCCCCTGGAAAGGAACAGCAGCTGTACGTGAAGCCTCCCCCCACCAGCCAGAAGAGCCACCACAGCTGTGAACAACACCCACCAGAGGAGCTGCTGCCAACTGAGGAGCAGCT
Source organism: Myotis lucifugus (assembly GCF_000147115.1). NCBI lineage: Eukaryota > Metazoa > Chordata > Mammalia > Chiroptera > Vespertilionidae > Myotis > Myotis lucifugus. The sequence continues at coordinate 2,983,228 of NW_005871107.1, read as the reverse complement.
ACTACTGCAACCACCCAAGGAGCAACCACAGCCCAAGGAGCCACTGCCACCCAGGGAGCAGCCACTGAATGACTCAACATATAGATATGTCAGTGAGATCAAACATGGGTAGGCAAAGAAACCCCCAAAGGAAAGAAAAGGAGGACTCGCCAGAAAAGCAGCTAAATGAGACAGAGGCATGCAACATGACAGAAAAAGAATTCAGAATAAGGGTCCTAGCATGCATAAACCGGATGGAGGAAAAAATCAACTACTTATGCAAGAAGCAAGAAGAAACAGATGAAAAAATCAATAACTTATGCAAGACCCAAGAAGAAATGAAGAGCGATATAGCTGCAATAAAAAACACCATTGAAAGCATCAACAGTAGACTAGGAGAAGCGGAGGACCGAATTAGTGAATTAGAAGACAAGGAAGCTAAACACACCCAAACTGTACTGCAATTGGAGAAAAAAATTAAAAGACAGGAGGAGAGCCTAAGGGAGCTTTGGGACAACATGAAACGAAACAACATACGAATAATAGGGGTGCCAGAACAACAGAAAGATGAACAAGGATTAGAAAACCTACTCGAAGAAATAATATCAGAAAACTTCCCTGAGGTGGGGAAGAAAAAAGTCACACAAGCACAGAGAGTCCCAAACAAGGTGAACCCGAAAAGACCCACACCAAGACACATCATAATTACCATGGCAAATGTTCAGGACAAAGAGAGAATCTTACAGGCTGCAAGAGAGAGACGGAAAGTTACATACAAGGGATCTCCCATTAGATTATCAAATGATTTCTCAACAGAAACACATCAGGCCAGAAAAGAATGGACGGAAATTTACAAAGTGATGCAAAGCAAAGGACTGAACCCAAGAATACTCTATCCAGCAAGGCTATCATTCAAAATTGAAGGGGAAATAAGAAGCTTCACAGACAAAAAAAGGCTAAGGGAGTTTATCACCACCAAGCCAGCAATGCAAGAAATGCTAAAGGGACTGGTGTAAAAAGAAAAAAGAAAAAGCTCAGAAAGAAAACAGCCACACAAAAAAAGAAATGGCTATAAACAAGTACCTTTCAATAATAACTTTAAACGTAAACGGACTAAATGCTCCAACCAAAAGACATCGAGTGGCTGAATGGATAAAAAAACATGACCCATACATCTGCTGCCTACAAGAGACCCACCTCATTAGAAGGGACTCACACAGACTGAAAGTGAAGGGATGGAAAAATATCTTTCAGGCAAATGGAAAGGAAAAGAAAGCTGGGGTAGCAATACTTATATCGGACAAAATAGACCTCAAAGTGAAGGCCATAACAAGAGATAAGGAAGGCCACTTCATAATACTAAAGGGATCAATACAACAAGAAGATATAACCCTGGTAAACATATATGCACCCAATGCAGGAGCACCCAAATACATAAAAAAACTCCTGGAAGATATCAAAGGAGAGATCGACAACAATACAATCATAGTAGGGGACTTTAATACACCACTGACATCACTGGATAAGTCCTCTAGACAAACAATCAGCAAAGAAACAGCAATCCTAAATGACTCACTAGATCAGATGGACTTAATAGACATCTTCAGAACACTTCACCCCAAAGCCGCGGAATATACATTCCACTCAACTGCTCATGGGACAGATTCAAAAATAGACCACATATTGGGTCACAAGCAAAGTCTCCCCAAATTCAAGAAGATTGAAATCATAAAAAGCATCTTCTCAGACCACGATGGCATAATATTAGAAATAAACTACAATAAAAACAACCCAAAATACTCAAACACTTGGAAGCTGAATAGCATGTTATTAAATATTGATTGGGTTACCAATGAGATCAAAGAAGAAATTAAAAGCATCCTGGAAACTAATGACAATGAAAACACATCAATCCAAAACCTATGGGACACAATGAAAGCAGTCCTGAGAGGGAAGTTTATAGCTCTACAGGCCTATCTCAAAAAACAGGAAAAAATGGTAGTAAATCATCTAACTCTACAACTCAAAGAATTAGAAAGAGAGCAACAAGAAAACCCCAGAGCGAGCAGAAGGAAGGAGATAATAAAGATTAGAGCAGAAATAAATGACATAGAGACCAAAAAAACAATACAGAAAATCAATGAAACCAAGAGCTGGTTCTTTGAAAGGATAAACAAGATTGACAAACCTCTAGCCAGGCTCACCAAGAAGCAAAGAGAGAGAGGACCCAAATAAACAAAATCAGAAACGATAGAGGCGAAATAACAACAGACCCCACAGAAATACAAATGATTGTTAAAACATACTATGGACAGCTCTACTCCAACAAACTAGACAACCTGGCAGAAATGGACAAATTCCTAGAAAAATACAACATTCCAGCACTCAATCAGGAAGAATCTAAAAATCTCAATAGGCCAATAACTATGGAAGAAATTGAAGCAGTCATCAGAAAGCTTCCAGCAAACAAAAGCCCAGGACCAGACGGCTTCACAGGGGAGTTTTACCAAACATTCAAGGAAGAACTAAAACCTATCCTCCTCAGACTACTACAAAAAATTCAAGAGGAAGGAACACTTCCAAGCTCATTCTATGAAGCCACCATCACCCTAATACCAAAACCAGGTAAAGACAACACAATGAAAGAGAATTACAGGCCAATATCCCTCATGAACATAGATGCCAAAATCCTCAACAAAATCTTAGCAAATCGGATCCAGCAGTACATCAGAAAGATCATACACCATGACCAAGTAGGATTTATTCCAGGGATGCAAGGATGGTACAATATCCGGAAATCAATAAATGTGATACATCACATAAACAAATTGAAAGAAAAAAACCACATGGTCATATCAATTGATGCAGAAAAAGCATTTGACAAAATCCAACACCCATTTTTGATAAAAACTCTCAGCAAGGTGGGAGTAGAAGGATCATACCTCAACATAATAAAAGCCATATATGACAGGCCCACAGCCAACATCATACTCAATGGACAAAAACTAACACCATTTCCCCTAAGAACAGGAACAAGACAGGGATGCCCACTCTCACCACTCCTGTTCAACATAGTACTGGAAGTATTAGCCATTGCAATTAGACAAGAAGAAGAAATAAAAGGCATCCAAATTGGAAAAGAGGAAGTAAAACTGTCCTTATTTGCAGATGACATGATATTATACATACAAAACCCTAGAGACTCCATCAAAAAGCTACTAGACTTAATACATGAATTTGGCAATGTAGCAGGATACAAAATTAACCCCCCAGAAATCTGAGGCATTTCTATACACCAATAGTGAACTTTCAGAAAGAGAGATTAGAAAAACAATCCCATTTACCATCGCACCAAAAAAATTAACATACCTAGGAATAAACTTAACTAAAGAGGTAAAAGACCTCTACTCAGAAAACTATAGGACGTTGAAAAAAGAGATAGAGGAAGACACAAACAGATGGAAGAACATACCGTGTTCATGGATTGGTAGAATCAACATCATTAAAATGTCCATACTACCCAAAGCAATCTATAAATTCAACGCACTTCCCATTAAAATACCAACGGCACACTTCACAGATCTAGAACGAACTCTCCAAAAATTCATCTGGAATAAAAAAAGACCCCGAATAGCTGCAGCAATCCTGAGAAAGAAGAAAGTAGGTGGGATCTCAATACCAGATATCAAGATGTATTACAAAGCCACTGTTCTCAAAACTGCCTGGTACTGGCACAAGAACAGGCATATAGATCAATGGAATAGAATAGAGAACCCAGAAATCGGCCCGAACCAATATGCTCAATTAATATTTGACAAAGGAGGCAAGAACATACAATGGAGCCAAGATAGTCTCTTCAATAAGTGGTGTTGGGAAAATTGGACAGATATATGCAAGAAAATGAAACTAGACCACCAACTTACACCATACACAAAAATAAACTCAAAATGGATAAAGGACTTAAATGTACGACAGGAAACCATAAAAATTCTAGAAGAATTCAAAGGCAACAAAATCTCAGACATATGCCGAAGCAATTTCTTCACTGATACAGCTCCTAGGGCACTTGAAACTAAAGAGAAAATGAACAAATGGGACTACATCAAAATAAAAAGCTTCTGCACAGCAAAAGAAACCATCAACAAAACAACGAGAAAACCCACTGCATGGGAAAACATATTTGCCAATGTCATATCTGATAAGGGCCTAATCTCCAAAATTTATAGGGAACTCATACAACTTAACAAAAGGAAGATAAACAATCCAATCAAAAAATGGGCAAAGGACCTAAATAGACACCTTTCAAAAGAGGACATTCAGAAAGCCAAGAGACATATGAAAACATGCTCAAAGTCACTAATCATCCGAGAGATGCAAATCAAAACAACAATGAGGTACCATCTCACACCTGTCAGACTGGCTATCATCAACAAATCAACAAACGACAAGTGCTGGAGAGGATGTGGAGAAAAAGGAACACTCGTGCGCTGCTGGTGGGAATGCAGACTGGTGCAGCCACTATGGAAGACAGTATGGAGTTTCCTCAAAAAATTGGAAATGGAACTCCCATTTGACCCTGTGATCCCACTTCTAGGAATATATCCCAAGAAACCAGAAACACCAATCAGAAAGGATATATGCACCCATATGTTCATAGCAGCACAATTCACCATAGCTAAGATCTGGAAACAGCCTAAGTGCCCATCAGTAGATGAATGGATTAGAAAACTGTGGTACATCTACATGATGGAATACTATGCTGCTGTAAAAAAGAAGGAACTCTTACCATTTGCAACGGCATGGATGGAACTGGAGAACATTATGCTAAGTGAAATAAGCCAGTCAATGAAGGAAAAATACCACATGATCTCACACATTCATGGATAATAGAGACCATTATAAACTTTTGAACAATAAAAGATACAGAGGCAGAGCTGCCTCAAACAGATTGTCAAACTGCAGCGGGAAGGCCGGGGAGGGTTGGGGGGCAGGAGGGAAGGGGGTAAGAGATCAACCGAAGGACTTGTATGCATGCATATAAGCATAACCAATGGACATAAGACACTGGGGGGTAGGGGAAGCCAGGGGATTGTCAAGGGCGGGGAAAAAAAAGAAAAAGGAGAAACAAACAAACAAACAAACAAAAAATATATATATATATATATTAAAAAAAAAGAAAAAAAACACTTGAAGGAGAAATATTAAACATCTAGAAGGATTCTGTAGTACCTTTAAATCTTTGGTCCATTTTAAAGAAATCACAGTTGGAAAGTACAATGCATGAAGGTCTGGGTTGTTTGTTTACTTTTTCAGAACAAGATAGAGCTCCAACTAGTCCCAAACTAAAAAAGAAAAAGTCATGGCTTTACATCAAAAAATTGACAAATTAGTTTAAGTTAAAATAAAATGTTTAACAAATAACCTTTTAAAGCTTTCTCTTCTTTAAACCTCTTTTATATATGAACTAACAAATCCTTGATAAAAGATTTTCTATTGAACCTTGGCCTGCTCCTATCCTTTGCCAGTAAAAATGGGTAAAAAACAGGAGCCAGACTGAAACTAAGGAAGGTGGTCCCTCTCTGATGCTAAAATTGAAATGTGAACTGAGGTGCTGCCTAAAGACATAAGTCACCTTGTGGAAGATGCTGGACAAATCAGGAATGAGAGATGGAGAAAGATGTTGATTTGGATCACTAAGTATTACTCCTAAGACCAGACAGCCACCTTCCATTTTGGGGTTGGTCACACAACAGCATCTTTTGTTTTTGCTTAAGTTGGGTTTCTTTTATATATAAACAAAAAGATAAAAAATATAAAATTTTACATTTTATAAAATATATTTTATATATTGTCATTATTATGGAAATTGTTGGTTGACAGCAAATATCAGTGACATCTCTGTGCCAGACTCTGAGGATATGAACAAACCAAACCAAAGGCCAGGCTTCATGGATCTTATAGATCAGTGCCTCGATGACAGGAATGGACTGCAAATATAAATTTTATATCTCTACTACACTAATATTAACATCATGATTGTATTCATTATGCATTAATGGCTAATAAGTCCAATGTAGACATTCAAGAAAGATTATTTTCAAGGAAGTAGCCATAACCCTGTAGATGAATGTCAGTCAGAATAACTACATACCCTAAATCATTTCCTTGTGCTACTGTCAAATTCAGGATTTGGTGTTGCAAGATCTACAACTTAATAAGTATGACGATTTTTTATGTTAGTATGATATCAATATACAAAGAGGCCTCATTGACTTGATTATTGCTATACAGTGGTGTTTGTAGATTTTTATACCTACAAGGGGCCGATGAGTAAGAAAAATTAAGCGATTCATTCACAGCCGGACTATGCGTGCAGCAGATACCAGCCATGTATTAAGATACAGAGTAGGTTATGATCGGTTGGAAGTCTCATAGTAGTTTGTTAACTACTAATAAAATAGTGATATTTGGATAGAGGAGAAAAAGGTGTCAGTCCAGTCCCTGCTAGTAAGCCAGGAATTGCACATGCCCTGCATACTCTGTGGGGAAGGAGTGTGCAGTCAACACTATGAGTCAGGTGTTTCTTGACATTGGGGACATAACGGCTGAAAATCATGTGAGCTGGTGGGAAATCTAGGACTGGAACCTAGCATCCTGAGGTTTTCTAGAGGGTTTTGTTTTTAAATCCATTTAAAATAAAGGATAGGCAGACTCTCAATCTTTAAACATCAAAAAAGGAGAAAATTTGAAATGTGGTTATTAGCAGCCCAAGGGAAATAAACCTGCATCAAACGAGCTCAGTCTGTGATATCTGCAGTCCCCTTTCTTCTTCTGTTCCTCAAAGAGCAGTCACACTGATCTGGAGGGAATTTAATTTTTATCCTTTCTAGCTTAACTCTAGCTTGTTGGAGAGGAAGTTAATACCCTGCCTAAACTTGGGCTTTGTAACGTGGTATCAGAGCATGCCTTATTCATGTTTTATTCAAATACCTTGGATGAAACAAAACATCATTGACTTGGACTTGCTCCTGTAAACCTCAATTTTCAAAAGCTTTTAGTGTCAATTACCTCCCACAACAAAGCAGTCCATGAGCCCCTTGATAATGCTCAGAGTGTCATATCATCAATCGCAGGCCTGCGATTCACAGTAAAATCTAATTTCTTGTAGTTACTGCTGAGAGTTAGGCTGCCATAATCAATTGAATTCCTAAAGAAAATGAGCATCTCAGAAGCAAACCCAAACTTATTAAAAGGAGCTTCCAATCAAAATTTCCAGCAGCAATGCTGCTTCCTAATTCAGTTCATTCAATACACGCGACTCAGCAGTTTTAAGGATATATTTTCCAGAATATAGTGAGATCTTTCCCCATTAGAGAAAAAAATTGAATAGAAAGCAATTCATACAATATTAATAACTTGCTCTACTTTACAGCTTAGTAATAAAGTTATTTATGCTGCCAGAGGCATTTCATGACATTACCAGTAGAAAGATAGCGGTAGACAGGAAGCCCAGGCCTGTGCCATTTACAAACGGCAGAACTACAGCACCTCCCTGCAAGGCTGTGTAGCAGGACTGAGGCCAAGGGGAATGACCCTGGGACAAAATCTTTATACAACACACAGAAGAAGTGATCAATCTGAGTCCCATCTTTTGGAAAAATGAATAGCAAACATCGTAATTTAGATCAACATAGCCTACACATAGATCATCTCATTGCCGCACCACAAATTTATCTCTTTCCCAGATCAAATATGTTCTTTCAAGATTTAAATTACACATCTCACCTAGCTCCTTTTACATTAGCACAAGTTATGTTCTCATCCATGCTACCCCCATACACAGAGGAATGCTTTTTATTTTTGATTATGCACCATTTTATTTTTTATTATTTATTTTGTATTGTTTCCTACATTTGATTCTAAGCACCTCGAAAGCAATAATCACATCCAGTGCCTCTCTATCTCCCCATAGCACCTGCCACAGTAGTAAATAAAAGAGCAATGCTAAAGAAATATTTGTAAATAAAGAAATACAGTGCCAGAGTTTTGTCTGATAGATGGTTATAATAGCGCCATTTTCCACGATCAGATCTTGCATGTGCAAACAGAAGGAAGTGGTGGCATAAATAATTCAAAACAGCAGATAATTGGAAAGTCATTTATATTGTAACTTTGAAATGCATGAAGGCCAGCCACAAGCTTATAGCCCATTTATAGACTAGCCAGGAAACGATGAATGGTGTGCCAGGCTAAGAGAAAAGATGAACGGGCATGGGAAACATTTCTGATATTTTCTCTACCCAACATGTATCCCCCACTTTCTTATAGCTTCCTAATATCCATCTAAGTAATTATCTCCCGCAATGCTGTTGGGAAAGTGAGGCTAGGCATCACTGGAGGCTCCTTCAACTAACTTCCTTGTTATTGCCGGGCACAGCTAAGGGGCGGCACATCACTAGCTCTGGGTCAATCAGATCCTCTCTTCAAGGGCTTTGCATTTCAGGCCATGTTGTGCGAAGGCAGGAGAAAGAAAAAACGAACATCGCAGGGCTGGCACATACATGGATGTCTGTCAGAGCCTGCTTCTGACACTTTCTAGAGAGACCTAGGTTCCCTAAATTCCAAACAGGTTTCTTGTGATCTACCCATAGTTCCTATGAATTGACTTTTCATAGAACTTAATAGAATTAGTTTCTTTTATTTGCAAGGAACACACTCTAACAACTATGTTAGGCCAACACTTTCCTAAGAAATGAGGAAATGGAAAACCAGAAGAGGGGCACAGTGTACTGTAAGGGTGGAGTTGAAAAGGATGCCATGCATTAGAATCAGGGTCAGAGAAGGCACAGAAAGTGAGGGTAGGCTGCTTGTATGCACGAAAGAGAAGGAGGAGCAAAGGAGGCTGACTCACAGGGTAAGAAAAGGGATAGGAATCATAGAAAGAAGCAATTATGCTTGGTACCCAATTCTGAAACCTCTGGGTTGGCATGGCTCCTAATGGTGATCCAATTCCCAACCCTATTTCCCAAGACAGTTTATATTTCTCTGGAATTTCATTACTTTTAGAAAGACTCTTCTAGAGCTTTCAAAATGAAAATACAGTGTTTAAGATGGGAGCTCTAGGATGGCACTTCCAATGTGAAAACCCCAGTTCCATCCATTGTTATTTAAATTTTAACTATAGATTAAGTCTCATAATAGCTACCTCAGAGGGTGTTGATGAGGTTTCAATAAGATAATCCAAGCCTTGTGCTTCTAATAGTTCCATTCTTCTCTCCATAAAATCCATTGCACACTATACCAAGTGATTTTTCATAGTATGATTGCATCCTGTTTAAAATCTCCAAAGGCACTTAGAGTTAAAAATGGAGCTAAATACCAACGCTTACAATTTCTCATGTCCTTGCTCTTGCCTGCCTTTCCTTTCTCCTTCATTAATCCTCATCACCAGTCGAACTCTAGCACATACACTGGCCTTCTTTCTGTCCTTCAGATGCACCAGGTTTATTCCCACCTCAGGATCTTCCTGCCTGCTCCTCCCTCTCCTGCAAGGCTCTTTCTCCAGATCTTTGCATGACTCTCCTTTTTGAATCATTCAGTCTTTTTAAATGCTGCCTTCTCAGACTTAGCCACCCTGTCCTTAGTAGACACTATACCATCACTCTTTATTCCTTAATGCTGAGTTATTTTCTCAAATGACTTAATAGCTGTCCATAACTCTCAGTTTGTTTTTTGCCTATTTACCTCATTAGCATATAAGACGAAAGCAGAGACACTGTCTAACTTGTTTACCACTCTATGTCCAGTGCTGAATAAATGAATGAATGAATTATCACATGCAGTGCTTAGCATAGTTTCATTTTCTCCAGCATTTCCTGCATTTTCTTCAGGGATCATGAATTACTGTTATAATAGGGGAAAAAATAAAAGGTACTTTCCTTTAACCAGGAAATATTTCTTTTAAAAAATTCATCTGTCATGCCCTAACCAGTTTGGCTCAGTGGACAGAGTGTAAGCCTGCAGACTGCAGGGTCCTGGGTTTGATTCCAGTCAAGGGCACATACCTAGGTTCCAGGCTCAATCCCTGGCCTTGGTCAAGGCGCATGCACATGTAGTAGGCAACCAACAGATGTGTCTCTCTCACATTGATGTTTCTCTCTGTGTGTCTCTCCCCCTCCCTTCTACTCTTTCTAAAAATCAATGGAAAAATATCCTCGGGTGAGGATTAACAACAACAAAAAATCGTCTGTCCTAACACTAAGTCCTTGGAAATTTTATTTTTTTATTGCCCTTTGATGGCATCTTTGGATATCAAAATGAGACCTGGTTTCTAAAATACCATAATGTGGGCAGGACCAAGTTAGGTGTGCCCAGAGTCTAGGCAGAGAAATGTGCAGACAGCATGGAAGGCCAGCTGGCGGGGACAGACAGCGTTAGGGCAGGTGTCCAGACGGCTAAAGTCACAAAGACCATATGTCAGCAGACAAGGAGCTGGCTTCTGGGCTGAGAACTAAGAACAGTGGAAAGAGGCTCATGCTGACAATGCAAGTTAAGAGCTTTGTAAATGATGACAGTGCTCTTCAAACTTAAGATAAAGAGGGGCACCTGAGCCAGTCAGACAGGCTGGAGGCCAGTGCCTGGCGCAGCAAGCCTTCCTCTATGCAAGGTAAGCAAGTCAGTTGCTCTAAAAACAAGATATGAAGTGATTGAGCCCCTTTTCCAAAAGATAGTGTTTTCTAGTCTGAGGTCCCCACATTTAGATCGGTGCTCTCTATTTTTTGAGTAATACACACCTAAAGGTGACCCTGATCTGGGTGATTCTAGACCATCTCAGTCATTCATTACTCAAGCCCTCAAAGGCTCACTAGGGAAGCCCCAGAGAGACTTTCAGGGTTACCTTCATCACTGTCTCATTTGCAACAGTCCCTTAATCTGGGCTCAGGTCAGAAATGGAGGAAGAAAGTGAGCTGGAGATTGCCATGGCTCACAACCTCCACACACACCAAGGGGCCAGATTCCCCTGGCAAAGGCTCTGTAAGAGAATGAGAGTAGTGGGAATCTGCATTAGTTCTCTAACTGAAATAACTCCTTAACCTGAGTCCAAGTTAGCAGGAAAAGTTCATGACAATTCCAGAGGGACAGAGAGAAAGCTAGTCATCTGCCAGGATACTCTAAGCCTCCCTCCCAGACATCTTCCATGCAGCCCACAGCTGGCCACCTGCTGCAGGGAGTGCTGGTTCCAGTGCTACAGACTCGGGCATGGTCCCGATCGGGCCAGAGTAATTAACTTATATCCAGTAAGCAAACTCAAAATTAAAACAAAGGCATTTCTCTGTTAAAAAGTACACAGCTGCTATTACTAAGTGGGTAAACTGCTTTGAAATTGGTGTTGAATTGGTGCTGAGGTCATAATGGGACTTGATTATTTCCATGTGGTACTTAACAGGCACATAAAATTCCACTAATATGAAAAAATGTGTTTTAAATGTTGGTTGACAGGGAAAAGAATACTTCCATATTACTAAAACATGCAAAAAGGAATTTTATGACAACTTAAGTATATTATCTCAGAATATTGATTTAAAAACCCTTCAAATAAGATAGAATAGCTTACAATGACTGATATTAATAGGCACCCAGGTGATTAGAATCGAGCTTTTCTTGTTTGTAAGAAACGTATTTTAGACTTTTAAATGAACTGAATTATGTTTTAAACCTCCAGCAAAACATTTGCCAGAGATTTCCAGGACTCCTTGCCCTACACATCATTTGCTGTCGGGGTTAATCTCTAACATCTGGACCCTTCTCTCTTTGCACTATGGCTGGCCCATCTTGGTCTGTCTTGTTTGGACTTGGTGACATAAACATGAGCAAGTAACCATAACTCAGCATAGCTGATTGCTAACATCTTAGACTCTGAAATCACACAATCTGAGTTCAGATCCTGGCTAGGCCCCTTATTAGCTGTGGTACACTGCACAAATTACTTAACCTCTTTGTGACTTCGTTTTCCCCTCTGTGAAATGCAATACTACCTACCTCAAAGGTTAAGAACAAAACAAAAGGAAAGGAAGGAAGGAAGGAAGGAAGGAAGGAAGGAAGGAAGGAAGGAAGGAAGGAAGGAAGAAGACTACATCAACAATTATTTAACTAAAAAAAATCTTTGTCTAAGACTTGCATTGATATACAATATTGATACTGCCAAAGCCTCCTTCCAAACCACTAAATCCTAGTAGTTTGAACTTCTCTCCCTCCAACCAGTTCTATTTTGAACAATGCCTGGCGCCAAACAAATGCTCAGTAATTGTTGACTGACATCAGCTGCTCCTTAAAAGCAAATCCATCTCAACAGATCACAACTGGGACCTCAAGACACACCAGAATTAGCATCCAGTCCAGTCCCTCAGGTACAGGTGAGCAACAGGCTATAGCAGACATGTCATCTTGATAAGCATATGCCTGTCTGCTTGGACCATATAGTTACAGCCCTGAGAAATAAAGATAGCTTCACCCCTTGAGTGCTACCTTATGCCAGGCACTGTGCTTGTCATTTGTAACATGACCCCATGTCATCTTTGCTTTTATCTTTGCATTGCTATGAGAGAAACAAAAAAAAATGTCAAACTCTGGTGTTTATATCTTTAAGAAGAGATAATTCCATTTCCCAAGATCCCTGACCAATGGGGAGATATTTTTCAGTTCTTTGTATCAGAGTTTGATGAATACAAAATGATTCAGTATTCAATTCTGCTCCTACTCAATATTTATATGAGAGAATTACAACCTTATTTTAAAAAAGAAAAGCCAAATATAAAGTGTGGCAAAATGTAATCATATTTTTTTGTTGTTTTACTTTGTATTGAAGTGTGAGAAACATACCCCAAAGTGCACACATAATAACTATATTGCTTGTTGTATTTTCACAAACTGAATACATCTGTGTAACCAGCACCCAGATAAAGAACATTATCAACATTCCAGAAAACCCTTTGTACTTCCTGTCACCAACCCTTCCCCAATGGTAACCACCATTTCCACTTGTGACTGATATTACAATATCAACTCTCAATATTACAACACCCCCACTGGTATTTTTTGCCTGTATTTGTACTCTGTATGTATAGAATCATAGCATGTAAACTCTTGTGTCTGACTTCATTCACTCAACTTGCCAACTGTAAGAATCAGCTCCACTGCTGAATCTATATATATAAAACCCTAATATGCAAATAGACCGAATGATGGAACAACCGAACAACCGGTCGCTATGACATGCTCTGACCACCAGGGGAAGTGCGCATGGAACATGCTGGGCATTGGCAGCTAGCAGCAGAGCGCGGAACATGGTGGGCATCGGCCGCAGTGGGATGGTGGAGCAGCTGAGCAGGGGCGCCAGACCAAGGCGGGGCACTAGTCGCTGTCATTGGGGCAAGCCTCTGGTAGTTACTGAAAATTCTTTGCTCCCGTGTGCTGCGGTCCTGCCCAGCGCTCATACCTGCTGTTGGTGCCTGGTGCCAGCCCCGATCGCTCCTGAGGGCTTCTCCACCTCCTCCTGCTCCTGAGGGTTGATCAGGGCAGCAGCTGCTGCTCACATCCGCTGTTGGTGCTGGCCCTAATTGGTCTGCACCATCAGCGGATGCGAGCGGGGCTGGCACTGTCAGCACGTGGGAGCAGCAGCAGTGGAAACGTGGCTACCGGCAGACAGGGGACTGGGGGCCATGGTGGGAGGGGCCAGGCAGGGGTATGGAGGATGGGCCAAGAACTGCCCCTGTGCCTACAGCAGCCTCGCAGCCCACAATTCCTTTCAAGGTGCATGAATTCATGCACTGGGCCCCTAGTATAGTTATAGATGGTTTGTGATCATTACTATATAGAATTCCATTCTTGAATATACTATGTGTTAGTGAATTATAATGGCAGTTTGATGGGCAGTTTGAGGCTATTTTGAATAGTACATGTCCTTTGGTGCTCATATATGTGCACTTCTGTTGAGGATCCACCTCTGGGGTTTCATTGCTAGGCCATAGGGTACACATATGTTCTTCCAAATAGTGCCCCATTGTGGTTATACTGATTTACATTCTACTATCTGTGAAGGAGCATTCCAGTTCCTCTACATCCTAACCAAGGCTTGGCATTGTTCATTTTTTAAATGTTAGCCATTCTCATAGGGTGTATAGGCTCATTCTTTACTTACTCTTATCCTTCTCCTCCAGGGCTACAGAGTACAGTTCACTCCCTGGTGTTGATGCAGAATAACCACGTGCCCAACTACACTAGGCCACATGGAGGATGATCTTAGCACAGTGGCATGGCCTAAAAAATAATAAATCTTATCCCCCAACAGCCTGGGAAAGCAATGAGGTCTTTACTTAGTCTCTTGAAGAGGAGATAGTGGGAGAATCGTATATAATAAAGAGCTAATATGCTAATTAGACCAGATGGCAGAACGACTTTCCGGACGACCTGCCGGAACAACCAGTGGGCGAGGACTGGGGTCGGGGCCAGCAAGCCTGCGTGCTAGTCCAGCCATGCAGTCCAGGCGCCCCCCCCCCTTCTGCAGAGGTGGCAGGAGAGGTGCTGGCATGGGCCCAGGCCCAGTCCTGGTCCCAGCACCACACTTTCCACAGAGGCAGCCACAGGGCAGTGGGCCTAAGCCACAGTTGGACATCCCCTGAGGGCTTCTGGGCTGCCAGAGGGATGTCTGACTGGCAGCTTAGGCCCAATTCCCCAGGGAGCGGGCCTAAGCTGGCAGGTGGATATCCCCTAAGGGGTCCTAGACAAGGGGACCCCTCCCCCAAGTGCATGAATTTTCATGCACCGGGCCTCTAGTTATAACATAATAACATAACACACAACAGAACTTTTCAAGGATACTCTTACAACAGCGTGTCTCTAATATCCTACTATCATGTCAGCTGCCCCACTCCTTCCACAGGACAACCCTTTCTGTTCTTCTCTCTGCTGGGGCTCCCTCTGCCCTAATCTCCCTTCCTTTCTTCATGCCCAGCTGCTGACTTCTGAGCTCTCTTTCCCTCAGTCATTATCCTGGAGAGCAGTCAAGTTCAAGACAGATGTTCCTTCCTCAGAGTGGAAGAAGTGGCAGATCATAAACATTATAACCTAATAATTCCCCTTAACAATTGAGTGGTGGGGGATTTTGAGACATCGGTGTGTGTGCTGCACTGTTAGCTGGCACCTTTCCCCTGTTTCAAGCTGGGCACCAGGCTCAATTTCTTCCCATGGATAGCTCAGCCAGACAGAAAACCAAAACTCCTGTAGCCAAAGGTCTTTTCACTCTTGCAAAATCATAAATCCTCAAAAGGAGTTTCACTGGGCGTCCTGGAAGAGAATGGGAGAGGAGGGCCTTTAAGAAGCCACATGCTGAGAGCAGAGATTCAGTTCTCATGGAGGGAGAAGAGGACGAGATCGGAGGACTCCACAAGGGGCAGCAACTCGTGCTGTGTTCTATGGCAACGCTGGAAGGAGGACCGGGCTGCAGCTAGTCTGTTCAGGAAACTTAGTGCCACTGAAAAAGGGTCCCCTCTGGGCAGATACAGGCCAAAAGGAATATGGCTTATGAGCAGGTGGTGCTGGGTCCAGAGTAGAATGAATCCACCCTATACTTAGGTACAGGGCCTGGTAAGCAGGATGCACCACTGTGCACAGTGTCCCTGCAAAAAGGTAGCAAGACTACAAAAGGATGGCTCCTTGGTGCCTCTAGAGAGGAGAGACCCTAGGTGTTGGCAGCCCCAGCCTCAGCAAAAATCCCAATTCCTCCACTTGCTATGGAACAGAGGGCTTGGAAACTTCAAGGAAGCACTGATTTTGAAGTTTAACTCTGATATATCAGCAAGGACCATGATGGCCCAGGAATAGAAATAGTTCCCATTGGCAAGTCTAAGATGTTGCTACCAATCAGCAAGGCGGAACTTATGAGGAAGATAAGATGAACTGTATGTTGTCAGATGAGTACTAGTTTTATCGGGGTGATCACTTAGTAAGTTATATAAATGTCTAATCACTGGATTGTACCCCTGAAACTAATAATATTGTATGTCAACTGTAATTAAAAAAAAAAGAAATTTTTCTTGTTTTAAAAATTCTCTTAAAATAGAGTCTTAAACCTCTGAAAGAAAGAAAGAAAGAAAGAAAGAAAGAAAGAAAGAAAGAAAGAAAGAAAGAAAGAAGAAATGGGTGCTATAATTTCTTTATACATCTGAGGTTAGTGTGAGCAATTTTGTGAACTTTATATACTTTTATAAAATTTAATTTAATTTATTCTTTTTTCCCATTTTAAATATATTTTTATTGTTGACCAGTGGCCCAGTGCACAAAATTCATGCACAGGGGGTCGGGGAGGTTCTTCAGCCTGACCTGCACTCTCTCACAATCTGGGACCCCCTTGGGGGATGTCCGACTGCCAATTTAAACTGGCAGTCAGACATTCCTCTTGCAATCCTGGACCGCTGGCTCCTAACCACTCACCTGCCTGCCTGATCACCCTAACCCCTCTGTCTGCCTGCCTTATCACCCCTAACCACTCCCCTGCCTTCCTGATCACCCCTAACCACCTCTGCCTCAGCCCCCGCTGCCACAGCTTTGTCCAGAATGACA